>NC_090806.1:49871302-50185552 GCF_036512215.1 Solanum lycopersicum | reverse complement strand
GGTGAAGAGATTGTGGTTCTCTGGCATAGTCGGGAGACTTTCCGTAAGGACCGACCTCTCTGATGAAAGGGTTCGTTCCATGACTTCTTTGTCATTCAAAAATTTTGTGTCTTAATAAACTTGATACTGCCCGTCAACAAACCACTAGTTGGGCAGGTCGGCAATCGGGGTGAGAGCATGAGTCGGTGAGTTGGGTGTGGATTTAGAACTCTCAGCGTAATCAGATTAGGTAGACTATGCAGCTGTGGCGGGTGCAGTGACCTCAGAAGATCCGAAGGATTCCCCCGACCACGAAACTCCTAAGGAGCCAGACGCTCCTTCTTCATGAGTAGCTGACCCAGAAGGTGTGCCGGTCAGTGTGCGCTCCTCATCAGACTACAAGGCAGTGACTACGCCAAATGCCACCTTTTTGGTTGTGGTTCTTGCAGCACGTGCAACTCGATATGGGGCGGAAGTGCCTGTGGACACGTACTCGGGGTAAGGCTCATCATCATAGCTAATGACAAGGCAGGCAGACGGGGCGGGCAGACAGGGCTACAGACTTCGATCGCCCACGTGCGTAGACTCAAATTTTTTTGGTGCCATAATAGATAGTACCTTTAAAGAATCAATATAAGTACTAGAAGGAGCAAAAAAGACAAGCAAAACGACACAAATTAAATAAAAGAGTTAAGATGTAATGACATTTCTATAGTAACAGGGAAACACAACGAACCAGGTGACGACTCCTCGGGAGTACAACGGACCGTCATGGGATCCATCATGTCTTACTTAAACTATATTTAAGTGGAGACCCCTGAAGGAAAGTCTTTTACAAGTATGATGGATAAGCAGGACGAACCGTTGTGATGATGTCGGTCCATCGTCGATGTCCGTCGTGGGACACTTAGAAAAAATTATGGAGACCCTTAGGAGAGGAGTCTATGACCATCATGACGGTTATTCTAGGACGGACTGTCGTGGGTATGACGGTCCGTCATAGATGTTCGTAACAGGACACTTAGAAAAAGTTGGAGACCCTTACGAACAGGGTCTCTGAAAATCAGAATGGTTGTGCAGGACTGACCATCGCGGGTATGAAGGTCCGTCGTATATGTCCGTAAGAGGACACTTGGAAAAAGTTGGAGACCCTTAGGAAAAGGGTCTCTGACAACAAGAACGGTTGTGCAGGACGGACCTTCGTAAGAATGACGGTCCTTCGCATGTGTCAGTTGGTGGACACGTGGAGAAAATTGGACAATAGGGTGTTAGGGATGTTGGGATGGACCCTATGACGATCCGTTTCTATAGTAAACTAGCAATGCTAAAGCACCCATTTCTATAGTTTTAAAAAGGAAATTTTGAGGATTCTCAACCTAGATCAGATATAATATGTATTAATGAATGAACCCATCAATAAGAAATAGGCTAATACTAATTGATAAAATAAAATGCAATGTAAATGGGTAGAAATCAGAGACAAAAACCTGAGAATTTAAGAAAAACAAGAGAGGAAGGTGCTTGGTGGTCAAGAAGAGAACCACATCAGCAGACTCCAACTAGAAGAGAGTAGATTTTAGGAATTTGGGAATTTGCGAAAATGATATGTTGAAAGAGAGGTAGGAAACTGAAAGTTGAAAACGGAGGGAAATGGGAGGAAGAGGGAAGGAAATTGGTTAAATGAAGGGATGGGGTTTTTAAATGTTAAGAATTTTAAAAAAACCCCAACCGGGTTGGGTAGGGTAAGCTTCATTTATGACGTGACGAGTCCCCGGCGACGGTCCATCTTAGTTGTGACAGTCCGTCATTAGTTCCATCGCGTGTTCCCTAGTTTTGAATATAACTGAAAGACGCACCTGGCACGACAGATTTATGAGACGGTCCATCGCATTGTTGACGGGCCGTCGATGGGTCATCCAGTGACTATTGCAGAGTGATTTTCTGCAGAATTTCCTGCTGATGTGCCTGCAAATTTAAAACCCATTAGTAGAAAATGCTACCATTAGTAGAAAGAAAAACTATAACTGTTGGGTTACCTCCCAACAAGCGCCTGATTTAACGTCGCAGGACAACTAAGGACGCTTGATTACTTAACATTCATCAAGATGGTAGTCCTCGATCCCCTCATTTGACTATTCAGTATGCCCAAAATAGGGTTTTATTCGTTCTCCATTCACATTAAACCACACTCTATCCTTTGTTTCTAACTCAACAGCTCCATGAGGGAATTATTGGGTAATCAATAAAGGGCCAGTCTATTTGGACTTGAGCTTGCCCGGAAGCCAACACAACCTAAAACTGTCTAAAAGCACCAAATCACCATACATAAAATCTCTTTTTTCACTTTTAAGGTCATAATCCTTCTTCATCTTTTCTTTGTAGGATATAGCAGATACCGATTGGAGTTAACCACTCTACACCATGGACCTACAAATGTTGAATGCCGCTTCGTCATTGTTCAACCAAAATTTAATCTGCCCCCTTTTCCATATACACTAAGGCTCTACCCGCAGCAAGGAATGACCTCCCAAGAATAATAGGCACTTCAAAATTGGCATCACAATCAAGGATAACAAAATCTACTGGAAATATGAAGGACTCCACCCTTACTAGCACATCGTGGAGTATCCTTATAGGCCTTTTCAGTGTTCGATCGGCCATCACTAGTCGCATTGCAGTGGGCTTTGGGTTACCCAAACTCAACTTCATGTAAATCGAGATGGGCATGAGATTTATGATTGCCTCTAGATCACATAATGCTTTCGCAAAACATAATGACCCGACTGTACAAGCAATAGTGAAGGCACCTTGATTTTTTTTCTTTTGTACGAGTGATCTTGTAGCAATAGCACTACAATGTTGCATTCTATCATCCTCGCAAGTGACCAATCTTTTCTTTGTAACCAGATCTTTCATAAACTTGACATAACCGGGCATTTGTTCTAGATCTTCTACCAAAGGGACATTGATAGAAAGCTGCTTCAGCATTTTTATAAAACGCTGATATTTACCGTTCTCGGTCTTTTTCACTAATCTTTGAGGAAAGGGAGGTGGTGGTCTAGGCATGGGAATTACCTTTATAGGTGTTTTCGCATCTTTTCCAGTGCTATCTTCTGCTTCACCACTACTCTCTACCAACTTATCATTACCCTTTCTCACCTTTTCCTCATTAGACGGCATAGGTGGGTAAATAGTTTACTTACCACCCCGAGTAGTGATTGCCATACAGTATGCATCATTTTTTAGATTTTGGATACTGTTTCTAGGAAGAGTGCCCGGTTGCCGTCAGATAATTGGGCCATTCGAAACTCGATCTTCTTAATCGATATTGCTTGTGTATCGACTCTCTGCCCAATACCCGCTAAATCACTCCTTAAATCTTTAATGTTCTCATATTAGCATCGAACCTCCTCACCATTTTCTCCAACATATCCTTAACTCGCGCCATACTATCTCCACCATCCCTAGGAGTAACTTCACTATTTTAAGGAGGGACATAAGGCCCATTCCTATCAATTCTGTTACCATAGCTACCCTTATTTAAGTTGTTGTCGTTGTTGTAGTTTCCATCTCGGACATAATGACCCTCACGGTTATAGTTACCTTAGATCTGACCTTTGTTCCCTTGATCTTGGAGCCAATTCTCCTTATTAGAGCCTTGGGCACCTGGTTGGAAACCCCCGTCTGCTCGTTTACCGCATAGGAATCCTCCGCATAATAGCATTCATCATTTGGTGGTGGTGGTTTGCGCAAGTACTTAACTGTATTTATCTTTACTGCACCCACCAGTGATATGTTTTAATACCAACCTAAGCTCAGTTATCATCTGATCTATCTCTTCACCAATCTCATCTGTGGCTGGGTTGTGAGTATATTGCACAGGGAAGGTATTTCTCCCAGTATCCGACTTTCTAGTACTCCAAGCTTTATTGTTCCGGGAGATTTTCACTAACTTTTTCAGCTATCTCTGTATAAGGACACTCCCCATAAGAACCTCCTGCTATAGTATCCAAAACCACTTTATTATTATCACCCTGTCTTCGATAGAAGTATTCTTTCTATGACTCATCATCTATACAGTGATTGCGGACTCTTCTAAAAACGAGGTGAATCTATCCCAAAAACTACTAACTGACTCTCCTGGTAGTGACACAAAGTTGTTCACTCTGTCTTTGTGATTTAGTTTTATGGAGACCGGGTAGTTGCGTGATAAGAAAACATCCCTTAGTTGGTTCCAAGTGAAAATTTACTTATAAGGGAGCTCATTAAACCAAATATAACCATCTCTGGTCAGTGAGAGAGGAAACACTCTTAGCCCTATTACTTCCAAGTCCAATTAAGGCCTCCTTACACAACTTTTACACAATGCCTTTACCTGAGCTATGTGGGAATTTAGATCCTCAGAAGGTAGCCCTAAAAACAAACCTCTGGCAGTGAGCATTTGCATCATGCTACTAGTTACCACAAAGGTGTGGCCTTGTGGTAAAGGGGGCAAGACAAGTGACTCATCCTAGTCTACTATATTTTCATAGCCTTTACAGTATTCTTGGGGCCGTGGAGCGGGGTTTTGTCCCCTCTGTCGGTTTTCACCCGGAGATCAGGTAACAACTGACCATGAACATCAACCGGAGCTGGGATGTTCTGCTTTGGATCATCATCATTAATACCCAAGTTTCGATTCATGTTGCGTAGTGTACGCTCTAACTGTGATCGTAGCAAAACAAGGGTTCTCTTACTCTCCGTGTATTTGGTATACAAGGAAAATAGTTCTGCAAGAATGAAAAACAATAAACAAAGTAAAATTAAGAAATTTTGACTAAATTTCAGTAATAAGTTTAAGTTAATCTAAAAGCTACTTTCCGGCGCCAAAATTTGATAAACTCAAACTTACTTCTCAGATAAGGAGCGAAGCGGTCGTATCAAGTAAAGAACCCAACTAATGAGTTGGGATAATTCCCACGAGGAAAATAGTTCAGACTTAATTTCAGTCTATTAATATTACTATTTAGTCAATTATTTCCATGGAAACCAAAGACAATAAAAATGGTGTTTTTTACTTCTAAATGAATGAAAATAACTAGCTAAATTAAAGGATAGAACTAACACCTGAAAATGTTGGAGTTTAATAAATAAATAAAAGTAACTAGGGTTTACGTGTTCGCCACAGGTTTCTAACTTGATAATTCTAACTATAACAGTTCTTTCCTAGTATCTTGCATGCAAAGTGACAAGTTATGTATTCGTAAATCCTTGGTAAGGATTCTAGAAAATTTCACTCCGCACCTTGGTCCGGCTTTATGTGTTGCTATACTAACCCTTACCTTTACCTCATATTAAGCACCGTATTCGATATTTGACTAAGTTATTACCTCATACCAATCAATACTAGTCTATTAGATAGTATACACTAAATCTAAGTCGATAATTAATTTCCTATTATCAACCTCCTTGGTCCGGAAAGTAGCATTAAGGCGACTTCAAACGTTGGTCATCCATTAAAAAGACTTCTAAGCGAATGAATTATCAATACTTGTAAGACTCTATTCTAGAATTGTTATTTTAGTAAGGTTTTACCTCATTATTCGCCTGTGGTTCCCACAACCCTTGTTATGGAGTTTAGTTACCCACTGTCATAATCACAATATTCAAATATGTAATATAAGAATTCATGCACTTACGTCAATCAGAAAGAATAAAATCCAGAAGTTCACTTGATTAATCAACAAACACCAACAATCAATTACTGAAATTAATTGAAGACTAAAGATTCTCCAAAAGTGTAATAATAATCACCAAGTCTAATCCACAAAAAAAAACTAAAAAAACCAAGAGTCTAACTATATGAGAGTCTAATCACCAAAGATTCTAACCCCATAAATGAGGTTTTTCGAACTATTTATAAAAAAACAAAAACCTAACAAAAGAATGACTCTATTTGCTGGAAATCTATGAAAACGCGACTAGGTCGACGTACCTCGCGGCGGGTCGTCGTGGTCAAGACGGGCCGTCATGGATTTTGTTGTCCTAAACTTTCCAAATTCTTCTGCTGCTCTCTTCATTACCCTCGACGGAAGGTATGATGGATCGTCACAGGCACAACGGTCTGTCGAGGGTCTCCGTCTAATCTTCATGACGAACCAGCCGATGGACCGTCATGTCCACGACGGTCCGTCACACACTCCGTAACCCCACACTTGGTCAGACATCCCCATCTTCCTTTAGCGGCTTTACTATGATGCCGCCTACGGACCGTCACAAGCGCCGTAGGAGGTACTTTTCTACATTTTTTGCTCAAAAACCTCTACGTTCATTTTTTAGACAGATTTCTTGCGAATAAAGGGGAACTTACATAAAAATTAGTACAAAAAGGCTTTTGGACACACATTAAACTTAAGGAAAAGGCATTAAAAATACCGTGAAACGACGGTATATCATATGTCTTGATTTCATGGTTTGTGGTTTGCCTAAAATTATGAGACTGCTGAATTTTTGATCTTGAACCCTCTCTATAAAAATAAAGCCTTGAATAAAGAAGACTTGATGAAATAAAATAATGAAATAATTGGATCGCAGTGTCACATTCTAACAAAGTGTTATTGGATAGGAGTGTCACATTCCGACACGATATTATGTAATTGGAGTGTCACGTTTCAACACGGTATATGGGATCGGATTGTCAAGTTTCGACACAATAACATTAAAGGAAAGGAATCTTGAATTAACTTTATATTATCAATCTCACATAACCCATTTTCCAAATTACTATGGTGTTGTTGTCACTAGTTCATGTGTTTTTTGTTTGCCACCTGTTAAGCATTGTAGTTGATCGTATATTATTATTCAATGTAAATTTCTTTCTATTTTGAGTTGGTCAATGATTCCTACTCAGTATGTGTTCCTTGTACTTACCCCTACTTGTATTTTCTTCTTTGTTCTTTTGTGGAGTGCAACAAATGTACCATCTACTTCGACTCGCCCTCAGCTCTAGACAGTCTCCAGCACATCAGAGTTCAGGGTGAGCTATTATTTTTAGCTCCTGCTGGATTCTCTCATTCACGTCTTGATGTCTTTGAATTTCAGACATAGACCATCTTTTTGCTTATTTTGGTTTCTTAAATACTCTTAGACTTGGTAATTTGAGGATAGATGTCCTTGATGTGATATTTTTAGATTTTGGGGATAATAAGTGTTAAACTTTAGAAACTTATTTAATTGGTTACATTAATAAGTTTTGGATTTTACTCATTATTTGTTTTGTTTATAGTTGAACTATTGGTAAATGCTGTGGTTTAGATTTCTTGGTTCGCTCACTTAGGAGGTTAAGTGTGGGTGCCACTCACTACTCGTTTTGGGTCGTGACTAGCTTGGTATCAGAGCGTTAAGTTCGTTGGTATCATCACACAAGGACAAGTCTAGTAGAGTCTTGAGGAACGGTATGAGGACGCCTTTACTTTTCTTCGAGAGGCTATAAGACTTGAGGAAAACTCTATTCTTTCTTTTTTTCGTGCAATTTCTTAGATTCAATTGGTATCTAGGTGATACTAATTGGTATCTGACCTTCTCACTCTATTTCGTAGATGGTTAGAACTAGAGCAACAACTATGCCAACACTAACACCGGCAAGACATGGTGCGTCTAAGCCAATCATTGCGACTGTAACTCAAGGAGGAGCATTGGCAAGAGGCTGTGGTAGGGGTCACAGGAATACGCCCCCTAGAGAAAGAGGAAAAACAGCTGGTCCAGCTTGGAATAGAGCAGTGACTCCTGCATCGATTGATGAGGTAGTGAGAGATTGTTAAGAAGGGGAAAATGAGCAATTTCAGGATAAGCAAGTACCACCCCAGCCTACCCCAGAGATGATTAATCAGGTTCTTACTTATCTTAGCTGGTTATCTAATAAGGGCTAGAAACATCCAGTGTTATTTCCACCAGCACCTGAAACTCAATGAGTACAACTTGAAGCTGATGTGGCTCCCCGCATGGATGCATCACTGGAAGTAGGAACGTTTTCTCGATTGACTACAATGTCTATAATGACAGGTGATCAGCATGAACTTTTAATTAAGTTCTTAAAGTTTAAACACTCCATTCTTCAAGGGTGCTTAATTTGAAAATGCCTATGATTTTGTTGTTGATGTCATGAACTGCTTCATAAGATGGATTCGGTGTTGAGTTTGTGACCTACTAGTTTCAGGGGGATGCCAAAATATGGTGGCGGTTTTATGTTGAGTGTCAACAAGCAAAGGCACCACGTATGAATTGGGCAACATTTTCTAAATTATTTATGGAGAAGTCTATACCCCAGACTTTTATGGATAGGAGGAGAGATGAGTTCCTGAGCCTAGAGCAAGAAAGGATGTTTTTTTTGCTGCTTATGAGGCCAAGTTTCGTTCACTATCCAGGTATTCCACTCAACTTTGCTTCGGTCCACAAGAGAGGATTCGTTGCTTTGTGAAAGGATTGAGGTCAGATTTGCAGATTCTAGACTTAGAGGTAGGTTCTACAGCAAAATCCTTTCAGGAAGTGGTTGATTTTGTGATAGAGGTAAAGGGGGTGAAGCTAGACTACTTCACCACGGCGTCAACATTTAAGAATTTTAGTGGTTCTTACTCAAGAGGGAAGGGTTCAGGAGGTTATCCAGCGCATCCTATTCAGTCTTCACTGCAGGCTTCATCTGGGGATCCATCCAGACCAGTCAGCCTTTTTCTGAGTTTGGAGGTTATCTCCAGACTTCTTGATTTTCACAAAGACCTATACTTTACTCTAGGAATTGTTATGGATTTAGAGAGGTTTGACATATTAGGAAATATTGTCTAAACTAGAGTTACAGGCCCCCAATAATTAGAGGTAGAGGTGGTCATGGTAGAGGCCGCCAATCTGGAGGACGTGAAGGCCAAAGTAATGGTGGTCACCAGTTTATTCGGTGTGGCGGGCAAGTTTGGACTACTGCAGCGCAGCTTCGTAAGGGCAATTAACTAACATGTGATAGGGCCCATTGTTATGCTTTCCCCAGGAGGTCTGAAGTAGAGACAACAGATGTTGTTATCACAAGTACTCTATTGGTCTGTGATTGCATAGTTTCTGTATTGTTTGATCCTTGATCCACATTTTCATATGTGTCTTCCTCATTTGCTACTGTTCTTGATTTATATTATGATTTTCTTGACATGCCTATTCGTGTTTGTACTCCTATGGGTCAGTCTGTGATAGTTGACAAGGTGTATATGTCTTGCCTTGTGACTTTTGTGGGGAGCAATACTTATGTAGATATTATTATTTTAGAGATGGTTGATTTTGATGTAATTTTTGTTTTGACTTGGCTATCTCCAAATTTTGAAACCTTAGATTCTAATGCTAAAACTGTGACATTAGCCAAGCCTGCGACAGATCCGCTGCTAGTGTGGGAGGGTGACTATATTTCCACTCCAGTTCTTATTATCTCTTTTCGTCGTGCTAAGAGAGTGGTGAGTAAAGGTTGTTTATCTTTCTTGACACATCTCAGGGATGATACTTCTGAAGTAACTTCGATTGACTCTTTTTTGATATTCCGTGAGTTTCTGGATGTGTTTCCTATAGACCTTACAAGTATGCCACCGGATAAGGATATTGATTTTAGTATTGATCTGCAGCCGGGTGGTCACCCCATTTCCATTCCCCCTTATGGAATGGATCCAGTTGAGTTAAGGGAGTTAAAGGCCCAACTTCAAGAGTTG
This sequence comes from Solanum lycopersicum, assembly GCF_036512215.1. Taxonomy (NCBI): domain Eukaryota; kingdom Viridiplantae; phylum Streptophyta; class Magnoliopsida; order Solanales; family Solanaceae; genus Solanum; species Solanum lycopersicum. Next base: position 50,175,860 of record NC_090806.1, on the reverse strand, counting down.
TTAGGTAAAGGTTTTATTAGAGTGAGTGCATCCCCTTGGGTTGCTCTTGTTTTATTAGTAAAAAAGAAAGATGGAAGTTTTCGGATGTGCATAGAATACAAGCAGCTGAATAAGGTAATTATTAAGAACAATTATCCCATTCCTCGCATTGTTGATTTTTTTGATCAGCTACAACATCTTGTGTCTTGTCCAAAATTGATTTGAGATCCGGTTATCATCAATTGAAAATACAGGCAACATATGTGTCAAAGACTGCTTTTCGAACCAGGTATGGGCATTGTGAATTCTTAGTAATCTCCTTTGGGCTTACAAATGCCCCCTGCTATTTTCAGATCAGGACCTCTTTGTTATTGTATACATTGATGATATACTGGTATACTCAAAGATCAGGAAAGAACATGAAGAGCATTTAATAATTTTATTGGGGTTGTTATAGGAGAAAAGACTTTATGCCAAATTCTCTAAGTGTTAGTTTTGGCTCGATTCAGTTTCCTTCTTTGGGCACGTGGTTTCTAAGGATGGAGTTATGGTAGATCCTTCTATGATTGAAGCAGTGAAGAGTTGGGTAAGACCTACTAATGTTTCTGATGTAAAGAGCATTGTTGGTTTAGCTAGCTACTACCGTCGATTAGTCAAGGGATTTTCTTCTATTTCTTCCCTGCTGACAAATTTGACTAAGAATAATGTTCCATTTGTATGGTCGGACGATGTGAAGAAAGCTTCCAAAAACTCAAGACCTTGTTGACTACTGCACCAAGTCTTACCTTGCCAGTGGAAGAGAAGTCTTTTATTGTTTATTGTGATGCATCTTATTCTAGTTTGGGTGCAGTGCTAATGCAGGAGAGGAATGTAATTGCTTATGCTTCGAGGCAATTGAAAGTGCATGAACGTAACTATCCGATTCATAATTTGGAGTTCGCTGCAGCGGTATTTGCATTAAAGCAATGGATATATTATCTATATCGGGTAAAATGTGAATTTTATACAGATCATCATACTTTATAATATGTCTTTACTCAGAAAGATTTGAATTTGAGGTAGAGGAGGTGGATGGAACTATTGAAAGACTATGATATTACAATTTTGTATCACCCAGAAAAAGCGAATGTTGTGGCAGATGCTTTAAGTAGAAAAGCAGGGAGCATGGGTAGTTTAGCCCACTTACAGGTTTCTAGACGCCCATTGTCAAGAGAGGTTCAGACTCGAGTTAATAAAATTATGAGGCTGGAAGTACTAGAGAAAGGAGGATTTTTGGCGTGTGTGGAGGCAAAATCTTCTTTTCTTGACTAGATTAAGGAAAATCAGTTTGCTCATGAGAAGCTAAGTCGAATTAGAGATATGGTATTGCGAGGAGAGGCTAAAGAGGCAGTAATATAAGAAGAAGGCGTCTTTCGATGAATAAGGGAATGATATATGTGCCCCGTGTGGATGATTTGATGCACCTTATTCTTAGAGAGGCTTATAGTTGAAGTAATTCTATACATCCTGGTGCAACCAAGATGTATCATAATCTAAAATAACATTTTTGGTGGAGTAGAATGAAGCGTGACATTGTTGATTTTGTTGCGCAATCCCCGAATTATGAGCAAGTAATGTATGAGCACAAGAGTCCTGGAGGGACACTTCAGAGAATGCCCATTCCTGAATAAAAGTGGGAAAGAATTGCAATGGATTTCGTAGTTGGTCTTCCAAAGACATTGGGTAAGTTTGATTCCATTTGGGTAATTGTTCATAGGTTAACTAAGTATGCTCACTTTATTCCGGTTAAGATGACTTACAATGCCGAGAAGTTAACCAAACTCTATGTCTCTGAGATTGTTCGATAAAATGGAGTTCCACTTTCCATCATATTAGATAGAGGTATGCAATTTACTTCTATGTTTTGGAGGACATTAAATGCTAAATTAGGTACTACACTGGATCTTAGTACTGCATTTCACCCAAGACCGATGGTCAATCTAAGCAAACGATTCATGTGTTGGAGGATATGCTTCGTGCATGTGTGATAGAATTTGGTGGACATTGGGTTAAATTTTTACTTTTAGCAGAGTTTTCATACAACAATAGCTATCACTCGAGTATTGATATGGTGCCATTTGAGGCATTCTATGGAAGGAGATGTAGGTCCCCATTAGTTGGTTTGATGCATTTGAGGTTAGACCTTGGGGTAGTGATCTCCTGAGGGAATCATTAGAGAAAGTGAAATTTATTCAAGAAAAGCCTTTAGCAGCTCAGTGTAGGCAGAAGGAATATGCAAACCAAAAGGTTAGAGACTTGAATTTTATGGAGGGTGAACAAGTCTTTCTGAAGGTTTCACCCATGAAAGGTGTGATGCAATTTGGTAAGCAAGGTAAGCTTAGTTCGCGGTAAATTGGTCCATTGGAAGTTCTGAAGCGCGTGGGGGAGGTGGCTATGAATTGGCATTTACTCCATGGTTGTCAGGATTGCACCCGGTATTTCATCTGTCTTATGATGATGAGACTATTGCTATTCTAGATAGGGAGGTCCGCAAGTTGAGATTAAAGGAAATTGCATCTATCAAATTCAGTGGAATAATCGGCCAGTTGAAGAGTCCACTTGGGAGAGTAAGGCTGATATGCATGAAAGATATCCACAACTTTTTACCAATTCGGATACTCTTTCTCGCCCTCGCCATTCTTTTGATCCTTCGAGGACGAACGGTGTGTAAATTGGTATCTATTGTAATGACCCTTATAATCGTTTAAAGTACTAGAGCTTTTATTTGATAAAATACTTTTCGATAGATTCTAAATAGAAATTTTTACTATTCATAACTACAATGATAAAATTTATAGGGTACTTTTAATAATTTATTTAGTTGGTGGTTAAAGAAAATAATATTAAATAAATCGTGGTTCACTTTTACTAATTTTCATAATTGATTATATAAGAATAAGGGTAATAAATAAATTGGAGAAAAAAAGAAAATTGAGGAGAAAACAATATTTGTTGCTATACCTGGAAAGAAAATATCAAGGTAATTTTTATGCTCTCATATATTAATATTAGTAGGGTGAGACTACTATTGGACATGTTAAGTTTTATATCTGTAGTGAGAGAATCAATTTTTGTTATTATTATATATACATTAGTTCTTATTGGTTGGTTAAAAATAGATTGCGGTTGAAAATGTTCTTTTGGCAAAGTATTAAATACATTTTTGTTATATGTTAATCCAAAAACTTTCTGCCTGCAATCATTGGTAATGACTACCAAATGATTGAGGCACTCATGTTTGTATTGATATTAACAATTGTGTTATAAAGTGTACTCATGGTTGAGCGTTCATTGCCACTGGTTTCGTAACCAGTGGATTTTATTTTTTTAAAATATTATAGTTTTGTTATTGTATTTTGATTATGTTTGATATATTGTGATAGGTAATTAAATATTAGGTGTATTCAATTACTTAAATTTCATTAAAATTATGCTAATTGGAAGAACTAAGACTTACCCTTAGGTTTAACTTTAAGAAAGTGATTATAGAATTAGGTGAATTGATGGGTATAGACTAGGCAAGAATAAACTTACACCTTGTGTGATATATACTTGATAGATTGGAATGGTTCGGAAGCAATAAGGAAAGGAAATGTATTGCAGAAGTAGTTGCTTGACTCGGTTCTTCAGTGGAGATAGGTTATGGTTTATGCTATTTGATAGTAAACTCTTAATGGCGGTTGATATGAATTAAGTGATATTGTAAAGTCTCCTGTATACTTGATTTTGTGGTTGTATGTCTTGATTTCATGGTTTGTGGTTGGCCAAAAATTATGAGTCTGTTGAATTTCTAACTTGAACCCTCTCTATTAAAATGACGCCTTGAATAAAGAAGGCTTGGTGAAATAAAATAATAAAATAATTTGATCGGAGTGTCACGTTCCGACACAGTATTATTGGATTGGAGTGTTACGTTCCGACACGATATTATGGTATCGTAGTGTCACGTTCCGAGACGGTATATGGGATCGTAGTGTGATGTTACGAAAAAATAACATTAAAGGAAAGGAATCTTGAATCAACTTATTATTCTCAAACTCACAGAACCCATTTTCCAAATGAGTATGGTGTGGAGGCATGAGCCCTCATAGTTGTGCTTTATGTTGTGATTAATGGTCTACCTACTATAGTGTTGTTGTCACTGGTTCATGTGTTTGTTCTTTGTCACCTGTTTAGTATTGTAGTTTATTGTATATTATTATTCAATGTATATTGATTTCTATTTTGATTTTGCCGATGATACCTACTCAGTACGTTTTCCTTGCACTTCCCCGACTTGTATTTTCTACTGTGTTCTTTTGTGGAGTGCAGCAAGTGTACCATTGACTTCGACTCGCCCTTAGCTCTAGCCAGTCTCCAGCACATCAGAGTTTAGGGTGAGCTATTATTTCTAGCTCGTGCTAGATACTCTCATTCACGTCTTGATGTTTTTGAATTTCGGACATGGATCATCTTTTTTCTTATTTTTGTTTCTTAAATACTCTTAGACTTGGTAATTTGAGGATAGATGTCCTTGATGTGATACTTCCATATTTTTGGGATAATAAGTATTAAACTTTAGAAGCTTATTTAATTGGTTACATTAATAAGTTTTTTATCTTCCGCATTATATTTGTAATTCATAGTTGAATTGTTGGTAAATGTTGGGGTTTAGATTTGTTGGTTCGCTCACCTAGGAGGTTAAGTGTGGGTGCCACTCACGACTCCTTTTGGGTCGTGACGTAGAAGTAAGTTAAAACTTAACTCATTAGACTTAGAAAAATTGTTTAAGTTCTTCAAATAAGTTAATGTGATTTAGTTTGTGAATATAGTGTTTAAATTAAGTTTAAACTTAACTTATTACACATAGAAAGTCTTTAAGTTCTTCAAATAAGTTAATGTGATTGAGTTGATGAATATTGTGTTTTAGTTAAGTTAAAACTTAACTAGTTAACCTTAGAAAGTCTTTAAGTTCTCCAAATACTTAATGTGATTTAGTTGGTGAATAAAGTGTTAGAAGTAAGTTGAAAATTAACTTATTAGACTAAGAAAAATTGTTAAGTCTCAAATAATTAATGTGATTTCTTTGGTGAATATAGTGTTTGGAAGTAAGTTAAAACTTAACTAATTAGACTTCGAAAGTCTTTTAAGTTATTCAAATATGTTTATTTGATTTAGTTTATTAATATAGTATTATAGTTAAGTTAAAACTTAGCTTATTAGGCTTAGAATGTTTTTAACATCTCGAAACACTTAATGTGATTAAGTTATTGAATGTAGTGTTAGAAGTAAGTTAAAACTTAACTAATTAGACTTCGAAATTTTAATGTATTCCAAATAAGTAATATGATTTTGTTGGTGAATATATTGTTTGGAAATTATTAAAAACCTAACTAATTAGACTTAGAAAGTCCTTAAGTTCTCCAAAATTTAATGTGATTTAGTTGGTCAATGTAGTATTAGAAGTAAGTTAAACCCAAATTAATTAGCCGTACAATGTCTTTAAGTTCTACAAATATTTAATGTGATTTAGTTGGTGAAAATAGTGTAAGAAGTAAGTTAAAACTTAACTAATTACACTTATAAAGTTGTTAAGTTTTCCAAACAAGTAATGTGAGTTCGTTGGTGAATAGTGTTAGAAGTAATTTAAAACTCAACTTAATAAACATAGAAAGTTGTTAAGTTTTCCAAATAAGTAATGTGATTTCATTGGTGAATATAGTGTTTGAAAGTAAGTTAAAACTTAACTAATAAGACTTAGAAAGTCCTTAAGTTCTCCAAGTGCTTAATGTAATTTAGTTAGTCATTATAGTGTTACAAATAAGTTAAACATAAACTAATTAGATTTAAAACGTCTTTAACTTCCCCAAATACTTAATGTTATTTAGTTGGTGAATATAGTGTTAGAAGTAAGTTAAAACTTAACTAATTACACTTAGAAAGTGGGAAAGTTTTGCAAAAAAGTAATGTGATTTCGTTGGTGAGTAGTTTTAGAAATAAGTTAAAACTTAACTAATTAACCTTACAACGTCTCTAAGTTTTCCAAATACTTACTGTGAATTAGTTGGTGAATATAGTGTCAAGAATTAAGTTAAAACTTAAATAATAACACTTAGAAAGTTTGTAAGTTTTCCAAAGAAGTAATGTGATTTCGTTGGTGAATAGTGTAAGAAGTTAGTTTGAACATAACTAATTAGACTTAGAAAGTCTTTAAGTTCTCCAAACTTAACGTGATTTAGTTGGTGAATATAGTGTTAGAAGTAAGTTAAAACTTCACTAATTAGACTTAGAAAGTTGTAATGTTTTCCAAACATGTAATGTAATTTCGTTTGTGAAAACTGTTAGCAGTAAGTTAAAACATAACTAATTACACTAAGAAAAATTGTTAAGTTCCTCAAATAAATTAATGTGATTTAATTGGTTAATATAGTCTTTGAATTAATTTAAAACTTATCTAATTAGACTTAGAAAGTGTTTAAGTTCTTCAAAGAAGTTAATGTGACTTAGTTGATGAATATAGTGTTTTAATTAAGTTATAACTTAACTAATTATACTTAGAAAGTTGTTATATTTTCCAAACAAGCAATATGATTTCGTTGGTGAATAGTGTTAGAAATAAGTTAATACTAATCTAATTAGACTTAGAAAGTTGTTAAGTATTTCAAATAAGTTAATGTGATTTAGTTGGTTAATATAATGTTTTAGTTAACTTAAAACTTAACTAATTAGTCTTTGAAAGTCTTTAAGTTCTCCAAATACTTAATGTTATTTAGTTGGCGAATATAGTGTTAGAAGTAAGTTAAAACATAACAAATTAGACTTAGAAAGTTGTTAAGTTTTTGGAAAACTAATGTGATTTCATTGGTGAATATAGTGTTTCGAAGTCAGTGAAAACATAAGTAATTAGACTTACGAAGTCATTAAGTTCTCCAAATACTTAATGTGATTAAGTTGGTCAATATAGTGTTAGAAGTAAGTTATAACTTAACTAATTAGACTTTGAAAAATTGTTAAGTTCTCAAATAAGTAATGTGATTTCTTTGGTAAATATAGTGTTTGGAAGTAAGTTAAAACTTAACATATTAAACATAGAAAGTCTTTAAGTTATCCAAATATGTTAATGTGATTTAGTTGATGAATATAGTGTTTTAGTTAAGTGAAAACATAACTAATTAGCATTAGAAATTCTTTAAGTTCCCCAAATACTTAATGTAATTTAGTTAGTGAATATTTTATTAGAAGTAAGTTAAAACTTAACTAATTCGACTAAGAAAGTTGTTAAGTTTCCCAAATAAGTAATGTCATTTCGTTGGTCAAAAAATTATTTGGAAGTAAGTTAAAACTTAACTAATTAGACTTAGAAAGTCTTTAAGTTCTCCAAATACTTAATGTGATTTAGTTGATCAATGTAGTGTGAGAATTAAGTTAAACCCAAACTAATTAGCCTTACAATGTGTTTAAGTTCTCCAAATACTTAATCTGATTTAGTTGGTTAATATAGTGTTAGAAGTAATTTAAAACTTAACTAATAACACTTAGAAAGTTGTTAAGTTTTTCCAACAAGTAATGTTATTTCGTACGTAAATAGTGTTAGAAGTAATTTAAAACTCAACTAATTAGACTTAGAAAGTTATTAAGTTTTCAAAATAAGTAATGTGATTTTGTTGGTGAATCTAGTGTTTGGAAGTAAGTTAAAACTTAACTAATTAGACTTAGAAATTTCATAACAACTCCAAATACTTAATGTGATTTAGTTTGTTAATATAGTGTTAGAAGTAAGTTAAACCTAAACTAATTAGCCTTACAACATTTTTAAGTTCTCCAAATACTGAATGTGATTTTGGTTGGTGAATAGTGTTAAAAGTAAGTTAAAACTCAACTAATTACACTTAGAAAGTTGGTAAGTTTTCCAAACAAGTAATGTGATTTCGTTGCTGAATAGTGTTAGAACTAAGTTAGAACTTAACTAATTAGACTTATAAAGTCTTTAATTTCTCCAAATACTTAACGTGATTTATTTGGTGAATATACTGTTAGAAGTAAGCTAAAACTTCACTAATTACACTTAGAAAGTTGTTAAGTTTTCCAAAGATGTAATGTAATTTCGTTGGTGAATAGTGTTAGAAGTAACTTAAAACTTAACTAATTACACTAAGAAAAATTGTAAAGTTCTTCAAATAAGTTAATGTGATTTAATTGGTAAATATCGACATTGAATTAAGTTAAAACCTATCTAATTATACTTAGGAAGTCTTTAAGTTGTTCAAATAAGTTAATGTGATTTAGTTCATTAATAGAGTTAGTTAAGTTATAACTTAACCAATTAGACATAGAAAGTTGTTATGTTTTCCAAACAAGCATTATAATTTCTTTGGTGAATAGTGTTAGAAGTAAGTTAATACTAAACTGTAACGACCTGTTTAGTAGTTTTGAGTAGCAGATTTTATTTCTGGAAAAACTGGCTGAGTCGACGGATCCCATGACGGACCATCATGGGCACGACGGACCGTCGAGGGGGTCTCGTTCCAAAACACTTAAAATTCTCAAATTTGGGTACTGAAATCGACTCTCTGAACTTCGTAACGAAATGGCAGGACGGATCGTCGTGGACACGACGGACCGTCATAGACCCTTTAATGGAATTGAATCTCTGAACTCTGTGACGGAGCAGCAGGACGGACTGTCGCAGGCAAGACGGGCCATCACAGGCTGCGTAATCGCAAGCTGGGTCGGATTTCTATAATTATTTTAAGGGGCGTTTTGGACTATTCCGACTTATAATTATAAAGTTAGTGGTTTAATATTAATAACTCAATTACTTGAAGGTTAAAAGAGGTAACCTTGAGTTAATTAGTGGGTTAAGTCCTCATCTTTTATACTTAATTATATGCTAATTAGGGTAAAAGAAAGAGGGTTTGGATAAGAAAAGTAGAAAGAACAAGAGAGACACAGAGAACGATCGAGAAAGAGGGAAACGAAGAGAAAACAAAGCTTTGAGAAATTACTTGCTTGATCACGAATCTTCGGTAGAGGTAGGTTATGGTTTCATGTTATTCGTAGTAAACTCTTAATAGCAAATGATATGTATGGGTTGTATTGTAAACCCTTCTATATGCTTAATTGTATGCTTACATGAATGTGATTATGTAATTGTGATAAAATAAGCATGATGAAACTATTGAATCCCAAATCTTGAAAACCCCTTGTTAATGATGATGCCTTGATATAAAAGAAGGTTTGATGAACTAAAGTAATGAGATTGATGATGTCTTAGTATGAAAGAAGGCTTGATTAACTAAAGTAATGAGATTAATGATGCCTTAGTATGAAAGAAGGGTTGATGAATTAACAGAATTAGATTAGTAGGGGATCGGGTGTAACGAACCGACACGTAGAAGTAGGGGATCAGGTGTCACGAACCGACACGTAGAATTAGAGGATCAGGTGTCACGAGCCGACACGTAGAAGTAGGAGATCGGGTGTCACGAACCGACACGTAGAATTAGGGGATCGGGTGTCACGAACCGACACGTAGAATTAGGGGATCGGGTGTCACGAACCGACATGTAGAATTAGGGGATCACGTGTCACGAATCAACACGTAGAATTAGGGGATCGGAATGTCACATTCTGACACATAGTATTAGGGGATCGGAGTGTCACGTTTCGACACCAGAATAGTATGATGAAGATCGGAGTGTCACGTACCGACACGAGAGGAATAAAGATAATGAATCTTGAAAGATGCTAATATACTCAATTTAATGAACCTAATTCCCAGATGAGTATGATATGGAGTCTTGAGTCCTCATGAGTTTACTTGACGTTATTTATCAAAGATTCGTGTGCATGTTGTTGCTACAGATTAAGTATTGTAGGTTATTTATGATATGATCTGATATATACTGTTTCTATTTTGAGTTAGCCGATGATATCGACTCAGTACCCGTGTTTTGTACTGACCCCTACTTATATGTTTTTCTCTTGTTATTTGTGGAGTGCAGCAAACGTGTGGTCATCTTCAACTCAACCGCAACTCTAGCCAGTCTTCATCACGCCAGATTTCAGGGTGAGCTAAAGCTTCTAGCTTGGACTGGATGTTATTCTTCATGTCTTGATGCCTTGAACTTCCGGCATGGACTAGCTTTTACTTATTTTAGCTGCTTAGATACTCTTAGATTTAGTAATTTGAGATAGATGTTCTTGTGATGATGACTTACAGATTTTGGGGATAATAATAGTTGTTGAGTTTTTTGAAGTTATTCAAATTGATTTTCATTAATGAGTTTATGTCTTCCGCATTATATTGTGTTATTATATTGAAATGTTGGGTTTTGTATTGATTGGTTCGCTCACATAGGAGGGTAAGTGTGAGTGTAAGTCCCGGCTCGATTTGGGTCGTGACAAACTTGGTATCAGAGCATTAGGTTCGTTGGTCTCATCACACAAGAACGAGTATAGTAGAGTCTTAAGGAACGGTAGGGGGACGCCTTTACTTTTCTTTGAGAGGCTATAAGATTTTAGGAAAATTCCATTCTTTCATTCTTTCTTTCGTACTATTACTTTGGTCCAATTGGTATCTAGGTGATACAAATTGTTATCTGACCATCTTCACTCTATTTCGCAGATGGTTAGAACTAGAGCAACAACCGTGCCAACATCAACATCGGCAAGACAAGATGCATCTGAACCAGCCGCTGAGACTGTAGCTCAAAGAGGAGTAGTGGCAAGAGGTCGCGGTAGAGGTCGCGGGAGGACGTCCTCTAGAGGAAGAGGACGAACGCCTGGCCCATCTGGTACTAGGGCGGTGACTCCTCCACCGACTGAGGAAGTAGTAAGAGAAGGGGAGGATGGGGAAAATGAACAAGTACTGAATGAGGAAATACCACCCCAACCTACCCCAGAGATGATCAATCATGTTCTTGCTTATCTTAGCGGGTTATCTGATCAAGGTCAGACACCTCCAGTGTTTTCTGCACCAACACCTCAGGTTGCGGAGGTACAACATGCGGCTACTATGGCTCCCCGCATGGATACCTCATTGGAAATAGGAACGTTTCCTCGTCTGACTACAGGGCCGATTATGACAAATGATCAGCATGAAATTTTCAGTAAGTTCTTGAAATTGAAACCTCCAGCCTTCAAGGGTGCTAAATCTGAGGATGCCTATGATTTTCTGGTTGAGTGTCATGAGCTACTACACAAGATGGGTATAGTAGAACGGTTTGGTGTTGAGTTTGTGACTTATAAATTTCAAGGGAACGCTAAAATGTGGTGGCGGTCACGTGTTGAGCGTCAACCAACAGAGGCACCACCTATGACTTGGGCATCATTCTCTAGCTTGTTTATGGAGAAGTATATTCCCCGGACTTTGAGGTATAGGAAAACAGATGAATTCTTAAGCCTAGAGCAAGGTAGGATGTCGGTTACGGCATATGAGGCTAAGTTACGTACCTTATCCAGGTATGCCACAAAACTTTGTTTCAGTCCACAAGAGCGGATTCGCCGTTTTGTGAAGGGGTTGAGATCAGAGTTGCGAATTTCATCCTTACAGGAAACGGCTACGGCAAAATCCTTTCAAGAAGTGGTAGACTTTGTGATAGAGGTGGAAGGAGTGAAGCCAGATGACTTCATCATGGCGTCGACATCAAAAAGTTTTCGAAAGGGAGGTGAGTTTAATGGTTCTTACTCTAGAGGATAGGGTTCAGGAGGTTACTTAGTCCGACCAAGTAAGTCTTCACTACAGACTGTAGTTGGGGGTCCACCTCAGACCGGTCAACACTTCTCTGAGAGACCTATGCTTTACTCCAGGGAGTATTATGGATGTGGGGAGACTGGACATATTAGAAGGAATTGTCCAAAACAGACTTATAGACCCCCGATACCTACAGGTAGAGGTGGTCATGGTAGAGGCCGTTATTCTGGAGAATGTGGTGGCCGGGGTAATGTTGGTCACCAAAACGGCCGGGGTGACGGACAAATGGGAACTACTGCAGCGCAACATGGTAGGGGCAACGGGCAGACAGGTGATAGGGCCCATTGTTATGCTTTCCCTGGGAGATCTGAAGCGGAGACATCTGATGCTGTCATCACAGGTAATCTTTTGGTTTGTGCTTGCATGGCTTCTGTATTGTTTGATCCTTGATCCACATTTTCTTATGTATCTTCCTCATTTGCTAATGGTCTTATTTTTGATTGTGAATTGCTTGACATGCCTATTCGTGTTTCTACTCCGATGGGTGAGTCTGTGATAGTTAAAAAAGTATATAGGTCTTGTTTGGTGACTTTTGTAGGGAGCAATACTTATGTAGACTTGGTTATCTTAGAAATGGTTGATTTTGATGTAATTCTGGGTATGACTTGGCTTTTTCCGAATTTTGTGATCTTGGATTGTAATGCTAAAACTGTGACGTTAGCCAAGCCTTGGACAGATTTGTTAGTGTGGGAGGGTGACTACACTTCCAATCCGGTTCGCGTCATCTCCTTTCTTCGTGCTAAGAAAATGGTTAGTAAGGGTTGTTTAGCTTTCTTGGCACATATCAGGGATGATACTACCCAAGTACCTCCAATTGAGTCGATTTCGATAGTTCGTGAGTTTTAGATGTGTTTCCTGCAGACATTCCTGGTATGCCACCGGATAGAGATATAGACTTCTGCATTGATCTTGAACCGGGTACTCGCCCCATTTCTATACCTCTTTATAGAATGGCTCCCGCGGAGTTAAGAGATTTAAAGGCACAACTTCAAGATTTGCTATGGAAAGGCTTTATTAGACCAAGTGCATCTCCTTGGGGTGCTCCTGTGTTGTTTGTGAAGAAGAAAGATAGGAGTTTTTGGATGTGCATAGACTACCGGCAGTTGAACAAGGCAACTATTAAGAACAAGTATCCCATTCCTCGCATTGATGACTTGTTCGATCAGTTACAAGGTGCTTGTGTCTTCTCTAAGATTGACTTGAGGTCCGGCTATCATCAATTGAAAATACGGACAACGGATGTGCCAAAGACTTCTTTTTGAACCAGGTATGGGCATTACAAATTTGTAGTGATGTCTTTTGGTCTTACGAATGCCCCTGCTGCTTTCATGAGCTTGATGAACGGGATTTTTAAGCCATATCTGGATCTCTTTGAGATCGTATTTATTGATGATATATTGGTATACTCAAAGAGAAAGAAGGAACATGAGAATTACTTGAGAATTTTATTGGAAATGTTGAGGGAGAAAAAGCTTTAGCCAAATTCTCCAAGTGCGAGTTTTGGCTAGATGCAGTGTCCTTCTTGGGGCATGTGGTTTCTAAGGATGGAGTGATGGTTGATCCTTCTAAGATTGAGACAGTGAAGAATTGGGTAAGACCTACTAATGTGTCAGAAATAAGGAGCTTTGTTGGTTTAGCTAGCTATTACCGTCGATTTGTCAAGGGATTCTCTTCCATTGCTTCCTAATTGAAGAACTTGACTAAGCAGAATGTTCCATTTCTATGGTCGGACGAATGAGAGAAAAGCTTTCAGAAACTCAAGATTTTGTTGACTACTGCACCAATTCTCACCTTGCCCGTGAAAGGTAAGAATTTCATTGTCTATTGTGATGCATCCTATTCGGGTTTGGGTGCAGTGCTAATGCAAGAGAAGAACGTAATTGCTTATCCTTCGAGGCAATTAAAGGTGCATGAACGTAACTATCCGACCAATGATTTGGAGTTGGCTGCGGTAGTGTTTGCATTAAAGTAATGGAGACATTATTTATATGGGGTTAAGTGTGAAGTCTACACGGATCATCGTAGCCTACAATATGTCTTTACTCAGAAAGATTATAATTTAAGACAGAGAAGGTGGATGGAAGTGCTGAAGGATTATGACATCACTATCTTGTATCATCCGGGAAAGGCTAATGTTGTGGCAGATGCCTTAAGTAGAAAGGCAAGGAGCATGGGAAGTCTAGCCCACTTGCAAGTTTCTAGACGTCCATTGGCTAGAGAGGTTCAGATTCTATCTAACGACATTATGAGGCTAGAGGTAAATGAAAAAGGAGTATTTTTAGGTTGTATGAAGGCAAGATCTTCCTTTCTTGACAAGATTAAGGGAAAGCAGTTTAATGATGAGAAATTGATCTGGATTCGAGATAAAGTATTGCGAGGAGAGGCTAACGAAGCAACAATCGATAAGGAAGGTGTTTTGAGAATCCAGGGAAGGGTATGTGTACCCCGCATTGAAGATTTGATCAACACTATTCAGACAGAGGCTCATAGTTCAAGGTATTCTATACACCCTGGTGCAACCAAGATGTATCGTGACCTAAAGCAACATTTTTGGTGGAGTAGAATGAAGCGTGACATTGTGGAGTTTGTCGCCAAATGTCCAAACTGTCAGCAAGTGAGGTATGAACACCAGAGGCCTGGAGGAACACTTCAGAGAATGCCCATTCCCGAATGGAAGTGGGAGAGAATTGCAATGGACTTCGTGGTTGGTCTTCCAAAGAAATTGGGGATGTTTGACTCCATTTGGGTAATCATTGATAGGTTAACTAAGTCTGCTCACTTCATTCCGGTCAAGTTGACCTACAATGCAGAGAAGTTAGCAAGAATCTATATCTCAGAAATCGTTCGATTGCATGGAGTTCCACTCTCCATCATATCAGATAGAGGTACCCAGTTTACCTCTAAGTTTTGAAAAACATTGCATGCGGAAATGGGTACTAGGTTTGACCTTAGTACTGCGTTCCATCCTCAGACCGATAGTCAGTCTGAGTGAATGATTCAAGTGTTGGAGGATATGCTTCGTGCATGTGTGATAGACTTTGGTGGTCATTGGGTAACTTCTTACCCTTGGCAGAGTTCTCATACAAAAATAGCTATCACTCAAGTATTGATATGTCTCCATTCGAGGCATTGTATGGGAGGAGATGTAGGTCTCCCATTGGTTGGTTTGATGCATTTGAGGTTAGACCTTGGGGTACTGACCTTTTGAGGGATTCATTGGAGAAGGTGAAATCTATTCAAGAAAAGATTTTAGCGGCGCAAAGTAGGCAAAAGGAATATGGAGATCTAAAGGTTAGAGACTTGGAGTTTATGGAGAGTGAGCAAGTCTTGTTGAAGGTTTCACCCATGAAAGGGGTGATGCGGTTTGGAAAAAGGGGTAAGCTAAGCCCAAGGTATATTGGACCATTTGAAGTACTTAAGCGAGTAGGGGAGGTGGCTTATGAGTTAGATTTGCCTCCAGGGGTGTCGGGAGTGCATCCGGTATTTCATGTGTCGATGTTGAAAACATACCATGGGGATGGAAACTACATTATCCGTTGGGATTCAGTGTTGCTTGATGAGAATTTGTCTTATGAGGAGGAACCTGTTGCTATTTTAGATAGAGAAGTCCGAAAGTTGAGGTCAAGGGAGATTGCATCCATCAATGTTCAATGGACGAATCGACCAGTTGAAGAAGCCCCTTGGGAGAAGGAGGCAGATATGCAAGAAAGATACCCACACCTGTTTACAAATTCAGGTACTCCTTTTCGCCCTTGTTTTTCTTCTTGTGATCGTTCGGGGACGAACGATGGGTAAATTGGTATCTATTGTAATGACCTGTTTAGTCGTTTTGAGTAGCAGATTTTATTTCTGGAAAAACTGGCTGAGTCGACGAATCCCACGATGGACCGTCATGGGCACGACGGACCGTCGAGGGGGTCTCGTTCCAAAACACTAAGAACTCTGAAATTTGGGTACTGAAATTGACTCTCTGAACTTCGTAACGAAATGACAGGACGGATCGTCGTGGGCACGACGGACCGTCACAGACCCTTTAATAGAATTGAGTCTCTGAACTATGTGACGGAGCAGCAGGACGGACCATCGCAGGCACGACGGGCCGTCACAGGCTGCGTAATCCACGGATGGGTCGGATTTCAATAATTATTTTAAGGGGCATTTTTTAATATTCCGGCTTATAATTATAAAGTTAGTGGTTTAATATTAATAAATCAATTACTTGAGGGTTAAAAGAGGTAACCTTGAGTTAATTAGTGGGTTAAGTCCTGAATTTTTATACTTAATTATATGCTAATTAGGGTAAAAGAAAGAGGGTTTGAATAAGAGAAAATAGAAAGAACAAGAGAGAGAAGACAAAGCTTTGAGAAATTGCTTGCTTGATCACGAATCTTCGGTGGAGGTAGGTTATGTTTTCATGCTATTCATAGTAAACTCTTAATAGTGAATGATATGTATGGGTAGTATTGTAAACCCTTCAATATGCTTAATTTTACACTTGCATGAATGTGATTATGTAATTGTGATAAAATAAGCATGATGAAGCTATTGAATCCCAAATCTTGAAAACCCCTTGTTAATGATGATGCCTTGATATAAAAGAAGGCTTGATGAACTAATGTAATGAGATTGATGATGCCTTAGTATAAAAGAAGGCTTGATGAACTAAAGTAATGAGATTGATGATGCCTTAGTATGAAAGAAGGCTTGATGAATTAATAGAATGAGATTAGTAGGGGATCGGGTGTCACGAACCGACACGTAGAAGTAGGGGATCTGGTGTCACGAACCGACACGTAGAATTAGGGGATCGGGTGTCACGAACTGACATGTAGAAGTAGGGTATCGGGTGTCACGAACCGACACAAAGAATTAGGGTATCGGGTGTCACAAACCGACACGTAGAATTAGGGGAACGGGTGTCACGAACCAACACGTAGAATTAGGGGATCGGAGTGTCACGTTCCGACACATAGTATTAGGGGATCGGAGTGTCACGTTCCGACACCGGGATAGTATGATGAGGATCGGAGTGTCACGTACCGACACGAGAGGAATGAAGATAATGAATCTTGTAAGATGCTAATATACTCAATTTAATGAACCTAATTCCCAAATGAGTATGATATGGAGGCTTGAGTCCTCATGAGTGTACTTGACGTTATTTATCAAAGATTCGTGTGAATGTTGTTGCTATAGATTAAGTATTGTAGTTGATTTATGATATGATCTGATATATACTGTTTTCTATTTTGAGTTGGCCGATGATATCTACTCAGTACCCATGTTTTGTACTGACCCCTACTTGTATGTTTTTCTCTTGTTATTTGTGGAGTGCAGCAAACGTGTCGTCGTCTTCAACTCAACCGCAACTCTAGCCAATCTTCATCACGCCAAATTTCAGGGTGAGCTAAAGCTTCTAGCTTGGACTGGATCTTCTTCTTCATGTCTTGATTCCTTGAACTTCTGGCATGGACTAGCTTTTACTTATTTTAGCTTCTTAGATACTCTTAGATTTAGTGATTTGAGATAGATGTTCTTGTGATGATGACTTCCAGATTTTGGGGATAATAATAGTTGTTGAGTTTTTAGAAGTTATTCAAATTGATTTTCATTAATGAGTTTAAGTCTTCCTTATTATATTCTGTTATTATATTGAAATGTTGGGTTTTGTATTGAGTGGTTCTCTCACATAGGAGGGTAAGTGTGGGTGCAAGACGCGGCTCGATTTGGGTCGTGACATAAACTAATTAGACTTAGAAAGTTTTTAAGTATTTCAAATAAGTTAATGTGATTTAGTTATTCAATATAGTGTTTTAGTTAATTTAAAACTAAACTAATTAGCCTTTGAAAGTCTTTAAGTTCTCCAAATACTTAATGTGATTTAGTTTGTGAATGTAGTGTTAGAAGTAAGTTAAAAGTTAACTAATTAGACTTCGAAAGTTTTTATGTTTTCCAAATAAGTAATGTGATTTCGTTGGTGAATATATTGTTTGGAAATAAGTTAAAAATTCACTAATTAGACTTACGAAGTCTTCAAGTTCTCAAAATACTTAATGTGATTTAGTTGGTGAATATAGTGTTAGAAGTAAGTTAAAATTTAATAATTGACTTAGAAATTTTTTAATTGTTCCAAATAAGTAATGTGATTTATTTTGTCAATATAGTGTTTGGAAGTAAGATAAAACTTAACTAATAAGACTTAGAATGTCTTTAAGTGTTCCTAATTCTTAATGTGATTTAGTTGGTAAAGAAAATGTTAGAATTAAGTCAAACCTAAAGTGATTAGCCTTAAAACATCTGTAAGTTCTCCAAATACTTCATGTGATTTAGTTTGTGAATATAGTGTTAGAAGTAAGTTAAAACATAACTAATAAGACTTAGAAAGTTGGTAAGTTATCCAAACAAGTAATCTTATTTCGTTGGTGAATAGTGTTAGAAGTAAGTTAAAACTTAACTAATTAGACTTTGAAAAATTGTTAAGTTCCTCAAATAGGTTAATGTGATTTAGTTGGTGAATGTAGTGTTTAAATTAAGTTTCAACTTAACTAATTAGACTTAGAAAGTCTTTAAGTTCTTCAATTAAGTTAATGTGATTTAGTTGATGAATATAGTGTTTTAGTCAAGTTAAAACTTCACTAATTAGCCTTAGGGAGACTTTAAGTTCTCCAAATACTTAATGTGATTTAGTTGAATAATATAGTGTTAGAAGTATGTTGAAACTTAACAAATTAGACTCAGAAAAATTGTTAAGTTCTTCAAATAAGTAATGTAAATTCTTTGGTAAATATAATGTTTGTAAGTAAGTTAAAACATAACTAATTAGACTTAGAAAGTCTTTAAGTTCTCTAAATATGTTTATGTGATTTAGATGATGAATATAGTGTTTTAGTTAAGTTAAAGCTTAACTAATTAACCTTAGAAAGTCTTTAAGTTCTCCAAACACTCAATGTGATTTATTTGGTGAATCTAGCTTTTGGGAAGCAAGTTAAAACTTAACTAATTAGACTTAGAAAGTCTTTATGTTCTCCAAATACTTAATGTGATTTCGTTGGTGAATATAGTGTTTAAAAGTGCCAACAAATATGGATGAGGATGAGAATGAAACTTTTGAAGGAGATGAATGGAATGATGATGAGGAAACATCCAAAGATGATGCAAATGAATGGATAGATGATGATAAAACATCTGAATATGATGAATAACAATTTTTATGTTACTTGGTGGATTTTTAGCTATTAATATTTGAGTATACTTAATACTTTAATAGTTTTACTCTTTGTTTGAGATTGTGAAAAACTATTTGGATTAAGCCTTATGTTATGATAACTTTGTTTGATATATTTGTTTGACATTGTGACATTATTTTGTACTATTCCTATTTAATATTTATGTTTAATTCATATAGATGGTTGATAAAGACAAGGGAAAATAAAAAATGTCTGCTAATCCAAAAAAGAAATTTAAGGCCAATGTTGTGAGATCCACTGAAGTGGTGATATCTCATGAGCCCTTTAGAATGAATATTTCAAAACGACCCTCAGTTTTACCTACTCACATTGCAAAGCACACACATAATGCCTCTACTCATGTGGCTCCACAATCTTGTTATACTATATCTACACCCACTGTACCTAGATCAGGTTACCAAACATTGTAAGGTTATTCACATCTTGGTCACGTGTCTACCATACCATCATCTAGCGCTAGTGAGTGCAATAATATTAATACTAATAGTGGATCAATTGGATTTTCAAATTTTCATCTTGAATCCAATAGATCGGAGCCTAATACTCCGACCACCCAGCACTAGGATGCACGTAATCCTCAGCCATGGAATAGAGACAATTTTCAGAGACTTGTCATCGAGCCATTAGGATACAAGTACAATTTAAGCAAACTTTAAGGTTAGCTTCAAAGTTAGATTTCTAGAACATTTTGTGAATGTCAAATAAATAATAGAATTCCTAATTTTGTCTTAGCAACTCGATGGGATCTATTAATGGAACATTAGGGTATTGCTGAAAAGTTTAAAAAGAAGAGTACGATTGGGAAGATGGCTCGCGTATCCGAAAAGGAAGTCTCTTTGCACAGTGTTGGAGCTATTAGCCTAATTAATAGGAAGGAAAGAATGATATACATTATTAATTTTGTAAAATATTTGTTTTTATTTTGTGATAAGTAGTTTTTAGAGATTAAATTATACTTTTGTTATTTGTAGAAAAAATAGTTGGCTAGGCCGGTAGATATAGAAGAGATGTTCAAGGTTACTCATGTAAAGAAGAGTACGAATCCCGCAGAAGAAGAAAGATGTATAGAGCGACGTCCAAAAGAGATACATGTAAGAACTCTCTTCAAGTTAATCTTTTTTTATCTTTCTTGTATAGATTACATTCTTATTTGTAGAGTTCTTTGTTTAAATTACATGATAGGTTCATACTAATGTATTTGGAATACCGTAGTACTCTACCTCTTGAGAGATGGGATAGATCATTTACACAAGAAGAAAGTGAGAATCTTTGGATACAACGTGCAGGTGAACCGATTAGAGGTTCAGTCTACGGCTATTCAGAAAACACATATCAAAAGAACACAGTTGGTATTGTGGTTCATCATCCTCTAGCTTCGATGGCAGGGATAAAGAGAATTATCGGCAATGGAGGGTAATATAGGTTTTCTCAATGCCGAGCTTGCTGCTGTAGCCAACAGAGAGAGAAAGAGAGAGGTGGAGATTGCCACATCAAAGGAGGCAGAGAACAAAAGGTATAAAGTGCTTGAGGCTCAACTAACTTTTAATTTTGAATCAGGAAATATTCTTCCTCTATGTCCCGCAAGTAGTGATGATGGAGTTGATTATGAAGGTGATGAGAATTTTAAGGGTGAAAAGGAGAGTTACGCTGATAACGAGTAGTTAAATTTTCTTGAAATTTTTTATTTCTATATTTTTGGAATTTTTTTATCGTACTTAAGTTTAATTTAATGTTGCATGATGTTTCTTTCAAAATATTTCAATGTAAATTTTGAAAATACTGTGTTGTTTTGGTTGGATGAAGTTTATTTCAAAATAGCCCTGTAACGACTTTTTTAGTCGTTTCAGGCAATAGAATCATTTGTGATAAAAAATGACTGGGTCATGGATCACGTGACGGACCGTCATGGTCACGACGGACTGTCATGGTCAGGACGGACCGTGACGGACTCCGTCATCCCACACTTGTATAATTCTACTGCTGCTCTCTTCTTTACCCTCGACGACAGGTAGGACGAACCGTCATAGGCACGACGATCCTTCGAGAGTCTTTGTGCCAAAACACATAAACTCAGAAATCTGGGTACGGGGATCAACTCTCTGAACTTCGTGACGGAATTGCAGCACGGACCGTCGTAGACATGATGGACCATCACAAGACCCTTTACTGTTTTGACTCTCTAAACTCTTTGACCACCCTGCACGACGGACCGTCGCAGGCACGACGGGCCGTCACGAGTTGCGTAAGCTCGACTGGGTCGGATTTCTGCTAAAAGTTTTAAAGGGCGTTTTGGACCATTCATGCTTATAATTATGAAATTAGTGTGTAAGTTTAATTACTTATTTAGTTGGGGATTAAAGGAGATAACCTTTAAATAAATAGTGGGTTGCTTTTATCATGTCTTATACTTGATTGTATGATAATTAGGGTAAAAGAAACATAAAAAGAACAGAGAAAGAAGAGAAGGAAGAAAGAGCGAGAAAGGGAGAAACGAAGAGGAAAGAAAAAACTTTGAGAAGTACCTTGCTTGATTGCAATTCTTCGGTGGAGGTAGTTTATGATTTATGCTATTTCATACTAAACTCTAAATAGTGACTGATATGTATTGGGTGGTTTTGTAAAGTCGTCTATATGCTTAATTGTGTGGTTGTATATTCTGATTATGTACTTGTGATGGATTATTATGATGCCATTGTTGAATCCTAAATCCTTAATCCTCTCTATTAATGATGATGCATTGACATAAAAGAGGCTTGATGAACTAAAACAATGAGGTAAATTTATCGGGTGTCACGAACCAACACGTAGTATTAGGGAATTGGGTGTCACGAACCGACACGTAGTATTAGGGGATCGGGTGTTCCGAACCGACACGTAGTATTAGGGGATCGGGTGTCACAAACCAACACGTAGTATTAGGGGATCGGGTGTCACGAACCGACACGTAGTATTAGGGGATCGATTGTCACGAACCGACATGTAGTATTAAGGGATCGGGTGTCACGAACCGACACATAGTATTAGGGGATCGGAGTGTCACGTTCCGACACAAGGAGAATAAAGAGAATGAATCCTGAAATATGTTAACATACTCAACTTAAAGAATCATTTTCCAAAATGAGTATGGTGCGGATGCTTGAGTCCTCATAGATGTACTTGGCGTTGTTTTCAATGGTTCTTGTACTTGTTGTTGTCACCTGTTGAGTATTGTAGTTGATTTTATATTATTGTTCAATATATATTGCTTTCTATTTTGAGTTGGCCGATGATACCTACTCAGTACGTGTTCCTTGTACTGACCATACTTGTATTTCCTTTTTGTTATCTGTGGAGTGCAGCAAACGTTCCACCAACTTCAAGTCGCCCACAACTCTAGCCAGTCTACGGTATATCAGAATTCAGGGTGAGCTACTGTTCCTAGCTCAGACTGGATTCTCCCCTTCACGTCTTGATGTCTTGAAGTTCGGACATGGACCGTTTCCTTTACTTATTTTAGCTTCTTAATAACTCTTAGATTTAGAAATTTGAGGATAGATGTTCTTGATGTGATGACTTCCAGATTTTGGGTATAGTAATTGATAAATTTTAGAAGTTATTAAATTGATTTCGTTAATGTGTTTTAAGTCTTCCACATTATATTTTGTTCATTTTGGTCGAAATGTTGGGGTTTAGATTTGTTGGTTCGCTCACATAGTAGGATAAGTGTGGGTGCCACTCGCGGCTCGTTTTGGGTCGTGACAAGTTCATTTGGAATTCTTTGAGTTGGATGAATTTTTTTTAAATAGCTTATTTGAAATTTTTTGGGTTGTTTTTTAAAAAATATACAGTTGGGATACTCAAATTGTAGCTCAATGCTGCCACATTTGTAGCAGAAATACCGACCTCCGGAGGTCGAAATCTAAAAATTAATAAATAGAAATATCAACCTCCGGAGGTCAGAATCTATAAAATAAGAAATAAAAATATCGACATCCGTAGGTCAGAATCTAAATAATAAGAAATAAAATACCGACCTCTTGAAGTTCAAATCTAAAAAATAAGAAAAACAAATAGCGACCTCCGTAGGGCAGAATCTTAATAATAATAAATAAAAATAACGACCTTTAGAGGTCAGCATCTAAAAAATAGGAATTAAAAATACTGACCTCCGGAAGTCGAAATCTAAAGAATAAGAAATAGAAATACGGACCTCCTGAGGTCGGAATCTAAAATATAAAAAATAGAAATAAAGAAATCCAGATGTCGGAATCTAAAAACTAAAAAATGAAAATACGGACCGCCGGAGGTTAGAATCTAAAAAATAGGAAATAAAAATACCCAATTCCGGAGGTCGATATTCTAAAATTTGATAATTCGAAATTCTGACCTCCGGAAGATGGAAATAATAAAAATAAAAAACAAAAAAATATATAAACTAACCTCCGGATGTCAGAAAAAATAATAATAAATTTTACCTACATAAAGTAAAACTAACCTCCGCAAGTTGGTAAACATCGACCTCCATAGCTAGGAATTAAATAGTGACCAAGCTTTTTCTGTCTTAATCTAGGAAGTTGGTTTTTGGTTGGTATTTCAGGAATATTGACCTTTTGAGGTCGGTATTCGCTATTTTTTTAGTAGTGAATAAAAATGGAACGAACAATAGGAAAGCGTGAAAGATGGGAGTCTCGTACCAATGATGTGACGGACATTGGTACAAGTACCGGTGTTAAAACGGGAATGTTTATTACTGTGGTAGATGGATGGTAAATCCGAGAATGCAAAAGCATATGGGTATTGGTGATGTATTATTGGATGGAATTCCTTGTGTAATTGTTGTTTCTTATTAAAACTCTATAATTTAAATAGTTGATATTATTATGCATTATGCTGATATGGATTGATTGAGATTGAGTATAAGTTGGGCACTTGGAGATTGTCCGTGTTGGGGACGGTGAGATGTTAAGATTATAATTTGGGCATGAGGAGATCGTTCGTGTGGAAATTGTTGGATATTATGATAGTGCGTTGAGATTGTCCGCATAGACACTTGGAGATCATTCGTGTCGGTATATAGACCTCGCATGTCCTCCATGGGTCATGAACTCTCAATGTATTTCCAAGGAGTATCATGTATATATGGTTGAAAAAGTATTGGGCTTCTGAGGCATATTAATTCATGTGACATGATAAAGTATTGGGCTTCTGAGGCATATTAATTCATGGTGTCACATTTCATTGCATATCATTATATCCTTCATTCTGGTTGATTATGTGATTTTCATGCTTGTCTTACATTACGTGACATTTGATTATCAGTATTGATCAAAAGTTTGGTTATAAGTATAATACGGACTATAAAATTAAAAGAATATTTTTCTTATATAAACTTCTATCACTACTTCTTCGTTTTCAGCCAGTGAGATATACTGGGTTCACATGGTTTCGTAGTAATACTACACTTGCTGAACTATTTTGTGGGTGCAGATTGGCTTTCAATTTCGGGCATGTTCTTGGAGCTTGAATATGAGTTTGGATTTTCTTGGAGTTGTGGTGCGTTGCTTGTGATATTCTGCGGCTCACACCTTCAATCTACCTCTATTTACTAGGTTATTTTGATACTCTAATAGGATATTTCTTACGTTTAGATTTTCTCATTAGTTTATACTTGTAAGTTATAATAGAAGCTCTTGTACTTATGACACTAAATCTTAGGGTGGTATTTCTATTCTCCGCATTTATTTTGGAAACTTTGTAGTTAGATATTAGTTTGATAAATACCTTTTCACATTAAGTTGAATTGGTGAAATTTAATGTGTTGGCTTACCTGTAAGTTGGGAACATAGGTGTCATCACGACTCGTGATTTTGGATCGTCATATTAAAACTAAACTAATTAGACGTAAAAAATTGTTAAATTCTTCAAATAAGTTAAAATATATAATATGGTTTAGTTGGCGAATATAGTGTTGGAATGAACTAAAAACTAAAATAATTAGACTTAAAAAGTTGTTAAATTCTTCAAATAAGTTAAAATATATAATGTGGTTTAGTTTGGGAATATATTGTTGAAATTAAGTTAAAACCAAACTAATTAGACTGAAAATGTTGTTAAGTTGTTCAGAAAAGTTAAAATATATAATGTGGTTTAGTTGGTCAATATAACGTTGAAATTAAGTCAAAACTAAACTAACCGGACTTAAAAAGTTGTTAAGTTCTTAGATTAAGTTAAAATTTATAATGTTGTTTAGTTGGTGAATATAGTGTTAGATTTAAGTTAAAACAAAATTAATTAGACCTAAAAAACTATTGAATTCTGCAAATCAGTTAAAATATATAATGTTGTTTAGTTTGTTAATATAATATTGGAATTAATTTAAAACTAAATTAAATAGACTTAAGAAGTTGTTAAAATCTTCAAATAAGTTAAAATATTGTAACGGCCCAAAACGAGTCGTGAGTTCCACACTTAACTACTTAGGTGGACGAACCAAGAAATTCAAATCCCAATATGTACCAATAATTCAACTGCGAATAACAAAATATTGCGGAAAATCTAAAATTTATTAACTATCATTTCCCAAAACCTGAAAGTCATCACAAAAAGGACATCTAATCTCTAATTACTAAGTCTAAGAGTATCAAAGACACAAAACTAAATGAATAAAATAGTATGTGTCCAAAAGTATTGGACATCATGTCATGACCGAAATAATCGAACACGAGCTTGAATGAATAGCTCACCCCCGAACATGATATGCAGGAGGCTGGCCAGAGACGAGCGAAATCTGAAGTCATAGGTACACTGTTGCATTTCATAAAAGCAAAACAAAGAAAAACACAAGTAGGACTCAATACGGGGGGAACAGGTACTGAGCAGGTATTATCGGTCAACCCAAAATAGAAACTAATATACAATAAATTATAGTATGAACTCAACTATAACACTTAACGGGTTATAAACAACAAACAACATGAACAAGCATCAACAACATTTAAGTAGGCTCGTAATAAGTCAATGATATGAAGATCACACATGAGCACTCATGCCTCCAAACCAAACCATTTTGGGAGTTGATTCTTTGAGATTGAGTACCTTCAATTAATTCAACATGTTTTTCCTTTAATATTACCGTGTCGGAATGTGACACTCCTATCTAAAAATAATTTATCGGAACGTGACACTCTGATCCAAGAATACCTTGTCGGAACGTAACACTCCGATCTAAAAATACCGTGTTCGAACATGACACTTCGATCCAAGAATATCATTAATTTATTACTTAATATCACCACTCTTCCATTCATTAATAATATTTCATTGCATCACTTCAATAGAGAGGGTTCAAGATTATAAATTTCATGGTCTTAGGATTTCAGACCAATCACAAAACACACAACCAAGCCACACAACCACACAATCAAGTAAATAGAAAAATTCACAATATCATTCAATGCATATCAATCACTATTTACTATCAAATAGTATAAACCATAACCTACCTCCACCGAAGAACTGATGTCAAACAAGCTACATCTTCCCAATACATTCATTTCCTCAATGCCTCCGAAACTTTCCAATATATAAAGTATATATTCATAATTATTAAGTTAGCGATTCCACAAGCACTCATATTATTCTATGTCTAGCGTAAGCCTAAAAGCTCACTAAATTCTTTAATCAATTACCTAAATTTCAAATTTAAGGGTAAGTCTCAATTCCTCCAATTAGCATGACATTAATAGTATTGAAGTAATACAATACACCAAATATTTAAACGCCTATATGAATCAAAATAATATTGTACCGCATGAAAAGTTCCATTAAAAATTTCAACTATGACAAGTAATGAAGGACATTCATCAATAAATATCTAATAGGTATATGTATAATTATTAAATCGTAGGTTAATAATATATCATGAACTAGAACATCCTTTACAACATATTGTTAATAAGGTTGCCAACTTCTACTCAATTAAGAATGACGTGTTAACATGTGGTCATAAGGATTTGATCTGTAACCTTTGTTTATCCTTGTTTAATCTTATTAAACAATCACCAATACTTAATACAACATTATATTCCAAAACTCTCTGTACCACTAGTTCCCACTACTTTTAAACATTGCAATTAGAGTCCGTCCAAACATAATTTAATCTAATTATGGGTTTTATTAAAGGAATTCTAATGATAGTAATAACTGTACACAGTAGTAACAACAGTACACGAATGTACTAGCTAACACACACATATCTATCAATGTGTATAGGAACATTAAAGCTTTTTTAATTTTAACCTGAAGGAGTAGCCGCTTCCATGTCCTCTCGTAACCATGCCTCTCTTTTATTTTCTTTCCTCCTCCAAATTATTTACTACCCTAATTGTTATATATAACTATTATTAAAGTAGCACACTATTTATTTAATGTTTTCTTCTTTAACCACCAACTAAATTAATTATTGAAACTACCATATTAATTATATACTTATAGTTACGGATAGTTGAAATACTCATTTAGAAACAATCGGAAAGTATTTGATGAAAATAAAAAAAATTAGAACTCAAAATGATCAAAAGAGTCGTTACAATAGATATCAATTCACCTATTGTTAATCCCCAAATGATCAAAAGAAGGTGAGGGTAAGAAAGGGTAGTTGTCTCATTAATTCCTTCAAAATATTAATATCAAGGTTCATTAAAAAGTATCTACATCCCCTCTGGAGTCATCTTAATACTCTACTGATAATTGGTATTGTATGTGAACTCAACTAACAACAGAACTATTCCCAAGTGGACTCATCAACTGACCATTCTTCAACTAGACCTTGGCACAACCATCAGTACCAATGTTATCTAACATAACTATGATAAAAAATCCTTAATCAACATTGGCTAAAATCAATAGTGAACTTGAAACAACCACCACACACTCATAGTGCACACACCATTATAGATTTTATTTATATTTTCTACTCACAACATAAACTTTTCAGGGGCTTAAGTTACAAAAAATTAATATTTGGACATCAGGTACTCATCAAGAGAGAAATAAACTTATCCAAACAAAAGAAGCAAATAATATAGTAACCACCCATCTAGCGATACACCCAAGCGTACAAAACCTCTTACAACATTGTCAAAATTCTATATTAGTAGCTATTATAACCAAAACTTAAGAATGACAAAACTACAAGTGTCCTCGCATTCCATCACAAATAGCCATAACATAATACCAATGATGAGATAAATCTTACGTCTATCGAAAAACTATAAATTTTCATGGTAGCTCTCCTATAAATTCTCATAAGCCAGGTGGTACTGTAGAACCACTCAAATACTACAACTATAGAAAGACAACACTAAATATGTCTTACAAAAAATAACAAAGGTGGAATAACTCCAAATACTCCTTCCATAGTGTCTATATCGAACATTTTTATTTAAATAACTCTATCTCTTTGATTTTCTAGCTACGAACAATCACTGTCCCTACTATAATTGCACACATACTTGGTTTATCGAACCTCACATTCACAAAAGTCAACACTCTTAATACTAACAAAACATCATAACCAAATCGATCATCTACTTTACTCCCAAACCATCATTATTATCAAAGCATTTAATCAAATACATATTAAAATTATAGCTATATCTATTTCTACTTAAGCATTTCATAACAAATACGAGTCACATACAAGGATAATAACACTAATATAAAATTTTATGGTACCTTTCCATCGAGATAAAACTATTAAATGACACTCAAAGTCAACTTCACACCACTTTCGCATATCATGATTTAGTTGGCATCCTAAACTATCACTTACCTCATCCAACATTTAAGGAAATTCTTGATCACTCAAATTATTTTGTATACTATAAGCACATAAACTTTATTCCCCATTATATGTCTTTGTACCATAGCTTAACATTCTATGTAGTCGCATCAATATAGTAGCATTAACCCAATCTATTATTAATAACAATGTAGGATTATATCTCACATTTTATATCATTCTTAAGTCATCTATCAAAATTTGAGCAATCTAACCCCATGTTAAATACTAAATTTTCATACTTCACTATTTGTCACAAAAATCGAAGCTCAATCTTTATAAAATTCAATGATTAACTCCTGTTATATCTTCACCGAACTAGTTCACATCTCACAGTCATATCTAAACTCATAGGTTCAACTACACCCCAAGGATTTATACTAGAGTTCTCATGGTACAAAATTTTAAATAGGTCGATTCTTCAATATATCAGACTCTTGTAAATTTCTCTACCTCACTTACCGAGCTTATCCTTCTATCAATAACCCATGAAATTTTAACTTATATTCTAACCGAACACTTTTAAGTGAAACACTTCCTTAGGCATATTAACTTTGCTACTCAAACATGAATAAGTCCGTCCATATGTTTAATATCTGATGTAAATATTATATTATTATTTTTATTTTACCTCACCAATTTATACCTTTATAATACATACCAACACAAAAGTAAATTTGAAAGGAAACATTTGGATTGTAAATCGAACAATGTTACTCCATCTTCCTATCTATCAAAATGACTGATACCTTCAAGATTTTTATGAATTTACATATCATAAATTATGTTTAGTCGCCTGTTCATCAATCTTATCATATCCGTCCCTACAATTTTAACGCGGTTATTAATTAATAAACTCAAAACTACAAGAGAACTTATCATCACACTCGAGTTGAGCGTATGTAGAGTCCTTTTTTAAAGTTTTATTTGATAGCTCTTAACCAATTTGATAAACATGTAACACTAAAACCATAACCATATTAAAATATATGAAATGACATGTCTCACATTCCAATTCTAGACCTCCAAAAGGTACCTCTTGTTGTCCCTTGCAATTGGAGAAACTATTGTGTTCTCACCTATTTCTAAAGAGAGCATTATATCCCATTTTTTTCACTAAGGAATATAACTCTTTTATATTCAACTCGAGTGGTGTCCCATAATTTCCTTAAACTTTTCATACAACCACAACATTAGATGCTCGCAAATTGTCAGTACCGTACAAAACTCGTTTAACAAACAATCCTTATTATATAATTTTATCTCAATAAGAATCCATCACCAGTCTCTTATCATCATTATGAACTCTAATTACCTCCATTTTCTTAAATTAAGATTCCTAAATATTATACTCAAACACCTTATAAAATAGACTATAAATTCAATGCCTCTACAATTTTAATGCAAGCACCAACCAAGCGCAACTGTTGTTCGGAACCAAAAAAATGATCTTGCGTACATCTGAATCCAATTTCCACCATTCAAATCAACCACCAAGATGTCAGGAACAGGTAGTTTAAAAGTTTGCCTGATCTAACGGTTAGTTAATTGAGAAACACGATCTAAAGGTTACTGGTCGGAGAAAAGGTATGCAGCAAAATAATTTTTTTTTCTCTTCTCTCTTGTTGAAAGCGCTCTCAAAATAACACATATATCCTAATGTCTTTCGAGGATAATACTAATGAGTAATTCAATTTTTCTCTTATGACCATCCTCTGTTTATATACAATTGTGTTTTTTCTTAGAAAGTCAAAATCAACTAGAAATAGAATTACAATTCCAATACATGTCGTAATAGAAATGGAAACAAAATAAAGAGAATAATTCCAATCCTTTTTCAAGTAGGATTAGGCTGAGTGGCAAACTCTTAAGCAAATACTAAATTCGATATCAGAATCGGTGAAACACATTCAAGACTTTGTTGCCACTAAAACTGTTTTTAAATGGTGATTTCGATACTAGTACAACAAACATAAACTATATAGGTCATATATTTCTTTCTCTTTTTACCATCATGCTAAGCTAGACATTTTCATCATCAAGAAGTGAACCTTTTCCTCGACATGACACTTTACACTCAGGTATACAATTAAAATTTAAGGTACTAGCTCAATTTATAAGCATTTTCTTACTAAAATTTTAAATTTAGTTCACCCAAGTATACTCAATAGGAGTTTTTTTCCCAATAAGTTTATCATTCTAGTATGAATTTACCTTTTGAATCTTAAGATAAAATCGTCAGTCCTTATTTAGAACCCTCAATATACATTTAGTAACCTTAATATATTAGTATTGTACCAAAAATTCGCCATTAAAATCTTTCTTAAAAATAATGAAATTCAAGGGCTAATAGTAATACGATAGTTGATTTCTCAAATGTGAATGAAACATTGAATCTCATTATCTGAACATGTCCTACAACTAATAACTTCTTTAGGAGTTAGTATTCTTACTAGACAATCGACTTACCCTTTCCAAATAACCCTAGTACTGCCACGCCGATACCTCACTAAAACACATCATACCTATCGATAAGATATTACCCAAATAGCCCACATATTTATACCCGTTGAATAATTTCAAAAAATTATCAAATTTGTTCTCTCTCTATCCCAAACAATATGCTTTACTTCATAGATCAATTCAATAACAAAAATAATACCCTTCCTAACTCTAACCAAGTAAGTGTCGATGAACTTTCTGGTATACCTTCACTTTATGAACTCATAGTAGTACTTTACTAATCGACACTCAACATGAGACTACCACCACATTTTGCAATCGAGAAATATACTTATTTCTAAGGACATATTTTTCTTCTCTTGTTGCTATTTTGATTCCTAATACGCTAGTACTAACCATATTTGAAATAGAGAGAAGAAGTTCAGATACCAATTTATATAAACTAGATACCAATTGGATTTAAGTAGTAGCATAACAGAAAGAAAGGAATGAAATTTCCTAAAGTCCTATAGCTTCTCAAAGAAAAGTATAGGCGTACGGGTAGACTTGTCCTTGTGTGATGAGATCAACGAACCTAACACTCTAATACATAGTTTGTCACGACCAAAAACGAGTCGTAAGTAGAATCCACACTTAACTACCTATGTGGAAGAACAAAGAAATTCAAATCCCAACATGTACCAATAATTCAACAGCGAATAACAAAATATTGCGGAAGCTCAAAAATTTATTAACTATCGTTTTCCATAACCTGAAAGTCATCACAACAAGGACATCTAATATGTAATTACTATTTTTAAGCGTATCACAGACACAAAAATAAATGAATAAAGTGGTATGTGTCCGAAAGTATAGAACATCATGTTATGACCGAAAGTATGTAACACGATCCTGAATGAATAGCTCACCCTGGAACTTGATATGTGGGAGGCTAGCTAGATTTGAGGGAAATGTGAAGTCATAGATACACTTTTTCACGACCCAAAGCGGGCCGCGAGTGGCACCCACACTTACCCTCCTATGTGAGCGAACCAACCAATCTAAACCCCAACATTTCAACCATAAAAAACAAAATATAATGCGGAAGACTTAAACTCATTAATGAAAATCAGTTAAATAACTTCTAAAAACTCAATACTTATTATTCCCAAAATCTGGAAGTAATCATCACAAGAACATCTATCCTCAGGATACTAAATCTAAGAATATCTAGGAAGCTAAAATAATAAACAACTAGCTTAGCATGATGGTAAAAAGAGAAAGAAACACAAGTACTGACCACTAGTTCCCACTGCTTTTAAACATTGCAATTAGAGTCTGTCCAACAACATTACTTAATCTAATTATGGAATTTATTAAAGGACTTGTAATGGTAGTAACAACTGTACACTAACGTACTAGCTAATACACACATATCAATCAATTTGTATAGAAACATTAAAGCTTCTATAATTTTTACTTAAAGGAGTAGCCGCCTCTGTGTCCTCGCGTAACCATGCCTCTCTTTTATTTTCATTCCTCCTCCAAATTATTTACTATCCTAATTGTTTTATATAACTAATTATGAAAGTTGCCCACTATTTATTTAATGTTATCTTCTATAACCACCAACTAAATTAATTATTAAAACTACCCTATTAATTCTATACTTGTAGTTACGAATAGTTCAAATACTCATTTAGAATCTATCGGAAAGTATTTGATGAAATAAAAAAAATTAAATCTAAAAATGATCAAAAGGGTCGTTACAAATATTTAATATGGTTTAGTTGGTGAATAAAATGTTGGAATTAAGTTTAAACTAAACTAATAAAAAAAAGTTGTTATTTTCTTCAAATATACTAAAATATATAATATGGTTTAGTTGGTGGATATAATGTTGGAATTAAGTAAAAACTAAATTAATTAGACTTAAAAAGTTATAAAATACTTCAAATATGATGAAATATATAACGTGGTTTAGTTAATGAATATGGAATTAAGTTAAACCTAAACTAATTAGACCTAGAAAATTGTAATGTTCTTCAAATAATATAAAATATATAATGTTGTTTAGTTGGTGAATATATTGTTCGAATTAAGTAAAAAGTAAATTAATTTGACTTAAAAATTTATTAAGTTCTTCAAATTAGTTAAAATATATAATGTGATTTACTTGGTTAATTTAATGTTGGAATTAAGTTAAATCTAAACTAATTAGACTTAAAAGGTTGTTAAGTTCTTCAAATATATTAAAATATATAACATGATATAATTGGTGAATATAGTGTTGGATTAAATAAAAACTAAAATAGTAAGACTTAAAAAGTTAATAGCTCTTCAAATAATTTAAAATATATAACGTGATTTAATTGGTGAATATAGTGTTGGAATTAAGTTAAAATGAAACTAATTAAGCATAAGAAGTAGTAATGTTCTTCAAATAAGTTAAAATATAACGTGATTTAGTTGATGAATATAGTGTTGAAATTAAGCAAAATCAAAACTAATTAAACTTAAAAAGTTGTTAAGTTCTTCAAGAAAACATAAAATATATATAATGTCGTTTAGTTGGTGAATGTATTATTGAAATTAAGTTAAAGCAAAACAAATTGGACAGAAAAAGTTGTTAAGTTCTTCGTATAAGTTAAAATATTTAATGTGGTTTAGTTGGTGAAGATAATGTTGGAATGAAGCTAAAACTAAAGTAATTAGACTTGGAAAATTTGAAGTTGTTTAAATAAGTTAAAATATAAAATGTGGTTTATTTGGTGAATATATTGTTGGAATTAAGTTAAAACTAAACTAATTAGCCCTAAAAAGTGTCACGGCCCAATATTGGACGTGATAACACTCGTCTTATCCCACAAAGACAAGTCAGCCAAAAACTCTACCATTACAATAAAATGTACAAATTTCATGTTCATCTCAAAAATACCCCTAATATTTGGTTGTCACGTGTACAAGCCTCTATAGTATTACAATTGATTCAAATGAAATTACAAGTCTCAAATGACCTTTGTTTCTAGAAGAGAACAAGATCATAAATAGGAGTATGAAGGTTTGCTGAGATGACAAACAACTAACTCACAAATGTCCAAAAAAACTTTACAAAAAAAAATTAGAAGCAAGGGGTGAGAACCAAACCACACGGTACTCAACAAGCAAATCTCTAAACGCAAGTTAAGGGGATGGAATACGGGTAATTCTAGTACTTCAACCGAACCTCCACAACCATAACCTCCATTCTTATCAGCCAAACCTAACAGCTCATAGTTTACATATCACGTAGATCAACAACAACACTTAGACAAATTACATATCCTCCACCACAACACTTTAACAAATTATATATTCTCAATAATTACACTTCAACAAATTTTCTTATCCTCAACAACAACACTTCAACAAATTACACATCCTCAATAACAACACTTCAACTAATTGTATATCATCAACAACAACAATTCAACGAATTACATATTCTCAATAACAAGCTCATTATTCATCAATCACAAGTTTCGTAGAAAGGCAATCACAAGATTACCAAAACACCATCAAGTTCACTGTAGATAAGTATGTGTAATGAAATGGAAAACAATGTCAAGTATAATGATACATGTCTGACCTAGTCATACACACCCGGCGGTCTCTCATTCTGGGACCCATGGGGGACATATCTGTGCATGCATCTATCACAACACACTACACGATCCTCGATAAAAGTAACAATCTCGGCGCGCGATACGTCCCTCAAAATATAGTATCTATCACGGTGCACGATACGTCTCTCAAAATTGTACATCCTCTTTAAGTGATCATTCTTTATCAATGCACATAACACTAGAATAATGCAAATGACATGTTCACACAAATAAAGAGGATATGAACATTTTCATAACACTACACAATTCACAACAACATCAACAATATTTCAAGAAACCTTTCAAATTACTCTGCATTATTAACACATCACGCACAAACAATTATTCACATTACCTTTTATTACCCTTTGTTTTTATCATTAGAATTAATCAATGTGCACAAATCAACAAATCACCGAGTCCCGTTACTTCCAGTTATATACCATAAGGAAATACATGCATTCCATACACTTAAGAAGAGTTAAGAAATCCACTTGCCTCAATTAATCGAGAAATTACTTCAAAATTTGAGTCTGCCTCTTTCGGTTGACTTCCAAACAAATACAACCTATAGAAATAGACCGTCACAATAATATTTTTAAATTAACAACACTCATATCACTCCATGTCTAGCCTAGACCAATAAACTTACTCAAATATACTATCAATGTAATAATCTTATGTCAATGAATATTTCAATTTACCTATTTATTTTTCATGTTTCAAGCTTAGGGCTCAGTTCAAATTTCTCCAAGTAGTACAACCCTAATAGTTTTAATATAATATGACATACGAATATTTAATTGGATATCTCAATGTATCAAAACTTAAATTACACTGTGATAATAATACAAGAATATACCAACTATAAACGATTCGTGAATTTTTTTAAAAAAAGAAACCTACCGGAGATTAATATTCCTAACCAAACGGTAAGAAGTTATATGCAAAATATGAAAAAAAAAATTACAAGATACAATTACACAATTGTATAAATTTTATCCCAAAAGAAGTCATGCTCCAGCAACATGAACTTTCCAATTTGAGTTATTTTCGTTTTACCAATCTAATCTCATGCAACTACTATTAGCCAATCATTGACAATCATTACTTTTCAAGGTTCTTAGGCGTAATTCCAATTGCAACATTCTAGTGACTTAAATGTTAAATTTTTAATTCCTGATATTCAACACATGCACTAATGAGAAGATTAAGGGATTTTTATCTCGTTTACCTGGAAAAGTTGCATTCTTGATTCTTGTAATGTTGCTCCTCTCTTCATGTTTACAGTTGGAAGTTGTGGTGAATTGTGTTATGCCAAACAGAGGTTTTAATCCCCAATTTACTTAATTCAATATATGACCAACCAATATAGATTATTAATTATGGTCCTGACCCATTAACGATCAACCAAATAAATAAATTATTTAATAATATACATCAGTTAAGCAATCGTAGTTATTGAATAGTTCAGATTTTTCAAATAACCTTTTCCTACCAATAAATAAATGACTCAGGGTAACTACCTAGAGGGGAAAAATTATAATTTTACAAATTTTTCCGTAGTTAATATGAAGGTTCATTATGTTATCCACCACTAAAAACTATGTTTGTCCTTGAACATAAAGTAGGAGAAAGAAGAATAACTGATATTACTAGAAGTATGAGGTATGATCTTTAAGAGTTTGTGTTTATCTATCAAACTGAGCTCCTCCTGAAGACTGTTGCATCAAAGATCAACTACTAAGAAATGGAATTCCGAATAAAACTTTGAAAATCCATAAATCACGAGTAATTATGAAGTTGCAGGCTAATCCATGAACTCAATCTGAATCAAAATTCTCTAAGCCAGAACATAATAACTAGGTCGAATATTTTCTCACATAGCCATGATAAAATTCAAAATCAATACATGCTACAATCATAAGTGAACCTCAGTCAACCATCAAACACTAATAATGCCCAAACCATCACATATCTTATCACGATTCTCTTTTCACAACATAATCTTTTCACAAGCTTAAGTTATAAAAATATGATCTTTAGACATGGTATATATTAAGGGATAATCAAAACATCTCTAATCAAAATAAGTTAAAGATCAAGCAAGCACCCAACAAGTGGGTACACTTTAGGATGAAGAACCTTTAAAAACATTGTCGGATAACTGTAACTCTTCAAGAAAACTCTTCTATAAGTTTTTATAAGAAAGGTTGTGTCTGTAGACATATGGAGATATTTTTTAACTATATCAACAATGCCAAATTTATCATAAATTAAATGATCAATTTTATAAAAGGATCCTACTCTATCTAGAAGACATGAGAGGATCAGTACATCCAATCCACCGCTAGGAATTCTCCCATAGTTATAAAAAAAATATGTGGACATATGCAATGAATCATACTCCAAATCATATCCGAAATGAAATAGGTGGTCAACTTAAGAATATACAGAATCAAGGTCGAATAACATTAAATACTTTCTCCATTATGCCCATATCAATATTTTCATTCATTTGACTACATCTCTCAAATAAAATAAATTTTTTTATCCACCAAAAATCAACCAGTCTAATCTCCATTAAATTTTTATACATACTCAAATTACCAAACCCCGCATACTTCTCACTGTACTCCACCAAAGCCAACACTCTTAACACTAAGAAATATCATAACCACACAAAGCATTTACCTTACTTTCACACAATCACTAGTATCAAGGTCTTCTTAGCAAGCACATTATAGTCTCCAAGATTTCAAACTATGGCTTCTTATCTATCTATTTAAGCATCCTATAATAGATATGAATCACACTTAAAGCTGATAATAATTTCAAATCTAAAATACATTCTCATCGCATTACGATAATCGAATAGCACCCATTGTCAACGTCACACAACCACTCACATACCAAGTTTCAACTATCATTCATGCCATCATGTGCCTCATGTCAAAACTCAAAGACACGATTAGTTACTCCAATAACTATGTATACTATAAGCTCGTAACCTCTAGTCACTATCAAATGCTTATATAACACATCATAACAGACTATATCGTCCCACTAACAAAGTAGTTTCAATCCTATTGAATCCTCATAAGTCATGTAAAATTATAGGTCCACAGCATTGAACATCAATAAGTTACCTATCATAATTTAAACAATCTAGCTCGACATAAACATATAGAATCCTCCACACGTAGTTGCTTGTCACCAAAAAAAAACTCAAGCTTTAGAAAATTCGATGATAACATTCTAGTAAGCCTATACCTAACTAGTTCACATCTCACAATCATATCTATACTCATAGGAAAAAATCAATAAATCCTTCAACTACAAACCAATGTTTTATATGAGAGTTCTTATTCCTTCACTTTTCTTAAATTCTTCCCATGACACAAAATTTAAATATCTTGAACCCTTCAATATACCAAAGTTTTGTTCTTTTTGTTAACTTGCTCCCCTCTTTGGCCTACAACGTATGATATTTTTACCTTGTCCTCAAAATAAAGACTTTAAATGGAACTTTTGCTTAGATCCTTTGAAAATAAAAATAACACATTTTATGACTTAGAACATATACAAGTCCTTCCAAATACTCAATATTCAGTGCAATCGATCATTTCTTACCTTTACCAATCCATACCTTGACAAATAATACTACCACAAACATAAAGTAATCATGAAAAACATGAAGTTTTTCCCCAACCATGCAACATAATCCCATTATCTATTAACATTAGCTCATACCTTGAATTTCTCTTCTATGAATTCACATATGTTAGCTTATCATTGGTTGTCTCTGTATTAATCTTATTATATGCTTCACTAAAAATCCAATCATACTTGTTATCAAACTCAAACTCAGAAAAGAATTTATAATCACACTCGAGTTAAACGTTTGTACATTTTTTTCAAGTGTTATCCAATTAGTATCTAACCAATCCGATAAATGTGTGACACTATTATCATAAGTAGAGAAAAATAGAGTAGTCATGCGTCTCTAAAGTCAGTGTTATACTATCTTGAGGTACTTATTTTTTTCCTTTATACTCAAAGCAAATATCTTTGTTATTGATTGTCTCTTTCCAAATACTAAGATACATTACACTAATTTTTTTATTTGTGATTCTACCTCTTTTCAGTTTTATTCAAGCAGTGTCTCAGCTCCTCCTATTACTTTTCATGCAATCAAGATACTCACCAAATATTGTCAAACCACAACCTTGAATGCTCACAAGACATCATTACATTACAAAACCATGTAATAAACAATCCTTATTAGATAGTTGCATCTCAATAATAATTCATCACGAACGCTTATTATCATTATGCTT
Organism: Solanum lycopersicum; assembly: GCF_036512215.1. NCBI lineage: Eukaryota > Viridiplantae > Streptophyta > Magnoliopsida > Solanales > Solanaceae > Solanum > Solanum lycopersicum. The sequence continues at coordinate 50,136,615 of NC_090806.1, read as the reverse complement.
AGATAGCCCTTTCCATCCCCATGAATTCAACCTCACCATCAACATGACTTCTTAAACCTAGCTATGCCAATCATCCAAGGGACTTTCTCAATTCATACGCACTTTGTTATTTAAAATCTCCAATTTCATTCACCCAAGTATACTCACTAAGACTTCTTTACCCATAAGTTTGTTATTTCGACAAAATCTACTAATTTGGTTCTTAAGATAAAATTATCTAACCTCATTTAGAATTTTGAAATACACTTCACTACCTAAATGTATTAATGTCATACAACAGACCCATCACTAAAATTTCTCTTGTAAATAATGCTTAAGTCGTTCGTCATTAGTAACAATTGTTGGTTTTTCAAATGTGAATACAAAAATTAATATTATTATACGGACATGTAATACACCTGATAACTCTTTAACTAGTTAGTAATTGCACTTGACATCAACATATTAATTATTCTATATCACTAGTAGCAAATTGTGAATACTATTAAATCCACAACTAGAACACACCATACCATTCAAGAAGATTGTAGCCAAACAGCCTACACATTCCTCTCCCATTAAGTAACTAACATGCATTATCAAATCTGTTCTATTTATCGTCCAAAGCAATATGCATCCGTTCGTAGATAAGGTCTATAATATAAGCAACACATTCTCTAACTCCAAACAAGTAAGAATCGATACCATTATAGTAGTCATATTATGACCTTTTGTTTATATCCACTCAATCTATGAAAGATTTCAACTTCGATTGGCGCAATTTCATTCGCTAAGAAGCCCATACATGTTATCTCAACTATACGAATTGTACTTTTCAAGTTGCATTGCTCATTATCTAGCCACCTCTTTAATCGCTTAACTTGCGATTATCAAACCATTTCATATACGTATATACCACAACAGTACTATTCATTTTACAAGGCTAAATAACCTTACACAACCCCTTCAAATTGTTGAACATTCTAAATCTAACCATATATCTTTTCCATAATTATATTACTTCTATCTTAAAATCATATCTAACATTCAAACATACAAGACATCAACTACTCATAAGAGGAACCACTTACGAGTTATCACTATAAGTTAAAGTGAATGGAGAGAAGCGATAATAATCAAGACCGAATCAAGTACGTATGATAGAGATCCAAGAAAGTAAAGAATTTTTCTTGTCAGCCACTATAACCTCTCGAAGATAAGTACAGACATCTCTTTACCAATCCTCAACAATGTACTTAAACTCGACTTGTATACACGTGACTCTATCACGACCCAAAAATGGGTGTGATGGCACCCGTCTTATCCCACCAAGACAAGTCAGCCTAAAACCCTATATCTAACAAAGTGTGGAAGTAAGTGACAATCCAACAACAATTTGTATTATGAAACCAAGTCATATTAATTCAATGTAATGACGTATTTAGTCGTTTTGAGCAGTAGAATTATTTTTGATAATAATTGACTGTGTCGACGGAGCACACGACGGACCGTCATGGTCACAACGGACCGTCGAGTGTCATGTTCCAAAATACTTAAACTTTAAAATTTGGGTACGGGGAATAAACTCTCTGAACTTCGCGACGAAATTGCAGTACGGACCGTCGCAGGCACGACGGGACGTCACAAACGTTTTTATTGAAGTTGAGTCTCTTAACTCTGTGACAACCCTGCAGGACAGACCGTCGCAGGCACGACGGGCTGTCACGAGCTTGGTAAGCTCGACTGGGTCGGATTTCTTCAAAAAGTTTTAAGGGGCATTTTGGACTATTTATGACTAACTGTATAAAATTAGTGGGCAAGTTTAATAACTTATTTACTTGGGGGTTAAAGGATATAACCTTAAAAAAAATAATGGGTTACTTTTATCATAATAAATTATATGATAATTAGGGTAAAAAGGAAAAGAGAAAGAAGAGAGGGAAGAACGATCAAGAAAGAGAGAAGCGAAGAGGGAAGCAAATGCTTTGAGAAGTAGCTTGCTGGATCACGATTCTTCGGTGGAAGTAGGTTATGGTTAATGCTATTTCATAGTAAACTCTAAATAGTGATTGATATGTATTGGGTGGTATTGTAAAGTCTTCTATATGCTTAATTGTGTTGTTGCATGTTGTGATTATGTAAATGGTGATGGATTATAATGATGATACTGTGGAATCTTGAAAACCTTAAATCCACTCTATTAATGATGATGCCTTGATATAAAAAAGGCTTGATGAACTAAAGCAATGAGGTAAATGGATCGGGTGTCACAAACCGACACGTAGTATTAGGGGATCGGGTGTCATGAACCGACACGTAGTATTAGGGGATCAGGTGTCACGAACCGACACGTAGTATTAGGGGATCGGGTGTCTCGAACTGACATGTAGTATTAGGGGATTGGGTGTCAAGAACCGACACGTAGTATTAGGGGATCGGGTGTCACAAACCGACAAGTAGTATTAGGGGATCAGAGTGTCACGTTCCGATACAAGAGGATAAAAAGAGAATGAATCTTGAATTATGGTATATATACTCAAACTTTAAGAACCTATTCTCCTAAATGAGTATGGTGTGGAGGCTTGAGTCCTCATGGGTGCGCTTGTTGTTGTTGTCAATGATTCTTGTACTTGTTGTTGTCACCAGTTAAGTGTTGTAGTGGATTTTATATTATTATTTGATATATATTGCATTCTATTTTGAGTTGACCGATGATACTTACTCATATAGGAGGATAAGTGTGGGTGCCACTCGCGGCTCGTTTTGGATCGTGACATACAATCCCCAAAACCAGGTTTTCATGTCCACAAGCCTCTATCGTAAATATTAGAATTTAAATAAAATAAAAGTCTAAAATTAAGTTGTCTTTCAAGTAAAAATAAATTCATAAACTGGAGTAGGAAAGTTCGCTGAGATAACAAGCAGCTACCTCACAACCCTCCACAAGATGCCTAGGATGCGAAAAGAATGGCAGGTATCACGAAGATCCGTGCTCGTAACCTACAAAAATTTGTGAAACCAAGGGGTGAGTACAAAACCACGCGGTACCTAACAAGAAAACCTCTAAACACAAGTTAAGTGAACAAAATAGGAGTACTCCTTACACCCTATCTAAACCTCCACGCTATAGTCTAACAGTTTACAGTTTACCAAACACACAACTTAATAACCACAGTCTTTCAGTTTACACATTCTTAATAACAACTCAATATTCAACAGTCACAAACTTCATAGAGGAACACTCACAAGATCAGCAAAACACGTGTTCAAGTTCATCAATAATAAAATCTGCAATTCCATGAGATGCAATGTCAAGTATGCAGATGCATGTCTTCCCTAACAATACACACCTGCTGTCTCTCAGTCTGGGACCCATGGGGGACAAATCTGTCCATGCATCTGTTGCAGGGTACGACACGACCCTCGATAACAGTCACCTTCATGGCGCGCGACACGTCCCTCAAAATATAATATCCATCACGGAGCGCAATACGATTCTCGAAATATTGCATCCTCTTACCACAACTATGTATCACGTAAAATGCAAATGACATGCTCAAATGAAAATGAGGAGATAACCATTTTGATAACAAAACATCATTTACAACAAGGAATACAACATTAACAAATAAGAAACAAGAGTCCAAGTCATTCTCAACACCACACGAGGAAATACATGAATTTCATACGCTTAACAAGGGTTTAGAAATCTACTTTCCTCAACCAATCAAGAGTTCACTCTGAAACTTGAGTCTTCCCCTTCTGTTGAATTTCAAAATCAATGCAATCTATTCAACCACACAACCACAATAAGATTTCGAAACTAACAACATCCAACTCTATAATTAAGTTCCTAAGCTTCAAGCCTAGGGTTAAGTCATAACTTCTCCAAACACTAAAACCCTAATAGTTTTCATTTAATATAATATACCTAATATTCAATTACATATATAAATATCTCAAAACAAGAATCATAATATGATAAAGAGGATCAAAAATTAAAACTCCATCAGCGCTTAATCTAGTACTTAGAAGTGGAGAAAAATTTCAATCCTCCACAGTGTCGTATATTCCCATTCCATCACTTCCCAATTCATTATGGTTTATGTAGTGATTACCTAATAATTGTAATATAATATATAATATTCAATTCCAACTATATTGTTTCTCCCCCTAAGTCATAGAACGTGGAATCAATATCTAAAATATGTAAATTTATCGCATAATTCAACATAAATAATAACAATGTCATCTCTATCCATATGCAATACAATATTTAGGCACAATTACCTGTTTCAATTGATCAGTCGGTCGGTGATGAAATCCTCTTCGAGTGGCTAATCGTTCTTTGTTTTTCTTTTAACTAATTAGGGCAAATAATTATAACCCACTAAATAGTTAAATAAATGTTAGTTATTTACTAATTAACCATAAATTAAGTTACTCTAGTTAAATGAATATTTCAAATTTTCAAAAATGACCTTCCGGGTCATTACATTATCCGCCACTAAAAATCATGTTCGTCCTCAAACATAAAATAAAAGAAAGTACCTGAAGCTTCAAAAAGTTGAGGATATCTGGCACGCATGTAAGACTCAGTCTCCTAAGTTGCCTCTCCCACTGATTGGTGCTTCTATTGCACCTTCACTAAAGCAATCTCTTTGGTCCTATGCTTTCGAACTTGCCTATGCAAAATAGCTATAGGCTCCTCATCAAATGCGAAGTACGGACCCAACTCGACCGACTCAAGTGAAAGCACATGAGATTCATCCAGAATATACTTCCGAAGCATAGAGACATGGAAAACAGGATGAACTGCCGACAAACTAGGTGGCAAGGCTAACTTATAGGCCACCTATCCCACTCGGCTCAAAATCTCGAAAGGTCTAACGAATCTAGGGCTTAGCTTGCCCTTTTTCCGAACCTTATCACACCCTTCATGGGTGATACTCGGAGCCAAACATATTCACCCTCATTAAAAACTAAGGCTCTAACTCTTCGATCTGCATAACTCTTCTGTTAACTTTGGGCTGTCAACAGTCTATACTGAATCATACGGACTTTCTCCATAGCATCTCTAATCAAGTCCGTATCCAAAGAGTCCATCTCTGCCGAATCAAACCAACCAATCGGAGATCTACACCGTCTACCATACAAATTCTCAAATGGGGCCATCTGGATACTAGAGTGAAAACTGTTATTGTAGGCAAACTCTGCTAAGGGTAAATGTCGATCCCATCTAGAACCAAAATTGATCACACATGCTCGAAGCATATCTTTGAACACCTGAATCGTCCGCTCAGACTGACCATCTGTTTGAGGGTGAAAGGCTGTGCTCATATCTAACTGAGTACCCAGACCATGTTGTAATGCCTTTTAGAAGTGAGAAGTAAATAGTGAACCTCGATCTGATATGATAGAAACAGGAACTCCATCTAGTCGAACAATCTGACTGATATATAGCTTGGCTAACTTCTCTGTTGTATACTTCACTCGAACCGGAATGAAGTGGGCAGACTTGGTCAGCCTATCAATAACAACCCAAATAGAGTCATAAATAACCACTTTGGTAGGCAAAATCACAACAAAGTCCATAGTAATCCGCTCCCACTTCCAAGTAGGAATAGGCATCCTCTGAGATACACCTGCGGGCCGCTGGTGCTCACACTTGACCTGCTGGGAAATCTAACACCTCGAAACAAAGTTTGTAATATCTCTCTTCATCCCACACCAGCAGCAATGGCGACTCAGATCATGATACATCTTCGTCTCTCCCGGATGGATGGAATACCGAGAACAATGGGCCTCCTCAAGAATCAATCGAATCAAATCGCCTATTTTGGGCACACAGATTCTTCCTCCGATCTGCAAGACACCATCAGAATCAAGGACAACCTCCTTAGCTTCCCCTCTCAATACTTTGTCTCCAATGAGACATAACTTTTCATCATCAAACTGGTGTGCACGGATTTGCTCCACTAAAGAAGACCGAGCCTCAATAAAAGCAATCAACCCATCACTTCTAAAATCTGCAAGTCGACAAGACTTTTAGCTAATATCTCCACATCTCTAGACCATGGTCTCTCTTCAATACTAAGCGCTGCAAGACTCCCCATGCTAGGAGTCTTCCTACTCAGAGCATCGGCCACAACATCGGCCACAACAACTCAAGCCATCTCCGTTGCCTCAAGTTCAAATCCCTCTGGCTAAAGATATACTGAAGACTTTGATGATTAGTGAAGATCTCACAATGCACCCCATACAAATAATGACGCCATAATTTAAGTACAAATACCACACCCACCAACTCCAAATCATGAGTAGGGTATTTTTTCTCATGGGATTTCAACTGCCTAGAAGCATATGCAATAACTTTCCCCTTCTGCATCAACACACCACCCAAACCAAACCCTAAAGCATCACAATACACAGTAAAGTCTACACCCTCCTAACGTAGAGTCAACACAGGAGCAGAAGTCAACAAAGTCTTGAGCTTTTGAAAGTTGTCCTCACACTCATCGGACCAATGAAAACCCACATCCTGTAGAGTCAATCTAGTCAATGGAGTTGCAATAGTAGAGAAACTCTGAATAAATCGTCGATAATAGACTGCCAATCCCACAAAACTCCTAATCTTAGTAGGTGAAGTAGGTCGCGTCCAGCCTCTAACTTCCTCAATCTTTGCCGGATCTACTTTAATACCCTCCTTAGGTACCACGTGTCCCAAGAAAGTCACAGAACTAAGCCAGAACTCACACTTTGAGAACTTGACATACAACATTTCTTCTCTCAACCTCTGAAGTATAATCCTCAAGTGTCGGACATGGTCCTCCTCAGTCTTGGAGTAAACGAAGATGTCATCGATGAAAACAATCATAAAAGAATTAAGGAATTGTCGAAACACCCCATTCATCAACTCCATGAATGTTGCAGGTGCATTAGTCAATCCGAAGGACATCACTAGAAACTCATAATGCCCATACCGAGTCCAAAAAGTTGTCTTAGGGATATCTGATGCCCTTAATCTTAAACTGATGATACCCAGACCTCAAATAAATCTTAGAGAACAATGATGCTCCTTTTAATTGATTAAATAAGTTACCAGCACGTGGAAGAGGATAATTATTCTTCAGTGTTACTTTGTTCAACTTTCTATAATCAATACACATCCTCATAGTCCCATCTTTTTTCTTCACAAACAATACAAGGGCACCCTAAGGTGATACACAAGGGCGAATAAAACCCTTACTCAATAAATCCTGCAACTGATCCTTCAATTCTTTCAACTCTGCTGGGGCCATACAATATGGAGGTATAGAAATAAGCTTAGTGCCCGGCTCCAAATCAATAGAAAAATCTATAACCCTATCGGAAGGAACACATCGAAGATCAGAAGGAAACACATCGAGAAACTCCTGAACCATGGGAACAGAGTCCATGGGAGGTGATTCAACACTAGTATCCCTAATAAACGCCAAGTAAGATAAACACCCCCTCTCCACCATTATCTGAGAACGAATAAAAGAGATAACCTTGCTAGGATAAGAACTACTAGCACTGTTCCACTCAACCCTCGGAAAACCAGGCAGTGCTAAAGTCACGGTCTTAGCATTAAAATCAAGGACAACGTGATAAGGAGAAAGACAATCCATACCCAAGATAACATCAAAGACTACCATCCCCAGAATAATTAAGTATACCCAAGTGTCATACCCCGCCAAAGAAACAACACAAGATCGATACACTCGATCCACCCCTAAGGACTTACCCACGGGTGTAGAAACACGAATAAGTACAGTCATGCTATCACATACCATATCAAATTTAGTAGCAAAATACGTAGACACATAAGAGAATGTAGAACCTTGATCAAACAACATAGACATTGGTCGATGGCATACTGGGATGATACCTGTAATAACAGCATCAGAGGTCTCCGCCTTAGGTATCCCTGGGAAAGCATAATAGTGGCCTCGTCGTCCACCTCCAGCGTGGGTGGTACCTCTACCCCCACTCTGCTGAGCTGCAACACCACTACTAGAAGTTGTATCACCTCTACCTGACTGAACTCTGCCACGAACTCTACCTTGTGGTGCTGGTGGTGTATTCTGGAATGAAGAATCAGGCCGAGGCCCATCACAACCCTTTTTAGAACATAACTGCCGCATTAGGTGATCGGGATCTCCACAAGTAAAACAAAATTTCTTACCTGGAAACTTCTATGTAGACCCTGAAAACCCACTATAATTGCCTCGCCCTATAGGTCGCTGATGTGAAACATACGAGCCCTGACCCAGGCTATCAGAACCCCTAGATGTTTGGCCACCCTCAAATGTCGGCATAGATGCATCAATAGGTCCCCACTGCTGAAAAGAAACACTCACTCTCTGTGATCCCCTACCTCCATATGAGGCACCATAAAACTGACCTGATATACGGGCACTTTTAGGGTCCCAAAACTCCTCTTTCTCCATCAATTCCACCTGTTAGACGACTCTCACAATGGTCTGGAAAGAAACCCCCTCCCTAGATGTCTGAAACACAGCTGACCTGATAGATAAAGTCAATCCCCTCACAAATCTGCGGATCCTCTCTATCTCATTTGGAATAATGGCCAACGCATGCCTAGAAAACTGGAAAAAATGTGCCTCATACTCTGTAACCGATAAACCATCTTGTTTCAGACTCTCAAACCCCAAGTGACTCTCCTCTCTCATGCTCCAAGGGATAAAACGATCTTTGAATGCACTAGCAAACTGCTCCCAAGTCACTGGAGGAGATCCAACTGGCAAAACCCCGAATAAGTCCTCCACCAGTCTCTTGCTGGTACACGAAGCTGGAGTGTAACATATTCAACACCGTGTGACTCAGCTATTTCAACAACCTCTAGTAACTCTTGACAGGTAGTTAGAAACTCATGAGCATCCTCGCTCTTCCCACCTTGAAACTGAGGTGGGTCCATCTTCTAAAATCTCACATACCTATGCTGCTCATCCTCTGTCAAAAAAACCACCGGCGCAACTTGACCCCCAACTGCTACTGCAATATCATTCTGAACTGCAGGATCTACTTGTAGTTGCCCCACCGCATCGTGAACCACTAGAGTTTGTTGCTGCTCTTGGGTCTGAGCCCCTTGTCTTGTACGGGAGTCATGTGGTGTGGTAGTCGCACCACCAACATGAGAAAAACCCTCTAGCACACTTAATACCCTCAAAAGTGTATCTTGAAACAAAGGGGTGACTACAGGCTCCGGAGGAACCCGGTCCTCTCTGCCATCAATCTGAGGTTCTGGAGAGACCTCTCGAGCATGACCTCTCTCCAATGCTGCTCCAGGGACATGACCCCTGGCTACTGTGGTACCACGAGTACGACCTTTAGCTCAAGCTTTACCCCTACCCCTAGCAGGGGCCTCAACAACTGCCTCGGGTAGAACCTCCCCTCTACCACCAGTAACATTAGTTCTAGTCCTCGTCATCTGTCAAAAGAGTATACAACTCAGTACTCATGAAGGTAACTACGCACGATGAGAAAGAATGAACAAAAGGAAGTTTCCTAGTATTCTTTATAGCCTCTCATAGATGAGTACAGATGTCACCGTACTGATCCTTGAGACTCTATGTTGACTCGTCTTGTATACAAGTGAGACCTATGAACTTGGGTCTCTAATACCATTTTCACGACCCAAAAATAGGTGTGATGGAACTCATTTTATCCCACCAAGACAAGTCAGCCTAAAATCCAATATCTAACAATGTGCGGAAGTAAATGACAATCCAACAACAATTTCTATTATGAAACCAAATCATATTAATTTAATCCCCAACCATGTCGCAAATACAATGCAAATGACATGCTCTAATGAAAATGAGGAGATAACCATTTTGATAACAAAGCACAATTTTGAACAAGGAATATAACATCAACAACTAAGCAACAAGTCTCCAAGTCATTCTTAACACAACACAATGAAATACACGAATTTCATACGCCTAACAATGGTTTAGAAATCCACTTTCCTCAACCAATCAAGATTTCACTACGAAACTTGAGTCTTCCCCTTCCGTTGAATTTCCAAATCAATGCAATCTATTCAAGTACATGACTACAATAAGATTTTGAAACTAACAACACCCAACTCTATAATGAAGTTCCTAAGCTTCAAGCCTAGGGTTAAGTCATAACTTCTCCAAAAACTAAAACCCTAATAGTTTTCATTTATTATAATATGCCTTGTATATAATTAAATATCTTAATATCTCAAAACAAGAATCATAATATGATAAAGAGGATGAAAAATTACAACTCCATCGGCGCTTAATCTAGAACTTAGAAGTGGAGAAAAATTTCAATCCTCCACAGTGTCTATATTCCTATTCCATCACTTCCTAATTCATTATGGTTTATGTAGTGATTACCTAATAATTCTAATATAATATATAATCTTCAATTCCAACTATATTGTTTTTCCCCCTAAGTCATAGAACATGGAATCAATATATACACTATGTAAATTTGTCACATAATTCAACATAAATAATAACAATTTAATCTCTATCCATATGCAATACAATATTTAGGCACAATTACCTGTTTCACTTGATCGGTCAGTCGGTGATGAAATCCTCTTCAAGAGGCTAATCGTTGTTTTTCTTTTAACTGATTAGGGCAAATAATTATAACCCACTAAACAGTTAAATAAATATTAGTTATTTAATAATTAACCGTCAATTAATTTACTATAGTTAAATGAATATTTAAAATTTCAAAATATGACCTTCCGGGTCATTACAGAGACCTATGAACCTAGGGACCTGATACAATTTTTTTACGGCCCAAAATTGGACGTGATGACACTCGTCTTATCCCACCAAGACAAGTAAGCTAAAACTCAACCATTACGATAAAATACAGAGATGTCTATTCAACTAAAAAATGCCTCCAAAAGCTGGTTGTCACGTGTACAAGCCTCGATTTTATTACAATTGATTCAAAAGAAATTAAAAGTCTTAAATCTCCTTATTTCTCAAATAAAATAAGATCATAAAGAGGAGTAAGAAGGTTTGCTGAGATGACAAACAATTACCTCACAAATCTTCAAGAAAACCTTAAAAAATTGTAGAGCAATGGGTGAGTACCAAACAACACGCTACTCAACAACAAAACCTCTAAACACAAGTTAAGGGGACAAAATACTGGTACTTCTACCATCACAACTGAACCTCTACAAATATAACCTGTATACAAATCATCCCAACCTAACAGATCACAATTTGCATATCACGTACATCATCAACAATACTTAGAGAAATTACATATCCTCCATAAAACACTTTAACAAATTATATATTCTCAATAACAACACTTCAACAAATTTCATATCCTCAACAACAAATCTTCAACAACTTAAGTATCCTCAATAACAACAATTCAACAAGTTCCATATCATCAACAAAAATACTTCAACGAATTACATATTCTCAATAACAAGCTCAGTATTCATCAATCACAAGTTCTGTAGAAAGGAAATCACAAGAATAGCAAAACACCATATCATGTTCATTAATGATAAGTATGTATAATGCAATGGAAAGCAATGTCAAGTATAATGATGCAAGTGTGCTCTAGTGATACACACCCACTCTCTCTCAGTCTGGGACCCATGGGGGACATATCTATCCATGTATCTGTCGCAGCGCACGACACGACCCTCGATAATAGTAACCATCACGGCGCGTGATACGTCAATCAAAATATAGTATCCATTACAGCGTGTGATACGTCGCTCAAAATGTTACATCCTCTTTAAGTTCTCATTCTTTCTCAATTCACATAAGACTTGTTACAACCATGTCTTAAAATAATGCAAATGACATGTGCACACAAATAAAGAGGATAGGAACATTTTAATAACACTGCAAAGTTCATAACAACATCAACAACGATTCAAGAAACCTTTCAAATCACTCTCCATTTTCAACACATCACGCACAAACAATTATTCACATGACATTTTATTACCCTTTTTTCATTATTAGAATTAATCAAAGTGGACAAATCAATTCATCACCAAGTCCTGTCACTCTCAAGCATATACCACAAGAAAATACACCCATTCCATACACTTAACATGAGTTTAGAAATCCACTTGCCTCAATGAATCGAGCAATTACTTCAAAACTTGAGTCTGCCTCTTTCAGTTGACTTCCAAACCAATATAATCTATACAAAATAGACAATCACAATAATATTTATAAATTAACAACACTCATATCACTATATGTCTAGCCTAGACCCATAAACTCACACAAATATATACTATAAATGTCCTAATCTTAATGTCAATGAATATTTAAATTTTTCTATACATTTTAAAGGTTTCAATCTTAGGGCTGAGTTCAAATTTCTCCACGTAGTACAACCCTAATAGTTTTCATATGATATGACATACCAATATTTATTTAGGTATCTCAATGTATCAAAACTTAAATTATAATGTAATAATAATAAGATGATATGCCAACTATGAACGATTCGGAAAATTTTTATAAAAAAAAACAAATACATGTGATTAACATTCCGAACTGAACAGTTAGAAATTATATCCATAACTCGATATTTTTATTTTTTTTACAAGATACAATTACACTAGTACAAATTTTATCCCAAAAGAAGTCACATTCAATCAACATGAACTTTCGAATTTGACTTATTTTCCTTTTACCATTCCAATCTCATCAACTATTATTAGCTAATTATTAACAATCATTACTTTTCAAGATTCTTAGGCATAATTCCAATTGCAACTTTGAAGTGACTTAAATGCTAAATTTTTAATTCCTAGATATTCAATACATGCACTAATTACAAGATTTAGGGCTTGTTATCTTGTTTACCTGGAAAAGTTGCATTCTTGATTCTTGTAAATGTTGCTCCTCTCTTCGTGTTTGCAATTGGAAGTTGCGGTGAATTGTTTTATGCAAAACAGTGTTTTTAGTCCCCAATTGTCACGACCAAAATCGAGCCGCGACTGGCACCCACACTTACCCTCCTATGTGAGCGAACCAATCAATACAAACCCAACATTACTAAGCTATATTAACACAATATAATGCGTAAGACTTAAACTCATTAATAAAATCAATTAAATAACTTCTAAAAACTTGAAAACTATTATCATCCCCAAAATCTGGAAGTCATCATCACAAGAACATCTATCCTCAAATTACTAAAGCTAAGAGTATCTAGAAAGCTAGAATAAATAAAAAGCTAGTCCATGATGGAACTTCAAGGCATCGAGACATGAAGAAGAAGATCCAGCCCAAGCTAGAAGCGTTAGCTCACCATGAAATCCGGTGTAATGAACACTGGCTAGACTTGCGGTTGAGTTGAAGACGACGACACGTTTGCTGCACTCCACAAATAACAAGAGAAAAACATACAAGTAGGGGTTAGTACAAAACACGGGTACTGAGTAGATATCATCGGCCAACTCAAAATAGAAAACAGTATATATCAGATCATATCATAAATCAACTACAATACTCAATCTGTAGCAACAACATGCACACGAATCTTTGATAAATAACGTCAAGTACACTCATGAGGACTCAAGCCTCCATATCATATCATTTGGGAAATAGGTTCTTTTCATTCGAATTTATCAACATAATTTCAAGATATATTATCTTTATTCATCTCGTGTCGGTACGTGACACTCCGATCCTCATCATACTATCCTGGTGTCGAAACGTGACACTCCGATCCCCTAATACTATGTGTCGGAACGTGACACTCTGATCCCCTAATCTAACGTGTCGGTTCGTGACACCTGATCCCCTTATTCTACGTGTCGGTTCATGACACTCGATCCCCTAATTCTACGTGTCGGTTCGTGACACCCGATCCCCTAATTCTACGTGTCAGTTCGTGACACCCGCTCCACTAATCTCATTCTTTTAATTCATCAAGCCTTCTTTCATAGTAAGGCATCGTCAATCTCATTACTTTAGTTCATCAAGACATCTTTCATACTAAGGCATCATCATTAACAAAGAGGTTTTTTCAAGATTTAGGATTCAATAGCTTCATCATGCTTATTCTAACACAATTATATAATCACATTCATGCAAGCATACAATTAAGCATATAGAAGGGTTTACAACACTACCCAATACATATCATTCGCTACTAAGAGTTTACTACGAATAGCATAAAAACCATAACCTACTTCCACCGAAGATTAGTGACCAAGCAAGCAAGTTCCTCACGCTTTGTTCTTCTTCTCGTTTCTCCTCTTTCTCGTTCGATCCTCTCTCTCTCTTTGTTCTTTCTATTTTTCTTATTCAAACCCTCTTTCTTTTACCCTAATTAGCATATAATTAAGTATAAAAGATGAGGACTTAACCCACTAATTAACTCAAGGTTATCTCTTTTAACCCCCAAGTAATTGAGTTATTAATATTAAACCACTAACTTTATAAATATAAGCGGGAATAGTCCAAAACGTCCCTCAAAACATTTAAAGAAATTCGAGTCAGCCTGGGATTACGCAACCTGTGACAGCCCGTCGTGCCTGCGACGGTCCGTCCTGCTGCTCCGTCACAGAGTTCAGAGACTGAAATTTACTGAAGAGTCTGTGACGGCCAGTCATGCTTGTGACGGTCCGTCCTACCACTTTGTCACGAAGTTCAGAGAGCCGATTTCCGTACCCAATTTTCAGAATTCTAAGTATTTTGGAACGAGACACCCTCGACGGTCTGTCGTGCCTACAACGGTCCGTCGACCAAGACAGCTTTTCCAGAAATAAAATCTGCTGCTCAAAATGACTAAACAGGTCATTACAATAGATACAAATTTACCCATTGTTCATCCTCGAATGATCGTAAGAAGAAAAACAAGGGTGAAAAGGAGTACATGAATCTGTAAACAGGTGTGGGTATCTTTCTTGCATGTCAGCCTCTTTCTCCCAAGTGGCTTCTTCAACGGGTCGATTCTTCCATTGAACTTTGATGGATGCAATATCCCTTGACCTCAACTTGCGAACTTCTCTATCTAAAATAGCAACAGGTTCCTCCTCATAAGACAAATTTTCATCAAGAAGAACTGAATCCCATCGAATGATGTAGTTTCAATCCCCATGGTATCTTTTCAACATAGACACATGCAATACCAGATGTACTCAGGACATCCCTGGAGGCAAGGCTAATTCATAAGCCACCTCCCCTACTCACTTAAGTACTTCTAATGGTCCAATATACCTTGGGCTTAGCTTACATCTTTTACCAAACCGCATCACCCCTTTCATGGGCGAAACCTTCAGCAAGACTTGCTCACCCTCCATAAACTCCAAGTCTCTAACCTTTCGATCTGCATATTCCTTTTGCCTACTTTGCGACGCTAAAAGCTTTTCTTGAATAGATTTCACTTTCTCCAATGGATCCCTCAGAAGGTCAGTACCCCAAGTTCTAACCTCAAATGCATCAAACCAACCAATAGGAGACCTACATCTCCTCCCATACAATGCCTCGAATGGAGCCATATCAATACTTGAGTGATAGCTATTGTTGTATGAGAAATCTGCCAAGGGTAAGAAGTTATCCCAATGACCACCAAATTCTATCACACATGCACGAAGCATATCCTCCAACACTTGAATCGTTCGCTCAGAATGACCATCGGTATAAGGATGGAACGCAGTACTAAGGTCCAACCTAGTACCTAATTCAGCATGCAATGTTCTCCAAAACATAGAAGTAAACTGCGTACCTCTATCTGATATGATGGAGAGTGGAACTCCATGCAATCGAACGTTTTCTGAGATATAGATTCTGGCTAACTTCTCTGCATTGTAGGTCACCTTGACCGGAATGAAGTGAGAAGACTTAGTTAACCTTTCAACGATTACCCAAATGGAGTCAAACTTCCCCAATATCTTTGGAAGACCAACCACGAAGTCCACTGCAATTCTCTCCCACTTCCATTCAGGAATGGGCATTCTCTGAAGTGTTCCTACGGGCCTCTGGTGTTCATACTTTACTTGCTGAAAATTTGGACATTTGGCAACAAAATCAACAATGTCGCGCTTCATTCTACTCCACCAAAAGTGTTGCTTTAGGTCACGGTACATCTTGGTTGCACCACGATGTTTAGAGTACCTTGAACTATGAGCCTCTGTAAGAATAGCGTGGATCAAATCATCAACACGGGGTACACATACCCTTCCCTTAATTCTCAAAACACCTTCCTCATCCATTATTGCTTCTTTAGCCTCTCCTCGCAACACCATATCCCGAATTCGGCTTAGTTTCTCATCATCAAACTGTTTTCCCTTGATCTTGTCAAGAAAAGAAGATCTCGCCTCCACACTGGCCAAAAATCCTCTCTTCTCATTTACATCTAACCTCATAAAGTCGTTAGCCAGAGTCTGACCCTTCTAGCCAATAGACTTCTAGAAACTTGCAAGTGGGCTAGACTTCCCATGCTCCCTGCCTTTCTACTTAAGGCATCTGCCACAACATTAGCCTTTCCCGAATGATACAAGATAGTGATATCGTAGTCCTTCAATAGTTCCATCCATCTCCTCTGTCTCAAATTCAAATCTTTTTGAGTAAAGACATATTGTTGGCTACGATGATCTGTGTACACTTCACACTTAACCCCATATAGATAGTGTCTCCATTGCTTTAAGGCAAACACTACCGCAGCCAATTCCAAATCATGGGTCGGATAATTACGTTCGTGCACCTTTAATTGCCTTGAAGCATAAGTAATTACGTTCTTCTCTTGCATTAGCACTGCACCCAAACAAGAATAGGATGCATCACAATAAACAATGAAGTTCTTACCTTCCACGGGCAAGGTGAGAATTGCGGCAGTAGTCAACAAGGTCTTGAGCTTCGGAAAGCTTTCTTCACACTCGTCCGACCATACAAATGGAACATTTTGCTTAGTCAAGTTCATCAATTGGGAAGCAATGGAAGAGAATCTCTTGACAAATCGACGGTAATAGCTAGCTAAACCAACAAAGCTCCTTATTTCTGACACATTAGTAGGTCTTATTCAATTCTTTACAGTCTCAATGTTAGAAGGATCCACCATCACTCCATCCTTAGACACCACGTGACCCAAGAAGGACACTGAATCTAGCCAAAACTCACACTTGGAGAATTTGGCATAAAGCTTTTTCTCCCTCAACATTTCCAATACCATTCTCAAATGCAACTCATGTTCTTTCTTGCTCTTTGAGTATATCAATATATCATCAATAAATACGATAACAAAGAGATCCATATATGGCTTAAAAATCCCGTTCAGCAAGCTCATGAAAGCAGCAGGGGCATTCGTAAGACCAAAAGACATCACTACAAATTCGTAATGCCCATACCTGGTCCGAAAAGTAGTCTTTGGTACATCCGTTGCTCGTATTTTAAATTGATGATAACCGGATCTCAAGTCTATCTTAGAGAAGACACAAGCACCTTGTAACTGATCGAACAAGTCATCAATGCGAGGAATGGGATACTTGTTCTTAATAGTTACCTTGTTCAACTGCCGGTAGACTATGCACATCCGGAAACTCCCATCCTTTTTCTTCACAAATAACATCGGAGCACCCCAAGGAGATGCACTTGGTCTAATGAAGCCTTTGCTCAACAACTCTTGAAGTTGGGCCTTTGACTCTCTTAACTCCACAGGAGCCATTCTATAAGGGGGTATAGAAATCGGGCGAGTACCCGGTTCAAGATCAATGCAAAAGTCAATATCTCTATCCGGTGGCATACCAGGAAGGTCTGCAGGAAACACATCTAAAAACTCACGAACTATCAAAAATGACTCAATTGGAGGTACTTGGGTAGTATCATCCCTGAGATGTGCCAAGAACACTAAACAACCCTTACTAACCATTTTCTTAGCACGAAGAAAGGAGATGACACGAACCGAATTTGAAGTGTACTCACCCTCCCACACTAACGGATTTGTCCCAGGCTTGGCTAACGTCACAGTTTTAGCATTACAATCCAAGATCACAAAATTTGGAGAAAGCCAAGTCATACCCAGAATTACATCAAAATCAACCATTTCTAAGATAACCAAGTCTACATAAGTATTGCTCCCTACAAAAGTCACCAAACAAGACCTATACACTTTTTCTACTATCACAGACTCACACACCGGAGTAGAAACACGAATAGGCATGTCAAGCAATTCACAATGTAAATTAAGACCATTAGCAAATGAGGAAGATACATAAGAAAATGTGGATCCAGGATCAAACAATAAAGAATCCATACAATCACAAACCAAAAGATTACATGTGATAATATCATCTGATGTCTCCGCTTCCGACCGCCCAGGGAAAGCGTAACAATGGGCCCTATCACCAGTCTGTCCGTTGCCTCTAACAGGTTGCGCTGCAGTATTTCCCATTTGTACGTCACCCCGGCCGTTTTGATGACCACCATTACCTCGGCCACCACGTCCTCTAGAATAACGGCCTCTACCATGACCACCTCTACCTCTAGCTATAGAGGGTCTATAACTCTGTTTTGGACAATTCCTCCTAATATGTCCAGTCTCCCCACATCCATAACACTCCCTGGAGTCAAGCATAGGTCTCTCAGAGAAGTGTTGACCGGTCTGAGGTGGACCCCCAACTACAGTCTGTAGTGAAGACTGAATTGGTCGGACTGAGTAACCTCCTGAACCCTGTCCTCTAGAGTAAGAGCCATTAAACTCACCTCCCTTTTGAAACCTTTTTGATGTCGCTTCCATGGTGAAGTTATCTGGCTTCACTCCCTCTACCT
This sequence comes from Solanum lycopersicum, assembly GCF_036512215.1. Classification (NCBI taxonomy): domain Eukaryota; kingdom Viridiplantae; phylum Streptophyta; class Magnoliopsida; order Solanales; family Solanaceae; genus Solanum; species Solanum lycopersicum. Next base: position 50,117,833 of record NC_090806.1, on the reverse strand, counting down.
CTATCACGAAGTCTACCACTTCTTGAAAAGATTTTGTCGTAGCCACTACATGTAAAGCTGAAATCCGCAATTCTTACCTTAACCCTTTCACAAAACGTCAAATCCGCTCTTGTGAACTAAAATAAACTTTGGTGGCATACCCGGATAATGCACGAAACTTAGCCTCATATGCAGTAACCGACATCCTACCTTGCTCTAGGCTCAAGAAATCATCTCTTTTCCTATCCCTCAAAGTCCAGGGGATATACTTCTCCATAAACAAGCTAGAGAATGATGCCCAAGTCATAGGTGGTGCCTCTGTTGGTTGACACTCAACATTTGACCACCACCACATTTTGGCGTTCCCTTGGAACTGATAAGTCACAAACTCAACACCAAAACGTTCTACTATACCCATCTTGCGTAGTAGCTCATGACAATCAATCAGAAAATCGTAGGCATCCTCAGATTCCGCACCCTTGAAGACTGGAGGCTTCAATTTCAAGAAGTTACTAAAAAGTTCATGCTGATCATTTGTCATTATCGGCCCTGTAGTCAGACGAGGAAACGTGCCTATTTCCAATGAGGCATCCATGCGGGGAGCCACAGTAGCCGCATGTTGTACCTCCGGAGCCTGAGGTGCAGGTGCAGAAAACACTGGAGGCGGTTGGCCTTGATCAGATGACCCGCTAAGATAAGCAAGAACCTGATTGATCATCTCTGGGGTAGGTTGGGGTGGCAATCCCTCATTCTTTACTTGTTCATTCTCCCCTTCCTCACCCTCTCTTACCACTTCCTCAGTTGGTTGAGGAGTCACCGCCCTAGTACCAGATGGGCTAGGTGCTCGTCCTCTTTCTCTAGACGACGTCCTCCCATGACCTCTTCCGCGGCCTCTTGCCACTACTCCTCTTCAAGCTACAGTCTCAGTGGCTGGGTTAGACGCTTCTTGTCTTCTGAGGTTGATGTTGGTGCGGTTGTTACTCTAGTTCTAACCATCTGCAAAATAGAGTGAAAATGGTTAGATACCAATTTGTATCACCTAGATAACAATTGGACCCAAGTAATAGCACGAAAGAAAGAATGAAAGAATGGAATTTTCCTAAAGTCTTATAGCCTCTCAAAGAAAAGTAAAGGCGTCCCCCTACAGATCCTTAAGATTCTACTAGACTCGTTCTTGTGTGATAAGACCAACGAACCTAATGCTCTGATACCAAGTTTATCACGACCCAAATCGAGCCGCGACCGGCACCCACACTTACCCTCCTATGTGAGCGAACCAATCAATACAAACCCAACATTACTATGCTATATTAACACAATATAATGCGGAAGACTTGAACTCATTAATAAAATCAATTAAATAACTTCTAAAAACTCGACAACTATTATTATCCCCAAATTCTGTAAGTCATCATCACAAGAACATCTATCCTCAAATCATTAAAGCTAAGAGTATCTAGAAAGCTAGAACAAATAAAAAGCTAGTCCATGTCGGAACTTCAAGGCATCGAGACATGAAGAAGAAGATCCTGTCCAAGCTAGAAGCGTTAGCTCACCCAGAAATCCGGTGTAATGAAGACTGGCTAGAGTTGCGGTTGAGTTGAAGACGACGGCACGTTTGCTGCACTCCACAAATAACAAGAGAAAAACATACAAGTAGGGGTCTATACAAAACACGGGTACTACATAGATATCATCGGCCAACTCAAAATAGAAAACAGTATATAGCAGATCATATCATAAATCAACTACAATACTTAATCTTTAGAAATAACATGCACACGAATCTTTGATAAATAATGTCAAGTACACTCATAAGGACTCAAGCCTCCATATCATATCATTTGGGAAATAGGTTCTTTTCATTCGAATTTATCAATATAATTTCATAATTCATTATCTTTATTCCTCTCGTGTCGGTACGTGACACTCCGATCCTCATCATACTATCCTGGTGTCGGAACGTGACACCCCGATCCCCCAATACTATATGTCGGAACGTGACATTCCGATCCCCTAATTCTACGTGTCGGTTCATGACACTCGATCCCCTAATTCTACGTGTCGGTTCGTGACACCCAATTCCCTAATTATACGTGTTGGTTTGTGACACCTGATCCCCTAATTCTACCTGTCGGTTCATGACACCCGATCCCCTAATTCTACGTGTCTGTTCGTTACACCCGCTCCACTAATCTCATTCTGTTAATTCATCAAGCCTTCTTTCATACTAAGGCATCATCAATCTCATTACTTTAGTTCATCAAGACTTCTTTCATACTAAGGCATCATCATTAACAAAGAGGTTTTTCAAGATTTAGGATTCAATAGCTTCATCATGCTTATTCTATCACAATTATATAATCACATTCATGCAAGCATACAATTAAGCATATAGAAGGGTTTACAACACTACCCAATACATATCATTCGCTATTAAGAGTTTACTACGAATAGCATAAAAACCATAACCTACTTCCACCAAAGATTAGTGATCAAGCAGGCAAGCTCCCCATGCTTTGTTCTTATTCTCGTTTCTCCTCTTTCTCGTTCGATCCTCTCTCTCTCTTTGCTCTTTCTATTTTTCTTATTCAAACCCTCTTTCTTTTACCCTAATTAGCATATATTAAGTATAAAAGATGAGGACTTAACCCACTAATTAACTCAAGGTTATCTCTTTTAACCCCCAAGTAATTGAGTTGTTAATATTAAACCCTTAACTTTATAATTATAAGCCAGAATAGTCAAAAACGTCCCATAAAACATATAAAGAAATCCGACTAAGCCTGGGATTACGCAACCTGTGACGGCCCGTCGTGCCTGCGACGGTCCGTCATGCTGCTCCGTCACAGAGTTCAGAGACTGAAATTTACTGAAGAGTCTGTGGCGGCCCGTCATGCCTGTGACGATCCATCCCGCCACTTCGTCACGAAGTTCAGAGAGTCGATTTTCGTACCCAATTTTCAGAATTCTAAGTATTTTGGAACGAGACATCCTCGACGGTCCGTCGTGCCTACGACGGTCTGTCGTGCCTAAGACGGTCCATCGTTGGGTCCGTCGACCAAGATAGCTTTTCCAGAATTAAAATCTGCTGCTTAAAACGACTAAACAGGTCGTTACACCAATTTACTAATCTTAATTCAATATATGTCCTAGAAATATAGGTTATGAATTATGATTAATTACGTGAATGAATTCCTTTTAAAAAATAATTACTTATTTTAAATATATATTCTTTAATTATTACCATTTATAGCAACTTTCTTAATTTCTTCCTTTTCGCAGTCTCGCTCTTTCTTTCTTTCTCTGCTTTTTCTTTCTTTCTCCTTTATTGTGTCTCGTTTTGTTTTTTCTTTCTTGTTTCTTTCATTCTTTCTCCCTTTATTTATTTTTTTCTTTCTTTTGTCCTTTCTTTCTTGCTTTTTTTTTGCTCTTTCTCCCTCTCCTGCTATTGCTTTTTTCCCCTTTTTTTTTAGAATAGTCAATAATTCTAGATTGAATAAAGCTTGTATCAATAGATAATTACACAAGTAATATAATCGTAAAAAATGAAGAGGTATAAAAACTGTAAAATGAATTAAACTTTAATTAAAATGTATTACAAACATATTAAAATTTAATTATTAGAAGAGAAGTAACATAATCGTAACAAATGAAGAGGCATAAGAAACTTCAAAATGAATTAAACTTGAATTAAAAATGTATTACAGACAAATTAAAGTTGAATCATTAGAAGAGAATTAAATATGAATGCAGAATGTAGCAAACAAAAGCGCATTCTTTGATCTGCATGTAAACTGAATAAAACTTGTATCAATAATCGTAACAAATCAATTGATTAATGTCAAAGTGAATTAAAAATACGAAAGTTTATTACACAAGTATTTAAGTTAAGGTAGAAGAGAGAATTAAGCATGAATAAAAATGTAATAAATAAAATATTAGACACTGATTTATAGAGTGAATTAAACTTATATTTATAATGAATTAAACAAGTATCCAATAGGAACAAATAAATGAATAAAAACTGCAAAATGAATTAAATTTGTATTTAAACGGTATTAAATTTAAATAAGAAGAGAGAATTAAGAATAAATGAAAAACGTAGCTATGACTAGCAAGACATTGATTTGTAGAGTGAATTAAACTTGTATCAATGATGAATTAAACAAGTATCCAATAATAACAAATGAATCAAAAGGGCGTGATATAAATTAAGTTTGCATTATAATAGTATTACACAATATTTAAAGTTGAACTAAAAATTAATGGAAAACGTAACTAACGAAAGATATGATAATGATCAATAAATTGCTAAGTTATATTAATAATGGATAAAACAAGTATCCAATAGGGACAAATCAATCAAAAAACTTCTAAATGAATTAAATTTGCATTAAATTGTATTATATAATTCAACTTTAATACAGTTACAAGATCAATTCAATGCTATATTTAATTCATTTCAATCTAATATTTCTCTTAAAATTAATTTTAAACTTAACCAAACCCTCTTAAAATTGAGATATAAGCCCCAAACCACATTTTCAATCATTTGTAGGAACTACCTATTCAAACTTATCACAAATTTATAAAATTCAAATAATGAATCCAAAATTTGAAGCTTTATAATGACCATCAATGGTTAACTCTTAATTCTGTAATTTAAAAGATTTGAAATTTCTTCTTAAAAACATAATTTTACACAAATTTGCAGTCTTTTTGTTCCTTTATTGATCTTGTTTTTGAATAAAAATAGTGACATGAAAACAATTGATTTGAGGAATATAATTTAGATAAAAAGTTCAAAGAAAAGAATAAGAATTGAAAAAAAAAGAGGAGGAAGACAAATAGCACCAGTGAAAGAGACAAAAATAAAAAAGAGTAAAAAAAGAAGAAGAAAGAGGCGAAGAAGCGTGTAACGACCTGGTTAGTCGTTTTGAACAGCAGATTTTATTTCTGGAAAAACAGGCTGAGGCGACGGACCCCACGACGGACCGTCATGGGCACGACGGACCTTCGCAGGGTCTCGTTTCAAAACACTTAGAAAATCTGAAATTGGATACTGGAAATGGACTCTCTGAACTTCGTGACAGAATGGCAGGACGGACCGTCACAGATTCTTTGGTGGAAATTGAGTCTCTGAACATTGCGACGACCTGCAGGACGGACCGTCACAGGCACGACGGGCCGTCACAGGTTGCGTAATCCCAGTCTGGGTCAGATTTCCTTATACGTTTTAAGGGACGTTTTTGACTGTTCCTGCTTTAATTATAAAGTTAGTGGGTTAATGTTAATAAGTCTAATTACTTGGGGGTTAAAAGAGGTAACCTTAAGTTAATTAGTGGATTATTATTGCCATCTTTTATTCTTAATTATATACTAATTAGGGTAAAAGAAAGAGGGTTTGAATAAAGAAAATAGAAAGAACAAAGAGGAAGAGAGGATTGATCGAGAGAGGAGAAACGAAGAGGAAAACGCAAAGCTTTGGGAATTTGTTTGCTTGATCACTGATCTTTGGTGGAGGTAGGTTATGGTTTCCTTACAATATTCGTAGTAAACTCTTAATAGCGAATAATATGTATTGATAATATTGTAAACCCTGCTATGTGCTTGCTTGCATGAATGTAATTATATAATTGTGATTATATAAGCATGATGAAGTTATTGAATCCCAAATCTTGCAAAACTCTAATCTCTTTGTTAATGATGAGGCCTTGGTATAAAAGAAGGCGTGATGAACTAAAATAATGAGATTGATGATGCCTTGGTAAGAAAGAAGGCTTGATGAATTGATAGAAAGAGATTAGGGGATCGGGTGTCACGAACCGACACGTAGATTTAGGGGATCGGGTGTCACGAACCGACATGTAGATTTAGGGGATCGGGTGTCACGAATCGACACGTAGATTTAGGGGATCGGGTGTCACGAACCGACACGTAGATTTATGGGATCGGGTGTCACGAACCGACATGTAGATTTATGGGATCGGAGTGTCACGTACCGACACAAGAGGATTAATGAATATGAGGGAGCAGAGTGTCACGTACCGATACAAGAGAAATAAAGATAATGAATCTTGAAAGATGTAAATATACTCAATCGAATGAATATAATTCCCAAATGAGTATGGTATTGAGGCTTGAATCCTCATGTGTGAACTTGACGGTAATTGTTAATGATATAATATTTGCTGTTGCTACATGTTGAGTATCATAGTTGATTTTATGATAATACTTGGTATATATTGATTTCTATTTTGAGTTGGCCGATCATATCTACTCAGTACCCGTGTTTTGTACTAACCCCTACTTTTATGTTTTCTTCTTGTTTAATTGTGGAGTGCAGCAAACGTACCATCATCTTCGACTCAACAGTAACTCTAGCCAGTCTTCATTACTCCGGATATCAGGGTGAGCTAATGCTTCTAGCTTGGACTGGATCTTCCTCTTCATGTCTTGATGGCTTGAAGTTCTGGCATGGACTAGCTTTTATGTATTTTTAGCTTCTTAGAAACTCTTACATTTAGTAACTTGAAGTAGATGTTCTTGTGATGATGACTTCCAGATTTTGGGGAAATAATAGTTATTGAATTGGTTTTTATTAATGAGTGTATGTCTTCCGCATTAATTTATGTTGATATTACATTGAAATGTTAAGGTTTAGATTGGTTTGTTCGCTCACATAGGAGGGTAAGTGTGGGTGCCAGTCGCGGCTCGGTTTTGGGTCATGACAAACTTGGTATCAGAGCATTAGGTTCGTTGGTCTCATCACACAAGAACGAGTCTAGTAGAGTCTTAAGGAACGGTAGGGGGACGCCTTTACTTTTCTTTGAGAGGCTATAAGACTTTAGGAAAATTTCATTCTTTCTTTCTTTCTTTCGTGCTATTACTTGGATCCAATTGGTATCTAGGTGATACAAATTGGTATCTGACCATCTTCACTCTGTTTTGCAGATGGTTAGAACTAGAGCAACAACTGCGCCAACACCAACGTCGGCAAGACAAGAAGCATCCGAGCCAGCCACTGGGGCTGTAGCTCGAAGAAGAGTAGCGGCAAGAGGCCGTGGTAGAGGTCGTGGGAGGACGTCCTCTAGAGGAAGAGGACGAGCACCTAGCTCGTCTGATTCTAGGGCGGTGACTACTCTATCGACTGAGGAAGTGGTAAGAGAGGGTGAGGAAGGGAAGAATGAACAAGTGCAAAATGAGGAATTGCCACCCCAACCTACCCTAGAGATGATCAATTAGGTTCTCGCTTATCTTAGTGGGTTGTCTGATCAGGGTCAGGCCCCTCCAGTGTTTTCTGCACCAACACCTCCGGTTTCAGAGGTACAACATGCAACCACTATGGCTCCTCCTATGGATGCCTCACTGGACATAGGCCCGTTTCCACGTCTGACTACTGGGCCTATAATGACAAATGATCAGCATGAACTTTTCAGTAAGTTCTTGAAATTGAAACCTCCAGTCTTCAAGGGTGCTGAAACTGAGGATGCTTACGATTTTCTGCTTGACTGTCATGAGGTACTACACAAGATGGGTATAGTTTAACGGTTTGGTGTTGAGTTCGTAAGTTATCAGTTTAAAGGGAATGCCAAAATGTGGTGGCGGTCACATGTTGAGTGTCAACCAACAGAGGCACCACCTATGACTTGGGCCTAATTCTCTAGCTTGTTTATGGAGAAGTATATCCCCCCCACTTTGAGGGATAGAAAAAAGGATGAGTTCTTGATCCTAGAGCAAGGTAGGATATCGGTCAATGCATATAAGGCTATGTTTCGTGCACTATCCAGATATGCCACCCAACTTTGTTTCAGTCCACAAGAGCAGATTCGTCGTTTTGTGAAGGGGTTGAGGTCAGAGTTGCGGATTTCAGCCTTACAGGTAGCGGCTACTGCAAAATCCTTCCAAGAAGTGGTAGATTTCGTGGTAGAGGTGGAAGGAGTGAAGCCAGATGAATTCACCATGGCATCGACATCAAAGAGGTTTCGAAAAGGAGGTAAGTTTAATGGTTCTTACTCTAGAGGACAGGGTTCCGGAGGTTACTCAGTTCGACCCATTCAGTCTTCACTACAGACTGTAGTTGGGGGTCCAACTCAGACCGGTCAACACTTCTCTGAGAGACCTATGCTTGACTCCAGAGAGTGTTATGGATGTGGGGAGACTGGACATATTAGGAGAAATTGTCCAAAACAGAGTTATAGACCCTCAATGGCTAGTGGTAGAGGTGGTCATGGTAGAGGCCATTATTCTGGAGGACGTGGTGGTCGAGGTAATGGTGGTCACCAAAATGGCCGATGTGATGGGAAAACTGGAGCCACTACATTACAACATGGTAGGGCCAATGGACAGACAAACGATAGGGGCCATTGTTACGCTTTCCCTGGGCGGTCTGAAGCGAAGGCATCTGATGTTGTCATCACAGGTAATCTTCTGGTTTGTGATTGCATAGCTTCTATATTGTTTGATCCTGGATCCACATTTTCTTATATATCTTCCTCATTTGCTAATTGTCTAAATTTACATTGTGAATTACTTGATATGCCTATTCGTGTTTCTACTCGGGTGGGTGAGTCTTTGGTAGTTAAAAAGGTATATAGGTCTTGTTTGGTGAACTTTGTGGGGAGCAACACTTATGTAGATTTGGTTATCTTAGAAGTGGATGATTTTGATGTAATTCTGGGTATGGCTTTGCTTTCTCCGCAATTTGCGATCTTGGAATGTAATGCTAAAACGGTGACGTTAGCCAAGCCTGGGACAGATCCGTTAGTGTGGGAGGGTGACTACACTCCCAATCCGGTGTGTATCATCTCCTTTCTTCGTGCTAAGAAAATGGTTAGTAAAGGGTGTTTAGCTTTCTTGGCACATCTCAAGGATGACACTACCCAAGTACCTTCGATTGAGTCGGTTTCAGTGGTCCGTGTGTTTCTTGATGTGTTCCCTGCAGATCTTCCTGGTACGCCACCAAATAGGGATATTGACTTCTATATTGATCTTGAACCGGTTACTCGCCCCATTTCTATACCCCCTTATAGAATGGCTCCCATGGAGTTAAGAGAGTTAAAAGCCCAACTTCAAGAGTTGTTGAGCAAACACTTCATTAGACCAAGTGCATCTCCTTGGGGTGCTCCAGTTTTGTTTGTAAAGAAGAAGGATGGGAGTTTTCGGATGGCATAGACTACCGGCAGTTGAACAAGGTAACCATAAAGAACAAGTATCCTCTTCCTCACATTGATGACTTGTTCGATCAGTTACAAGGTGCTTGTGTCTTTTCTAAGATTGACTTGAGGTTCGGTTATCATCAAGTGAAAATACGGGCAACAGATGTGCCAAAGACTACTTTTAGAACCAGGTATGGGCATTACGAATTTGTAGTGATGTCTTTTGGTCTTACGAATGCCCCTGCTGCGTTCATGAGTTTGATGAACGGGATTTTTAAGCAATATTTGGATCTCTTTATGATCGTATTTATTGATGATATACTGATATACTCTAAAAGTAAGGAGGAACATGAGGAGCATTTGAGAATGGTATTGGAAATGTTGAGGGAGAAAAAGCTTTATGCCAAGTTCTCTAAGTGTGAGTTTTGGCTAGATGCAGTATCCTTCTTGGGTCACGTGGTTTCTAAGGGTGGAGTGATGGTGGATCCTTCTAAGATTGAGACAGTGAAGAATTGGGTAAGACCTACTAATGTGTCAGAAATAAGGAGCTTTGTTGGGTTAGCTAGCTACTACCGCCGATTTGTCAAGGGATTCTCTTCTATTGTCTCCCAACTGACGAGCTTGACTAAGAAAAATGTTCCATTTGTATGGTCAGATGAGTGTGAGGAAAGTTTCAGAAGCTCAAGACTCTGTTGACTACTTCACCAATTCTCACCTTGCCAGTGGAAGGTAAGAATTTCATTGTCTATTGTGATGCATCCTATTCGGGTTTTGGTGCAGTGCTAATGCAAGAGAAGAATGTGATTACTTATGCTTCAAGACAATTAAAAGTGCATGAACGTAACTATCCAACTCATGATTAGGAATTGGCCGCGGTAGTGTTTGCATTAAAGCAATGGAGACACTATTTATATGGGGTTAAGTGTGAGGTCTATACGGATCATCGTAGCCTACAGTATGTCTTTACTGGCCACGGTAGTGTTTGCATTAAAGCAATGGAGACACTATTTATATGGGGTTAAGTGTGAGGTCTATACGGATCATCGTAGCCTACAGTATGTCTTTACTGAGAAAGATTTGAACTTGAGACAGAGGAGATGTATGGAACTACTGAAGGACTACGACATCACTATTTTGTATCATCCGGAGAAGGCGAATGTTGTAGCGGATGCTTTAAGTAGAAAGGCGGGAAGCATGGGAAGTCTAGCTCACTTGCAAGCTTCTAGACGCCCATTGGCTAGAGAGGTTCAGATTTTGGCTAACGACCTTATGAGATTAGAAGTAAATGAGAAGGGAGGATTTTTAGCTTGTGTGGAGGCAAGATCCTCCTTCCTTGACAAGATTAAGGGAAAGCAGTTTAATGATGAAAAATTGATCCGGATGTGAGATAAATTGTTGCAATGAGAGGCTAAAGAAGCGACAATCGATGAGGAAGGTGCTTTAAGGATTAAGGGAAGGGTATGTGTACCCCGCGTCGATGATTTGATCAACACTATTCTGACAGAGGCTCATAGTTCAAAGTATTCGATACATCCGGGTGCAACCAAGATGTACCGTGACCTAAAGCAACACTTTTGGTGGAGTAGAATTAAGCGTGATATTGTGGATTTTATTGCCAAATGACCAAACTGTCAACAAGTAAATTATGAACAGCAAAGGCCCTTAGGAACACTTCAGAGAACGCCCATTCCTGAATAGAAGTGGGAAAGGATTGCAATGGATTTCGTTGTTGGTCTTCCAAAGACATTGGGAAAGTTTGATTCTATTTGGGTAATTGTTGATAGGTTAACTAAGTCTGCTCACTTCATTCCGGTCAAGGTGACTTACAATGCAGAGAAGTTAGCCAAACTTTACATCTCGGAAGTGGTGCGATTGCATGGGGTTCCACTCTCCATTATGTCAGATAGAGGTACGCAGTTTACTTCTAAGTGTTGGAAAACATTGCATACGGAATTGGGTACTAGGTTGGACCTTAGTACTGCTTTTCATCCTCAGACCGATGGTCAGTCTGAGCGAACGATTCAAGTGTAGGAGGATATGCTTCGTGCATGTGTGATAGAATTTGGTGGTCAGTGGGATAGCTTCTTACCCTTAGCAGAGTTCTCCTACAACAATAGCTATCACTCAAGCATTGATATGGCCCCATTTGAGGCACTATATGGGAGAAGATGTAGGTCTCCCATTGGGTGGTTTGATGCATTTGAGGTTAGACCTTGGGGTACTGACCTTCTGAGAGAATCGTTAGATAAAGTGAAATCTATTCAAGAAAAGTTGTTAGCGGCTCAAAGTTGACAGAAAGAGTATGCAGATCGAAAGGTTAGAGACTTGAAGTTCATGGAGGGTGAACAAGCCTTGTTGAAGGTTTCGCCAATGAAAGGGGTGATGCGATTTGGTAAGCAAGGTAAACTTATCCCAAGGTATATTGGTCCATTTGAAGTACTTAAGCGAGTAGGGGAGGTGTCTTATGAGTTAGCCTTGCCTCCAGGGCTGTCCGGAGTGCATCCGATATTCCATGTGTCGATGTTGAAAAGGTATCATGGGGATGGAAACTACATTATCCGTTGGGATTCAGTTTTGCTTGATGAGAATTTTTCTTATGAGGAGGAACCTGTTGCCGTTCTAGATAGAGAAATTCGCAAGTTGGGATCATGGGAGATTGAATCCATCAAAGTTCAATGGAATAATCGACCCGTTCAAGAAGCCACTTGGGAGAAGGAGGCAGATATGCGAGAAAGATACCCACATCTGTTTACAGATTCAGGTACTCCTTTTCGCCCTTGTTTTCCTTCTTGTGATCGTTCGGGGACGAACGATGGGTAAATTGGTATCTATTGTAATGACCTGGTTAGTCGTTTTGAACAGCAAATTTTATTTCTGGAAAAACAGGCTGAGGCGACGGACACCACGATGGACCGTCGCAGGGTCTCGTTTCAGAACACTTAGAAAATCTGAAATTGAGTACTGGAAATCGACTCTCTGAACTTTATGACGGAATGGCAGGACGGACCGTCACAGACTCTTTGGTGGAAATTGAGTCTCTGAACCTTGCGACGACCTACAGGACGGACCGTCGCAGGCATGACGGGCCGTCGCAGGTTGCGTAATCCCAGTCTGGGTCGGATTTCCTTATACGTTTTAAGGGACGTTTTTGACTATTCCTGCTTTAATTATAAAGTTAGTGGGTTAATGTTAATAAGTCTAATTACTTGGGGGTTAAAAGAGGTAACCTTAAGTTAATTCGTGGATTATTATTGTCATCTTTTATTCTTAATTATATATACTAATTAGGGTAAAAGAAAGAGGGTTTGAATAAAGAAAATAGAAAGAACAAAGAGGGAGAGAGGATTGATCGAGAGAGGAGAAACGAAGAGGAAAATGCAAAGTTTTGGGAATTTGCTTGCTTGATCACTAATCTTTGGTGGAGGTAGGGTATGGTTTCTCTTACGATATTTGTAGTAAACTCTTAATAGCGAATGATATGTATTGATAATATTGTAAACCCTGCTATGTGCTTAATTGTATGCTTGCATGAATGTTATTGTATAATTGTGATTATATAAGCATGATGAAGTTATTGAATCCCAAATCTTGCAAAACCCTAATCTCTTTGTTAATGATGAGTCCTTGGTATAAAAGAAGGCGTGATGAACTAAAATAATGAGATTGATGATGCCTTGGTAAGAAAGAAGGCTTGATGAATTGATAGAAGGAGATTAGGGGATCGGGTGTCACGAACCGACACGTAGATTTAGGGGATCGGGTGTCACGAACCGACACGTAGATTCAGGGGATTGGGTGTCACGAACCGACACGTAGATTTAGGGGATCGGGTGTCACGAACTGACACGTAGAATTAGGGGATCAGTGTCACGAGCCGACACGTAGATTTAGGGGATCGGAGTGTTACGTACCGACACAAGAGGATTAATGAATATGAGGGAGCAGAGTGTCACGTACCGACACAAGAGAAATAAAGATAATGAATCTTGAAAGATGTTAATATACTCAATCGAATGAACATAATTCCCAAATGAGTATGGTATTGAGGCTTGAGTCCTCATGTGTGAACTTGACAGTAATTGTTAATGATATAGTACTTGCTGTTGCTACATGTTGAGTATCATAGTTGATTTTTTGATATTACATGGTATATATTGATTTCTATTTTGAGTTGGCCGATGATATCTACGCAGTACCCGTGTTTTGTACTGACCCCTACTTTTATGTTTTCTTCTTGTTTAATTGTGGAGTGCAGCAAACGTACCGTCATCTTTGACTCAACAGTAACTCTAGCCAGTCTTCATTACTCCAGATATCAGGGTGAGCTAATGCTTCTAGCTTGGACTGGATCTTCCTCTTCATGTCTTGATGCCTTGAAGTTCCGGCATGGACTAGCTTTTATGTATTTTTAGCTTCTTAGAAACTCTTACATTTAGTAACTTGAAGTAGATGTTCTTGTGATGATGACTTCCAGATTTTGGGGAAATAATAGTTATTGAATTGGTTTTTATTAATGAGTGTAAGTCTTCCGCATTACTTTATGTTGATATTACATTGAAATGTTAAGGTTTAGATTGGTTTGTTCGCTCACATAGGAGGGTAAGTGTGGGTGCCAGTCGCGGCTCGGTTTTGGGTCGTGACAAAGCGGAGGAGTAAAAAGAAAGAAAGAGTCAAAGAAGAAGAAGAATAGGAAAAAGGGTTGAGAAAGAGGCGAAGACCGTACAATTTTCTTGATTCCAAAATAATATTATCTTTAGTTAGAAAAATTATGTTGACATAAATGGTAAATATTTTTATAATATAGCTTATTTATGTGATTTACCCTATTAATTATGGGCTTGACGCATTAACGACCAACCAAATAAATAAATTATTTCATAATATACATCAGTTATATAATGATAGTTATTGAATAATTCAAATTATTTAAATCAACTTTTCCGACTAATCAAAAAATGACTCGGGGTAACTACATAGAGGGGAAAGATTATGATTTTACAAATTTTTCCAAAGTTAATCTGACGGGTCATTACAAAAATTTGTAGTAAGTTGTTTTAATAAGTTAAAATGTATAATGTGGTTTATTTGGTGAATATAGTGTTGTATTTAAGTTAAAACAAAAGAAATTAGACTGAAAAAATTGTTTAATTCTTCAAATAAATTAAAACATATAATATAGTTTAGTTGGTGAATATAGTGTTTGAATTAAGTTAAACTAAACTAATTAGACTTAAAAGTTGTTAAGTTCTTCAAATAACTTAAAATATATAATGTGGTTTAGTTGGTGAATATTTTTTTCGAATGAAGTTAAAACTAGAATAATTAGACATAAAAAGTTGTTAAGTCGTTTAAATAAGTGAAAATATATAATGTTGTTTATTTGGTTAAAATAGTGTTGGAATTAACTTAAAACTAAATTTATTCGACATAAAAAGTTTTTAAGTTGTTTTAATAAGTTAAATATAATGTGGTTTATTTGGTGAATATAGTATAGGAATTAAGTTAAAAATAAACTAGTTAGACTTAAAAAGTTGCTAAGTTTTTCAAATAAGTTTAAATGTAAAAAGTTGTTTAGTTGGTGAACATAGTGAAAGAATTAAGTTAAAAGGAAACTAATTAGACATAAGAAGATGTTATGTTCTTCAAATAAGTTAAAATATATAGTGTGGTTTAGTTCGTGAATATAATGTTGGATTTAAGTTAAAACTAAACTAATTAGACCTAAAAAGTTGTTAAATAATTCAAATAAGTTAAAATATATAATGTGGTTTAGTTTGTGAATATAATGATCGAATTTAGTTAAAGATAAGCTAATTAGACTTAAATAGTTGTTAAGTTCTTCAAATATATTAAAATATATAATGTGGTTTAGTTAGTTAACATATTGTTGGAATGAAGTTAAAACTAAAATAATTAAACTTAGAAAGTTTTATCTTGTTCAAATAAGTTACAATATACAATGTGGTTTATTTTGTGAATATAGTGTTGGAATTAAATTAAAACTAAACTAATTAGACTTAAGAAGTTTTTAAGTTGTTTTAATAAGCTAAATATTATAATGTGGTTTATTTGGTAAATATAGTGTTGTAATTATGTTAAAACGGAACTAATTAGACTTAAAAAGTATTTAAACTCTTAAAATAAGTTAAAATATATAAAGTGGTTTAGTTGGTTAATATAGTGTTTGATTTAAGTTAAAACAAAACTAATTAGACCTAAAAAGTTGTTAAATTATTCAAATAACGTAAAATATATATTGTGATTTAGTTTGTGAATACAATGTTCGAATTAAGTTAAAGCTAAACTAATCATACTTAAGAAGTTGTTAAGTTCTTCAGATAAGTTTGAATATATAATGTAGTTTAGTTGGTGAATATAATGTTGGAATTAAGGTAAAACTAAACTAATTAGAGTTCAAAAGTTGTTAAGTGAGAAAAAATGTGTATTGGTGATTGTGTCAAGGCCAAGAGGGTGTTGGTTCATAATGGATTCATGTATTAGTCCGTGATTTGGTAAGAACTCCTGATTACTAGATTTGCAAGTTTGCCAAAGTTGATTTGAAGTTCAGTTCTTAGTACTTGATCTTGATGTAATGGTCTTAAGGAGATGATGTCTTAGATTGAGTAACATCGGTTATTCTTCATTCGCCTACTTTATGTTCGAGGACGAACATGATTTTTAGTGATGAATAATGTTATGATCCGAATTGTAATTTTTGATAATTTTAAATATAAATTTAACTAGAGTAGATTAATGGAAGATTAATTATTAAATAACTAATTTTAATTAATATATAGGGGTTAACATTATAGTCATTTTGACCTTATAGGGAAATAAATTAGTAAGGTTTAACAATTTTTAAAAAATCATAAAACGATGACGAACGGAAATAACATCCGAAAAAGAGTTCACAGTTTCGGCGTAACCAAAACGACGGCCAGTAGCAACAAGTAAGATCTCAATATATGCATTTATGTATATAGTTATAGGTCAAATTGTTATTAGTATTATTATAATATAATATAGTTTTTTGCGGTGGAATAGAATTTTTTTTGTATTTCTTTGTTTTACAAATTGAGCAAATACTGTAATGTTGACTGTGGCTAGGCTTTGATTGCCAATCATGGGATAATTATTTTCCAATTAGGAGCAACTCATTAAAAAAGACTGAAAGTGATAACTAGGTTAAGGTCTTTCATATTATTCTACTGTAGGGATTACGTGTTATGCCCTAGATTCTGAATAAGGAATCTTATTATTATTATCATATTATTTTTTTAACGGTAAAAAGGTCTAAAATATCATCAAAGTATTGGAAATGGTATAAAATTACCCTCCATCCACCTATCGGCTCTAAAATACCCTTCTCATCTAACTATTGGCTCCAAAATACCCTTCCCGTCCACCTATAGGGTCCAAAATACCTTGTCATCCATCTTTTGGTTCAAAATTGACCACTTATTTAACGGTTTTATATTTAAACTATTTAAATATGTATTAAATATGTGGCGCTCAACCATTTGTTATAATTTAACTTATTAGTATAATTTATAAATCAATCCATTACTAACTAAACCCTCCAAATTAATAAATCACTCACATTATTAATGCAACAATAAAAAAGCTACAGCCAATTGAGTGTTTTTAAAAATTTGAGACAAAAATATCTATAAAATTTAATTATCATACATTCAAGTGTCTAAATAAAAATTACCGATAAACGTAAAAGTCTTACTATGTTCATCATAATTATTCTTACGTCCTAATTATGTGATGTTATTTCATAGATAACTTTTTTTTAAAATAATATATTAAAAGTTTTAAAAGAAATCATAAATATTTATAAAATTATATTTTAAAAAAGTGCATGAATTAATTCGGGATATATTACTTCTTTACCTTTAATCATAAATTTCTAATTCAATCTTGAAAGAGAATTAAATTGAAAGTGTTCTCTTAAATAAGCGGCACAACATAAATTTAATTGGGTCTTCGATTTGGACTAGAATAATTTTTGATGTCATTTTGATTAATCTATAATTTCATCGTGTTTTAGTAGTGTTTATGAAGATTTTGATATTATAGTTGGATTATTAATTGGGTGGGGTTTAATTAGTAATGGGTGGGTAATGGTTTGGTTTATAAATAATACAAAAAATTAAATTATAACCAATAGTTGCACATCAAATATTTTAAAAATATTTAAATAATTTAAATTTAAAATCATTAAATTACTGGTCAATTTTGAACTCAAAGGGGGATGACAAGGGTATTTTGGAGCCAATAGGTGGCTGAAGAGTAATTTTGTAACATTTTCAATACTTCAAGGGTAGTTTAGACCCTTTTCCGTAGTTTGAAATTTGATATGTTGAGATAAGTTATTGAACATTCAGGTAGTTTATTATATGAATACTATTGGATTTATACTATTTGACGGAATCAAAACTTAACTCTAGGTTTGGAATTTGAGAATATGGACTTGACATATTAGTTGAGATCAAGACATAAGAGCTTGATTATAGAATTAGTAATGTGGGTATTCTTAGTTTCAAAATCTTATTGTGATTATTGATGTAAATACATTGCTTTGAGTTTGAAGTTCAATGAAAGGGAAACGCTCAAGTCCCGAAGTAAGTCCTTATTTGGTTCAGGCAAGTGGATTTCTAAATTCTTGTTAAGTGTATGGAATGCGTGTATTTCTTTGTGGTATATGATTGTGAGTAATGGGATTTGGTGATGGGTTGACTTGTCCACCTTGTTTGATTGTAATGATGAAAGCAAAGGATAATAAAAGGCAATCTGAATAATTACTTGTGTGATGTGATGATAATGGAGAATTGTTTGAATGGCTTTGTTAATCATTGTTTATGTTGTTGTTAATGGTGAAATGTTATGAAAATGGTCATCTCCTTGTTATTTTTGTGAACATGTTATTTGCATTGTTCTGAGACATGGATGAGACAAGTGTTATGTGCATTTAGAAAGAATGAGAAATTAAAGAGGACGTACCATTTCAAGGGTCGTATCGTACGTCGTGATGGATACTATATTTCGAGGGACGTATCGCGTGATGTAATGGATACTATTATCGAGGATTTGTCGTGCGCTGCGACAAATACATGGACAGATATGCCCCCAATGGGTCCCAGACCGACAGACAACTTCTATGTATCACTATTAATGTTGTGATAAAAGATATGGGATACTCGGTGAATGATGATAATGATGTTACGCTAATTGAGGTTAGAATTTCTACAATGATTTTATAGATTGGATGTATATCAATGAATGTCATTATATGACTATTACAATAGTTATCAATGCTTGTTTTGTTAGAGTTATGAAGTGTGTTACTATTGATATTTACCTAACCTACGAAAGGATACATATATTTTGGACTAGATATGAAACTAATTTAGTGATGTTTTATAGTTATTCAAATTTGGATATGATCTTCTCGGTAGGTATGATATGTTCTCGTGGTGGATCTTATACTTTTTTATGGTGTGATATTAGTGATATATTGAAAAAGATATGTTGATTGTCAATTGTCAATACTAACTAGTTAAAGAGTTATCAATTGTATCACATGCTCGTATAGTGAGATATTATGTTGCATTTACATTTAATAAACCAACGAGGTTGTTATTGCAAAATTTTGAGATTAAGCAGCGTCTTTAAGAGAGATTTTAATGGTGTATTCTTGATATTGTATTAATGTGTTAAGTTAAGAAGTGTATCCGAAGGGTTCTAAATGAGGACCAGTAATTTTATCTTAAGGTCCATAAAATGGATAGATACAAGAATGACAAACTTATTGGTAAAGAATGACTTAAAGAGGATACTTATGTGAAGGCAATTGAGAATTTCGTAAGAAAGTGCGTCTAAAGGTTGGTTAGCCTTTAGATTGAATTGGTATAACTGGATTTAAGGTGTCATGTTGATGATAAAATTGACGTTGAGATGATGGTATTTTCTAATGAGCATACGAAAATAAGAATTTCTGATAAAATGGTGATTAAGATGCAACTATATGATAAGGATTATTGGTTAAACAAATATTTATATTATAATGATGACTTGTGAGTATCTAATGTAAAGGTTTTCTACTATTTGATGAGTAACGAGGTTGCATGGAAAGTTATAGCAGGTGCTGAAACACCACTTGAATAAAATTAAATGGAACTAAAGTTATAAATGGAAAGAATTAGTGTAATGTAATTTATTCTATAGAAAGAGGAGATCGAGGCAAGGATATTTACTTTGAGTGCAAGGATAGAAGACATATCTTTAGATTGTAGAAGATTGAATCCAGAGATGCAATTTTTTTTTTCTTTTGATTTGTGTTTGGTAATGAGTACAGTCGAATTTTTATCAAAATATATGATATGTTTAATGGATAGGCGGTTAATGATAAACTGAGATATGTGAATTCATAAAAACCTTAAAGGTAGAGCTAATGTTGATTGATAAAGGGATTGAGTTACATAGTTGGATTGAAAATTGAAGTTTTTATTTGTGTGTTTAGGTTTGTGGTAATGTGTTATGTCAAGGTATGATAGGTAATCTAAGATAGCATCGATCACATTGAGTATAAATAATTTGGAAGGATATAAAAGTTGACTATTATGGTTGGTTTATTTTTATTGTTACAACTTTGTAGGGTTTCACATAATGTTATAGTTTAGAAATAACGTAAAAATATCATGCTTTGTTGGTCAAAGAATAGGATTAGTAAGCAAGTCAGCAAAATAAAAAAAAGGCTAATGTATTGAAGTGTTTAAGGTATTTGAAATTTGTTTCATGGGAATAACTTAAGAAAAGTGAAGAAATAAGACATCTCATATAGACCATTGATTAGAAATTGAAGGTTGTTTGAATTTTTGTCTAGTGTTTAGATATGACTATGAGATTAGAGTTGATTCGGCACTAACTTACTAGGAATTTATGACTGACTTTTCTAAAGATTGAGTTTTTTTTGGGTGACAAACAATTACATGTGGAAGAATCTATGTGATTATGTCTAGCTAGATTATTCAAATTATGATTGGTGACTTATTGATGTTCAATGGTGTGGACCTACATTATTACATGGTTAGTGAGGTTTTCGAGAGGATCAGAATTACTTTGACTGCTATGATGTGTTACGATGGTAATTAAGGTTATGAGCTTATAGTATACTGAATTATTGGAGTGACCAAGGATTTCCTTGAGTTTTGGCATGGAGTACATGATAGTATAAATGGTAGTTAAAACATAAGTGAAATTTTGTGAGGACTTGACTCTCAGTGTGATTTAATAGCTTGATCTCGATTGGATTGTATTATGTGATTTTAAATTTGTGTTGTTAACCTTAGATGGAACCTATATCAATAATGAGATGCTTAAATAGAAAGAGAGGGAGTCATAGTATAGAAATCATAGGGTCGACAATGTGTTTGCTAAGAAGACTTTGATACTAATGACAATTTGAGAGTAACGTAAATGGTTTGTGTAGTCATGATATGAGATTAGGATAAATGATTGGTGTAGTTATGATTCTTGTTAGTATTAACCGTTTTGGCTTTAGTGGAATACAGTGAGAAGTATGTAGAGTTTGATAAATTGAGTATTTGTGAGATAGTAATGGATATGACTAAATGATTTTGGGTGGCTAAAAATTGAATAAATAGAGTCAGATGAATGAGAATGTTTTATATGGGCATTATGAGAAAAGTATCCAGTTTATTTGATTGTGGTTCTGTGTACTCTTATGCAACCATCTACTTCACTTTGAATATTATTTTAATTGAGGTTTACTATCTTCATCCACACATGTTTTCGTAATCAAGGATTGAATCCTTAGTGATCGGGTGTAGCGATCATGTGATTGTACTCTTAGTAGGATGAAATTCTTAGGTAGAATTGATCATTTCAGTTTTGAAGAATTGTGTTGTTTAGGATAGTTGAAGTATACCAGTAGTTCTACATGCACAACCTTACTTATGAGAACTTATATTAGAGTTACTATGAAAAGTTATAATTGTCTAAGAGTGTTTTTAGAGGATCTGCATTTTGAGGTGTATCATTTGTTGGGTTTTTACCTAATTATTTCCTTCTCTGGGTTAGATAAGTTTGATTCTCCATTCATGAGTAACCAATGTCTAAAGATCAGATTTTTGTAACATAAGTTCGCGAAAATATTTTGTTGTGAAAAGGAAATTTTGATAAAATTTGCAATGGTTTGTGAATTATAAGTGTGTGGTGGTTGGTTAAAGTTGACTTTTGGTTGTAGGTGATATTGATGTCAAATTATATCATGGTCATGTGAGAAAAGATGTGTATTG
Source organism: Solanum lycopersicum (assembly GCF_036512215.1). Classification (NCBI taxonomy): domain Eukaryota; kingdom Viridiplantae; phylum Streptophyta; class Magnoliopsida; order Solanales; family Solanaceae; genus Solanum; species Solanum lycopersicum. The sequence goes on along the minus strand of NC_090806.1, from coordinate 50,096,367 downwards.
GTGGTTGTGTCATGGTCCAGAGGGTTTTGGTTCATAAGGATTCATGTATTAGTCCATGATTTGGTAAGAACTCTTGATTTGTAGATTTGCAAGTTTGCCAAAGTTTGATTCGGTAGTTCAGTTCTTAGTACTTGATCTTGATATAATGGTCTAAAGGAGATCATATCTTAAAGTTTAAGTAACATCAGTTATTCCTCTTCTCCTACTTTATGTTCGAGGATGAACTTGATTTTTAATGGTGGATAATGTAATGACCCCAATTGTAATTTTTGAAAATTTTAAATATTCATTTAACAAGTGTAAATTAATTGATGATTATTTATTAAATAACTACTTTTAATTAATACATAAGGGTTAAGTTTATAATTGTTTTTGATCTTATAGGGAAATAAACTAATATGGTTAAACAATTCTTTTTATATCATAAAACGATAAGGAACAGAAATAAGCTCAAAAAATGTTATGCCTCGCGCTACCCCTGAGACGCGGACACAGAACCTAGGACCACAACTGATCCCAAGCTAACCCTACTGGCATGATCATGAGCATACTAAAGATAATATATTATTGCAGAAACTAAATCATAATTTTAAACTTAAAAGATGGGGCACACCCATATTCTATAACTGAGATATTTGAAAACTAATGAGTTTAATACAAAGGAAATATTATTCAATACTAAGATGAAACTAACTATGTCTTAAGATAGCCTCTAAACTGGACTAGAAATACTGGGACAATCCCTAGCTAAATCTAGCAAAAACTGAAACTAAAAGACTAAATATTGAAAAGAAACTCATGCCTATTATCCTTGGAGAATGAGGACTCACTACTGAATCAACTGAATTGAAGATCAAAAATTGATCTATGTGTGATCTGGATGCTGAAAACCTGGACCTACATCACGAGAAAATGTAGCGCATGTATGTGTCAGTACATAAAGTTACTGAGCATGTAGGATAGAGTATAGCTGAAATAAAACATAAATGAACAAGCACAAAAGCAAATATATTAATCTGAATAGGATATACTAAATCTCTTATCTAACTGAATGCAATGACCACTTTATAACATGTTGAAATTGTATACTCAACATACTGATAAATGGTCAATGCAAGAGAGTCTGACTGAAATGTGGGAGCTACCAATAACCGACAATAAAACTACATCGGCTAAATATGGAGTCCAATGTATATGCCCAATCGAGAGGACCCAATATACTTTGCCAAAGGTATAAAGGCATGCTGGCGTGATCACTGAACTTATTGCCGACAGACGGGACTTACAGACTGCTTGGCTAGTAGTTCCGAGACTAATTGGGTATGTTGAACCCTAGTCCAACTCGGTATTATGCTACTCCCATTGATTTATGTAGTTGACTCATATGTCTGAATTTTCTGTAATTATTGTATAGCTCAAAACTGAACATGCAAACTGAGAATACAACAATTAATCTGATAATGATGCATTAAAAATTGAGGCAAGTATAACTGAATAGTTGAACTATCTGACCTACTATGCGTAATTCAAGAACTAAATAAATACAAAGCTAGGGTTCTGAAATTAATGTGATGAACCGAATAATAACAGTACAATCTGGTTTTGAACATATATTTAGTAAATTCATAAAGTTCTATCAAAGTTCTAGAAACTCCAGGTTTAATAATGATAAGAGAATAAATAACTGACTGAAAACTAGGGACCCAATGGGTGAAAGGAACCCACTAGTGAAATCCCACATACCTGGTATTGAAATTCACAAAGAAATATTTAAATTTAGGGGCCTGAACTGCTGGAAAATTGTTGCGTTCTTGAACTAGGGTTCTTGACCTTATTCTCCTTTCTTGCTTCTAATTTTCTATGTTTTAATTGATGATTTAACTTAGGGTAATCTTTAGCTATGTTTCTAGGCCTAATTGACTAAAATTTGATTATTTCGGGTCAAAATGACGTATCTTAGGGTTTAAACAAAGTGGGAAAAGATAAAAATACCCATGTGTTAATTACTGTCGAACAAAACGACGGCCAGGACAGACATTCCGTCGTTTAGGTGCATAGGTTGGGCCTGTTTGACAAGCCTTAACTAAAACAGGCATAACTTTTTACTAGGAGGTCTGATTTTAGCAAGGCTGAAGGCTATGGAAAAGCTAATTTAATTATCTATTTTTTGTAGGTCACGAGACACCTACTTTATATCGTTCTAAGAGTTATGATCATTTGAAGTTCACCTAACTGCATTTCCCAGCTAACTGTCTGGTATTTCTCACCTATGGTCCGACCTATGGACCATAGGTCCATTTACGGACCGTGCTAGTCAATCGTGATTCTAGCCACATAGTGGGTGAATTAGGTGTTGATTGATGGACTCATACTACGGATTGTAGTCTTACTTACGGACCATAAGTCCGTCCATCATTCAAAACTTAGTCAAATTTTATGAATTAAGATTTTTGGTAGTTTTTGACCCAACCTACGGATATATAGGACGGACCGTGGACTAGGCTATGGTCCGTCGATGGACACCGTCTGTTAGAACTGTAGATTTTCTAAAAAATAGTTTTTTGTCTGTTTTGGATACCAAGTATTACATTATTCTCCCCATTGGGAATATTCTTCCTCGAATGAATACTAAACTAGATTAAATAGAGGGAGAGAGCTGCAACCCTACTACTAAACACTGGGAACTGATTTTCTTACTAAATTGAGTTCTGAGAGCATGTAATTACGCTGAAAATGCAAGTACAAATGAGGAAACATGATTATTGGACTGAATTCATGCATGAATGACTAGAAAAGCTTAAGAGGAACTATTACCTCAAGATGGAGTGGAATCGGAATGAAAGAGGTGAGGATACTTGACTTTCATGGCTACTTCTACTTCCCAAGTAGCTGACTCTACGAACTTACTCCTCCACAAAACCTTGACTGAAGCTACTTCTTTATTTCTCAACCTTCTAACCTAACTATCAAGAATCTTAATTAGTACATCCTCATAAGGAATACTATCTTTCACCGCCACGCTCTCTAATGGCAATATAGAGGTCGGATCACCCACACACTTCTTCAAGAGTAAGATGTGGAAGACCGGATGTACTGCTACTAATTTTGCTGGCAACACTTATTGATATACTACCTTGCCAACCTTTTCATGTTCCTGTAAGGGCCTACATATCTAGGGATAATCTTCGCTTTCTTTCCAAATCTCATCACCCCTTTCATAGGTGATACTTTCAGGAAAACCAAATCATCCACATGGAACTCTAATTCCCTTCTTCCCACATCTGCATAAAATTTCTAACGACTTTGCGCTGTGATAAGTCTGTCTCTAATGATTTGAACTTTCTCCATAGCCTAAAGGACTGAATTTGGCTCTATGAAAGATGTTTCTCCTACTTCAAACCAACCATCAGGAGATCTACACCTACGCCCATACAAAGCCTTATAAGGGTCCACCTGAATTCTGGAATGGTAGCTATTGTTGTAGGTAAACTCAATAAGAGGAAGGTGATCACACCAAATACCCGTGAAATCGATCACACAAGCTCTCAACATAAAATATTATATAAAAAGTTATGATGAATAAAAATAAAAATACTAAAATAAAAAGAACTAAGATAGATAAAAAGATAAGAAAAATATGGAAAAAACTAAGATTTTTATATATAGAATATGAACTATCACAACTAGTCAAAACAGATAATGATAGAAAAAATCAATTGATAAACATAATTTCAAAAATAGAATATAAATATGTCTGCTATTTGAAAAAACAGTATGAACAAAGAAATCTATAAACAACAATTAATAGAAGAAATAATGGAAATAATGGTTGAAAAAGAACAAGAATTACAACATAGAAAAAGAAGATTAGAAGAAAACATATTAGCAGGAGTATGTAATAAATCAATACTAGCACATTAAGGAAAGGGTTTATTTCGGAAGAATTATTGACCAGATATTGCAAAATTATTGGACAAAAATACCCCGACCATATATGTTCAAAATGTCAAGGAGAAGATAATGTCATACCAGATGTTCAAATCGAATAAAAAAAAAGTATTTGTATAATAATTTTTATTTTTGTCGTGTTGTGTTGGCTGTAAAAAGCCAATTGTAAAAGTCATAAAGAAAATAGTGTGTATGTCGTCCATAAATAAAGAAGAGGCTATTATGTAAAAAAAAAGTATTTGTATAATAATTTTTATTTTTGTCGTGTTGTGTCGGCTTTAAAAAGCCAATTGTAAAAGTCATAAAGAAAATAGTGTGTATGTCGGCCATAAATAAAGAAGAGGCTATTATGTAAAGTAGTAATCGTAAGTATTTTGTTTTATTGTGTCGGCCGAATATAAAGAGGCCTAGTGTAAAGTATGTGTCAGCCAGGTTTTGGCCAAAAGTCTGTAAATTTTGTGTATAAATAGAGGGTTTTCCCTCATAAATAAAATTATCAATCCTTCATCTAACAATCTTCTCTCTACTTTTTACTCTCAATTCATAAATCCGCTTCCACCCCCTCCATTGGTCTCTATCTGAAATGATGGACAAAGGAACCCCATGTAACCTCACAATTTCATTAATGCAAACCTTGACATAGTCATTTGTTGAATCTGTAGTCTTGACCGCTAAAAAGAGAGAAGACTTCGTAATCCTATCAACTATCACCGTTGTGTTGTCTACCAGTACGAGGTAACCTTGTGATGAAATTCATATTGATCACTTCCTAATTCCAAGTAGGAATATTGCTATCTTGAGTCATACCTCCTTGTTTTTTATGTTCTACCTTCATTTGCTGTCAATTGGGGCACTTACTCACAAAATCTGCTATGTCTCTCTTCATGCCATTCCACTAATAGACTTCTCGCAGATCGCGGTACATATTAGTGGCACTTGGATGAATATAATATCTGAAGTTATAGGCTTCTACAAGGATATGCTTTCTCAACTCACCCAGATCAGGAACACACAATCTACCTTGTAAGCGAAGTACGCCATCTCCCCTTGGGAGAAAACATCCACTCTCTGATTGTGGACTGCATTTTTAAGTTCAAGCGAAATTTGATCACTTTCTTGCTTTTCCTAAACCTCCACTACCAAAGAAGATGCTGCCCCATTTTGAACTTTTACACTGCTATCATATATGCTCATAAGGCGAACTCCTAAACGAGCAAGCCTGTGAACATCCTTCTCTAGCTCCTTCATTTCTTCCTCAACGTGGGCTACACTACCCACAGATAATCTACTAAGAGCATCTGCTACTACATTCACCTTACCAGGATGATAATGCACACTCATATCATAATCCTTAAGAAACTCAAGCCATCTCATCTGGCGAAGATTCAACTCTTTCTAGGTGAACATATACTCAAGGCTTTTATGGTCAGTAAACACATCTACATGAACACCATACAACAATTGTCTCTATATCTTGAGTGCAAACACCACTGCTGCAAGCTCGAGGTCATGAGTTGGATATTTCTTCTCATGCACCTTAAGCTATCTAGAAGCATACATTATAACGTTATCTCGCTGCATAAACACACAATCTAGGCCAAATCTAGATGCATCACAATAGATCACATAACCATCTAAACCCTCTTATAGTGTAAAGAGAGGAGTTGTAGTCAATCTTGTTTTCAATTCTAGAAAGCTTTTGTCTCAATCATTTGACCATTGAAACTTGACAATCTTCTAAGTCAACCTATTCAATGGTAAGTCTATGGAGGAGAATCCTTCCATAAACCTTCTATAATAACCCTCTATACCTAAGAAACTTCTGATATCTGCAGCAGAGGTAGGTCTGGGCCATTGTTTCACTGCTTTTATCTTCTGTGAATCAACTCGGATCCCTTCCCTAGATACGATGTGACTAAGGAAAGTAACAAATTGCAACCAGACCTCATATTTTCTCAACTTAGCAAATAACTGGCGATCCTTCAAAGTCTGTAAAATAATTTTCAAATAACTCGCATGTTCTTCCTCATTCCTAGAGTAAATGAGGATATCATCAATGAAAACGTTAACGAATAAGTCCATGTACTATCTGAACACTCTCTTCATCAAATCCATGAATGTTGCATGAGAATTGGTTAGTCCAAACGACATAACTACAAATTCATAATGACCATACCAAGTTCTTAAGGTTGTTTTTGGAATGTCACTATCGCTGACTTTAAGCTTATGATAACACTATCTGAGGTCTATCTTTGAGAAGTGACTAGCACCCTCAAATCAGTCAAACAAGTTATCAATCGTGGGGATGGGATACTTAATCTTTATTGTGACCTTGTTCAACTATCCATAGTCAATAAAAATTCTGAGAGAGCAATCTTTCTTCCTTACGAACAACACTGGCGCACCCCATGGTGAAATACTAGGTCTGATGAAGCCCTGATATTGAAGGTATTTCAACTAATCTTTCAATTTCTTAAGCTCTACTAGAGCCATTCTACAAGGAGGAAATAGGATGGGTATTTTGAATGAGATCAATTCCAAAATCGATTTCCCTTTCGGGAGGGACTCCAGGAAGATCTTCTGGAAATACTTCTAGAAACTCACAGACTACTGGAACTGACTCAATAGTTGGGGTTTCTGAGAGAGAATCCTTAACCTGAACTAGATAATAGAAATAACCCTTAGAGATCATCAAACTAGACTTAAGGTAAGAGATGAATCATCCCATAGCGCTAAGCTACTATCCTTTCATTCTAAGATTGGTTCATCTGGAAACTGAAAACGAACAACCCTAGTTCTATAATAGACTGAGACATAATAGGAATATGACCAATCCATGCCTAGAATAACATCGCAGTCTAGCATTTCTAGCTATACAAGATCTATTGAGCTGACTTTCTAAGATACTTTGACGAGGCAATTTTTATACCTATCTAGCTATAACATGGACACCGACTAGAGTAGAGACTGAGAAAGGCTCCAAGAGAGTTTCTGGACTAACACTGAATCGGACTGCTGTGTAAGGAGTTACAAAAGAAAGAGTAGCCCCTAAATCTAACAATGCATAAACATCAAGGTAAAAGATTAGTAAGTACCGGTGACTACATCATGAGAACCTTCCTAACTGTGGAGTGCCTGAAAAGCATACAACCTGTTCTTGCATTGACCGCCACCTGTACTAGATGAGTTACCCTGCTGAGTTGCGCGACTTGTTGGTGCTGCTGAAGTTGTAGAGTGATCTCTATCATTACCGTCTCCTTAACCCTATCTAGAAGGACAATTCCTCAACCTGTGACCAGACTGACCCCACCTAAAACATCCCTCTCTTCCTACAAGACACTCGGCTGGATGGTTCTTACCACAGTTAGGGCAAGTGAGGTAAGTCTTGGTCCATGAAACAATTCTCTGAGATTTAGAGCTTGGTGCTCTACCTTCTGGTCATACCTGTTCTTGGAGGATGGAACACTAGATGACGAAGGAGCAGAATCTGAAAACTTCTACTGACTTTGTGATCGATTTCCACCACCCGATTTCTACTGAAAATAGTCATAGTTCCCTTTCCTAGCCTTCTTATTCTCCTTAGATTGTTCTCTAAGCTTATCACCCTCAACCTACTGAACGTGAGTCATAAGCCTAGAGATGTTCATATCTCCAAGTAACATTGAACTTCTGCACTCAGTTTTCACCAAATTCTACACTTCACACACAAACTTATTTATCTGAGCCTTGGAGGCAGCAACCATGTGAGGATCATACCTGGAGAGTTGGTTAAAATTGAATCATACTCTTGGACTGTCATATTACGCTGCTTTAAGTTTATAAATTCTTGATCTTTTGCTTCTCTCAGTTGTATTGGGATAAACCTATCGAAAAAAGTCTCACTAAAGAAATCCCAAGTGATAGCAGCCGCATTTCCACCCCTATTCTCCTTCCAATGTGTGTACCAAATATGAGCAACATCTTTCAAATGGTATGATGCCAACATAACCCGATCATTCACACTGATTTTAATTACTTCAAAGATTTTCTTGATCTCATCCTAGAAATTCTATGGATCCTCATTAGCCTACGATCCTAAGAACTCAGGCGGATTCATCCAAACAATGTCACGGACCCTTGCATCTACTGATCCACCATTTTCATTCGCATGAGGATGATCCCGATTATTCTGGTTAGTCATACTATGAGCCAACATCTGTATGTCATTCCTAAACTAAGCATTGGAGACTTCCTGATCTGGGACTGGAGGAGCTACGTTTGCACTTTTGGTGTTCGCATTCGTAGCATTAGATCTATGAGGAGGCATGATCTAAAATGTAGAACGTCAAGTTAGAGTGGAATAAGATCATACCTTACGCATGATAAGAGTTACAAGAAAGTGAATTTTTCGTAAAACACTTGTCGCCTCCCTCTCATTAGATGTGGTGCACTTCACACCCATGAAAAAGAATCTTCTTAGTGCAACTTTTAAGACATCCTAGGACTCTTGAACCTAGTGCTCTGATACAAAGTTTTATCACGCCCCGAACTACCCCCTAGACGCGGACACGGAACCTAGGACCACAAGTGATCCCAAGCTAGACCTGCTGGCTTGATCATGAGAATACTTAAGATAATAAATTGTTGCCAAAACTAAATAATAATTTTAAACTGAAAAGATGGGGAATACCCATATTCTTTAACTGAGATATTTGAAAACTAATGAGTTTAATACAATAGAAATATTACTCAATACTAAGCTGAAACTAACTATGTCTGAAAATAGCCTCTTAACTAGACTAGAAATAGTTGGAGAAGCTCTACCTAAATCTAGCAAAAACTGAAACTAAAAGACTAAATACTGAAAAGAAACTCATTACTATTATCCTCGGAGGATTAGAAATCATCATTGAATCTGCTGAACTGAAGATCGGAAATCGATCTATGCGTGATCTAGATGCTGAGAACCTGAACCTACATCATAAGAAAATGTAGCGCATGTATGTGTCAGTATATGAATGTACTGAGCATGTAGGATAGAGTATAGCTGAACAAGCACAAAAGCAAGTATATTAATCTAAACATGATATACTAAATCTCTTAGCTAACTGAATACAATGACCAGTTTATAACATGTTGAAACTGTATGCTCGATATACTGATAAATGGTCAATGCAAGAGAGTCTGACTAAACCGTGGGAGCTACGAATAAGCGACAATAAAACCACATGAGCTAAATATGGAGTCCAATGAATATGCCTCATCGAGAGGACCCAATATACCCTGCCAAAGGTATAAAGGCATGATGGTGTGATCACTAAAGTTATTGCCCACAGAGGGGACTTATAACCTACTTGGCTAGTAGTTCTGAGACTAATTGAGTATGTTGAACCCTAGTCTAACTCGGTATTATACTACTCCCATTGATTTATGTAGTTGGCTTATTATGTCTAAATTTTCTGTAATTACTGTAAAGCTCAAAACTGAATATCCAAACTGAGAATACAATAATTAATCTTATAATGATTCATTAAAAACTGACGCATGTATAACTGAATAGCTAAAATATCTGACCTAGAATGTGTAATTCAATAACTAAATAAATACAAAGCTAGGGATCTGAATTCATGCGATAAACCGAATATAATTGTACAATATAATTTGGAACATATATTTAGTAAATTTATGAAGTTCTATCGAAGTTCTATAAGCCACATGTTTAATCATGATAAGAGAATAAATAACTGACTGAAAACTAGGGACCCAATGCGTGAAAGGAACAAACTAGTAAAATCCCACATACGTGGTGATGAAATTCACGGAGAAATATTTAGATTTTAGGGTTGGAACTGCTAGAAACTTGTTGTGTTCTTGAACTAGGGTTCTTGACCTTTTTTCTCTTTTCTTACTTCTAATTTTTATGTTTTGATTAATGATTTGACTTAAGGTAAGTGTTATTTATGTTTCTAGGCTTAAATTGACTAAAATTTGATGATTTAGGGTCAATACAACGTAACTTATTTTTGAAAAAAGTGGGAAAAAAACAAAAGGCCCATGAGTTAATTCCTGTCAGACGAAACGACGGCCTGGATAGACGAATTGTCGTTTCATCGACGGTCTGTCATTTGGGTCCATAGGTTGGGAATGCTCGACAGGCCTTTACTTAAACGAGCATAGAATTTTACTCGGAGGTCTGATTTTAGCAAGACTGTTGGCTATAGAAAGCTAATTCAGTTATCTATATTTTGGTAGGTGATGTGACATCTAATTCATTTTTTCCAAAGAGTTATGATCATTTGAAGTTGACTCAACTGCATTTTCCTCTCTAACTATATCCTATTTCTCTCCTACTGTCTGACCTACGGACTGTAGGTCCATTTATGGACCGTGCTGGTCAATCATGTTTCTTTCTAGAGAGTGGGTAAATGGAGTGTTGATCGATGGACATACACTACGGATCGTAGTCTGAACTGCCGACCTTAAGTCCGTCCATCGTTCGACACTTAGTCAAATTTTCTGGAATGATATTTTGGGTGGTTTCCGACCCAATCAACGGATGTGCAGGATGGACCATGGTTCAGGCTATGGTCCGTCAATGACCACCGTTGTTGCACTTGTAGATTTTCTGAATAACTAGTTTTTGGTTTGTGTTGGATACGGGGTGTTACAAAAAAGGAGTTCACAGTTTTGTTGTAACCAAAACGATGGCTAGCAGCAACAAGTACGATTTAAATATATGCATTTATGTATATAGTCATAGGTCATGTTGTTATTACTATTATTATAGTATGATATAGTTTTTCGCAGTGGAATAGAATTTTTTTCTATTTCTTAGTTTTACAAATTGGGCAAATATTGTAATGCTGTCTGGGTGGTTAGGCTTTGATTGCCAATCATGGGTTAATAATTGTCCAATTAGGAGAAAATCATTAAAGAAGACTGAAAGTGATAACAACGTTAAGGTCTTTTATATTATTCTACTGTAGAAATTATGTGTTATGCCCTTGATTTTGAATACGGACTTCTGTTATTATTATCATATTATAGTTTAAATTTTGATATGTTCAGATAGGTAATTGAACATTCGGGTAGTTTATTATATGAATACTGTTAGATCTATAGTATTTGAGGGAATCAAAACTTAACCCTATGTTTGGAATTTGAGAACATGGACTTGACATATTAGTTGAGATCAAGACTTAAGAACTAGATTATAGAATTGGTAATGTGGGTATTTTTAGTTTTAAAATTATATTGTGATTATTTATGTGAATAGATTGTTTTAAGTTGGAAGTTCAGCAAAAGGGAAAGACTCAAGTCTCAAAGTAAATTCTAATTTAATTCAGGCAAGTGGATTTCTAAACTTTTATTAAGTGTATGGAATGAGTGTATTTCCTTGTGGTATATGTTTGCGAGTAATGGTATTTGCTGATGGATTGACTTGTCCACCTTGATTAATTCTAATGATAAAAGCAAAAGGTAATAAAAGGAAATGTGAATAAAATTACTTGTTTGTGATGTGTTGATAATGGAGAATTCTTTAAATGGCTTGGTTAATCATTGTTGATGTTTTTGTGAGTGGTACAATGTTATAAAAATGGTCATCTCCTCTTTATTTTTGTGAACATGTTATTTGCATTATTCAGAGACATGGATGAGACAAATGTTATGTGCAATCAAAAAGAATGAGAAATTATAGGGGATGCACCATTTTGAGGATCATATCGCATGCTGCGAAGGTACTATATTTTCAGGGACGTATCGCGTGATGCGATGGTTACTATTATCGAGGGTTGTGTCGTGCCCCATGACAAATGCTTGACATTATTCCATCGTATTTGACATATTTATCATTAGTGAACTTGATATTGTGTTTTGCTGATCCCGTGAATGCCTCTCTGCAAAACTTGTGATTGATTAATACTGAGTTTGTCGTTTAGGATATATAATTTGTATAAGTGGTGTTGTTGATGATATATAATTTGTTGAAGTATTGTTGTTGAGGATATGTAATTTGTTGAAGTGTTTTTGTTGAGGATATGTAATATGTTGAAGTGTTGTTAATGAGGATATACAATTGTCAAAGTGTTGTTGTTAAGGATATCTTATTTGTCTAAGTGTTGTTGTTGAACCATGTGCGCTGTAAACTGTGAGTTGTTAGGTTAGGTTGGTTTTTATGCAGTAGTTGTGGAGGTTCGGTTGGGGTGGTAGGAGTACCCATATTTGATTTCCTTAACTTGTGTTTAGGGATTTACATTTTGAGTAGCGTGTGGTTTGGTACTCAGCCCTTGATTCTACAATTTTTTTTAGATTACGAGCCTGGATCTTTGTGATACTTGTCATTCTTTTCTTTTTCGAGGCTTCTTGAAGATTTGTAAGGTAGTTGTTTGTCGTCTCAGTGAACTTTCTTTCTCCTTTGTAATGATTTTGTTTTATTCTAGGAAAAAGTTCATTTGAGAATAGTTTTTCTTTTGAATGAATTATAATACAATAGAGGCTTGTACACGTGAAAATCAGGTTTTGGAGGACATATTTAAGTTTATTGTAAAATTTCCACTTTTTTATTGTAACAATTGAGTTTTAGGCTGACTTTTAGTGTAGGAATTAACTAAAAACTAAAACAATGAGACTTAAAAAGTTGTTAAGTTTTTTTAATAAGTTAAAATAAATAATATGATTTATTTGGTGAACATAGTGTTGTATTAAGTTAAACTAAACTAATTAGACTTAAAAGTTGTTAAATTATTCACATAAGTTTAAATATATAATGTGGTTTAGTTGTGGAATATAGTGTTGTAATTAAGTAAAAACTAAACTAATTAGACATATAAAGTTATTAAATTCTTGAATTATGTTAAAATATATAATGTGGTTTATTTGGTATGTATAGTGTTGAAATTAAGTTAAACTAAACTAATTAGACTTAAAAATTTGTTAATTTCTCCAAGTAAGTTAAAATATATTATGTTGTTAGTTAGTGAATATAGTGTTGAAATTAAGTTAAAACTAAACAAATTAGACTTTAAAAATTGTCAAATGCTTCAAATAAGATTAAATATATAATGTTTTTTAGTTGGTGAATATAGTGTTGGAATTACGTTAACCCTAAACTAATTAGACTTAGTGCCACGATCCAAAATTGGACGTTATGGCACTCGTCTTATCCCACCAAGACAAGTCAGTCTAAAACTCAATCATTACAATAAATTGCGGAAATTTCAGAATCACTTCAAAACGCCCTAAAATTTGGTTGTCGCCTGTACAAGTCTCTATTGTATTACAATTAATTCAAAAGAAATTAAAAGTCTCAGATGACCTTGTTTCTAGAATAGAACAAGATCATAAATAGGAGTAAGAAGGTCTTCTTAAATTACAAGCAATTACCTCATAAACCTCCATAAAAAATTCTCCGACAAGGAGAAAAGAAATATCACTAGGGTTCGGCTAGATGCCTGCAAAAAAATTGTAAAAGCAAGGGGTGAGTGTCAAACAACACGTACTCAACCAGTAAACCTCTAAATACAAATTAAGGGGATAAAATAAGGGTAATCCTTACACCCCAACCGAACATCCACAACTATAACCTGCTTAAACCAGCCCAACCTTACAGTTCACCATTTACAAGAATATATCTCAAAAACAACATTCTAACAATCCCATATTGTTAACAACAAACTCAATATTCATTAATTACAGTCTCCACAAAAGGCACTCACAATATCAACATCACACAAGATCAAGTTCATCAAATAGAGGTAATCAAATATCAAGTACTTTCCAACCACCAATAAAATACGTAATCATAAGAATGAAGGATGTAATGAGACGCAATGCAATATGAAACATTGAAATGATGTCAGAAAATACAAAGTACTCTCTAAACTGTTTATACATGATACTCCTCAGAAATACATCGAGAGTTTGTGATCCATAGGGTACTTGTGAGGTCCGTATACCGACACGGACGATCTCAACACACTATCATAAATCAAATAAAATGCGCATAGACTATCTCCACATTCTCAAATAATCATAACTCGATCTCAACACGGACTATCTCCACATGTTAGACCTTTACTCACACCCAATCTCATGCCAATTCATGTGCATGATATTATATAAAAAAAAAGGATGATGCAACATCTGAATAAATCAAATGTCGCTATGATATATATATATATATATATATATATAATCACCTCAGTTATCACAATTATACGGGTTCAGTAAAGAACAGAATCACACATAATAAATAAAGTTAATAATATATCAACTAATGCCCATATGCTTTGGCATTCTCAAACTAAAATCCACATTATATAGTAATAAACATTGTCTTTCTAACACCGGTACTCGTACCATTCTCAATCCATCACACACAAACAATACATTACTTTGCTTTTTATTATCCCTTTCATAATTAGAATTAATCAATATGGACAGGTCAACCCTTCACCAAGTCTGATTACTCCCAAGCAGATACCACAAGGAAAATACAAGAATTTCATACACTTATGTCACCACCAAAAATCACAAGTCGTGATGGAACATACATTCCCAACCGATAGGTAAACCAACCCCATAAAACTTTACCAATTCAATTTAAACGTGAAAAAAAAAGTATCAAACTAAAATCTAACATACTAAGTATTCAAAATAAATGCAGAAAATAGAAATATCACCCCAAGATTTAGTGTCATAAGTACAAGAGCTTCTACCATAGGATACAAGTCCAAACGAAATGCACACATAAGATATCTTATCATAATATCAAAATAACCTGATAAATGGAGGTAGAATGAAGGTGCGGGCCGCAGAATATCCAAAGCAGCACACCACAACTGAAATACAATCCAAAATCATATTCAAGCTCCAAGAACGTGCCCAATTTTAAATCCAATCTGCACCACAAAAGAGTGAAGCAAGTGTAGTATGAGTATGAAACCACGTGTACCCAGTATATCTCATTGACCGACAACGAAGAAGTTGTGATAGGAGTTTATGTAAAAAAATTACTTCTTTATATATACAAGTCTATGTTATATTTACCATTCAAGTTCCATAAAATAGAGGAAACAAATATTACGTACTTTTCAACAATCAATAAAACCCATAATCAACAAAAATTAAGGATTTTAATGAGATGCAATGCAATGTGACACCATGAAATGATATGCCTCATATTCCAAGTCCTCTCTCAACCGTATATACATGATACTCCTTGGAAGTACATCGAGAGTTCATGAACCATGGGGGACTGACGAGATCCATATACCGACAATGACAATCTCCACGTCTTTGTGCGGACAATCTCAATGCACTATCATAAAATCAAATAATTCCTAGTACGAACAATCTCTACATGTCCAACTTATAATCATAACTAATCACTCGCACGGACGATCTCCACGTGCCCAAATTATAATCATAATTTGGTCTCAACATGAACGATCTTCACGTGTTAGACATTTACTCATACTCATCTCATGTCAATGCATGTGCACTATATGATATAAAACCAAAAGGATGATGCAGTATCTCAATAAATCAAATATCTTTATGACATATAATCACTTCAACTATCATAATTATACTGGTTCAATAAAGAAACCCAGCAACACACAAGAAATCAAGTCACTAAATACGTAAGCTAATGCCCATATTCTTTGGCATTCTCAAATTACAATCTATCATATTATAGTAATGAACTTTCTCATTAATCACACTCGTACTCGTACAATTGCTTTTTACACCATTGGTACGAGACCTCCATCTTTCCCCCTTACCGATTTTCTAGTTTATTTTTAGTCTTTAATTAGAAAAACATCCTTCAAAGAGTCTGAAAAGCCATAACATGCCTTTCAATGCCAAAAATGTGCTACAAAAACATCAAGATTCCACCTTTCCCTTTTCGTAAAGCTTCACAATGTTCACAATCTAACAATTATACAATATTGGCTAGCAAAATAATCTGTAAATACTCATATTGCTGCACGTCTAACCTAGATCGGAAACTCATCAAATTCTATAAACTAATATTCGAGTCATATTCCTAAATTTTAAGCCTAAGATTAAGTCTGAGTTTACAAAAATATCATAAATTTAATGATTTTCATACAATATAATATGCCTAAAATTTGATTACCTGTCTTAGTATAACAAACTTAATTCATAATATGATAATAATAAGAAAGTAAGCCACTTCTAAACTAATCACGAATAACCAACTTCTAGAAACTTGAAATAACTATGTCCTATATCCATGTATATAACTTATATTATCTAGTATTATCACCTATATTAATTATTTTTAAGTCATTGACAACAATGGGAAGTTAAACTTTGTCAACAATCATTACTCATAACAAGGTGTCACTTATCAACCAATCTGTATGCAGCCCTCCATCAAAAAAAATTTAAAAACAATTTCAATCCTTCTCGTATACCCCAACATATAGAACTTCATGGTTTCCTCTATATAACAAATTAAAATTTTATGGACAACATTGCACTTTGATGTTCTCACCTGAAGAATTGGCGGCTCCTTTTTCTCCGTGCATGTAGGTCTTCTGTTATCACCAAGTTTATTTCCTTTGAAATAATTATGAACCAAAATTACTATATTCCCCTAATTTTAATTTAATTAAAAGGGATAAATTGTAAAACTATTAAATAAATTATAATCTTGACCCATAAATTATAACCTATATCACTTATTTATCAAATATTTGTCAACTAAATTCTTGTACTTAAACAATAGTTCAAACTATCCATTTAAAATTTTACAGGAAGAGTCAAAATACTTTTAATGCTCAGAAACACCTAACGGGTCATTACAACTTAACAAGTGTTTAGAAATCCACTTGCCTCAATCAATCGTGCAATTACTCTGACTTTGAGTCTTCCTATTTCGGTTGACTCCCAAATAAATATACAATCTAGTCAAATAGATAATCACAATAAGATTTCGAATCTAGCAACAACCATATCACTACATGTCTAATCTAGACCCATAAAAACACATGAAAACCTATAATCATGTTCTTAAATCTCTATGCCAATTAACATGTCAACTCTCATATTATCAATATTATTTTTTGACGACAAGGAAAACTCGCAGACGCTACCCTTTTGGGTGCGCACAGGGTAAAACCTCGCATCTAGATTTAAGTTCCAATTTCTCCAATGTCATGAATCTAACAATATTCACATAATGTAATTCACAATATTCACATAATGTAATTTACCTAATATTTAATTAAGTATTTAATATGGCAAAACTTGTTTTGTAATATGATAAAAAATAATATTTAAAAAAAATTAAAGAGACATCAATTTGTCTCAACCCGAAATCTCCCAGTAAGACCTCTATAAATCCACAACACTTTTCATCAATTCTTTTTTATTTCTACCTCAAAATACATACTTACGTAAACAGAAACATCACACCTCATCCATCATTAGCCAATACTGTCCTAACTCGTCTCCTCAATTTTCAAAAGAACCTACTATCAAATTCTAAATTTCAAATTTCAACTTTGCCAAATTTCCTTTCCTAGTTCAATAAATTACATTTTAATAATTTGCATTCAATGTTATAGTAATATGGTTACAATTTATATAATGATTGAGATTTCTTTACCTTCACTATATTAGACAAGCCAGTTCTACACCTCCAGCTCCATGCCTCTAGGTGAGTTTTTATTCTCCTTTTCTTTTCTTAATAATTTAGTATTAAAAACTGACAAGCCCTACTACTTATTTTAATATATATTTATATTTATACATAATCCAAGGATTAAGTTATTAAATAAATAATGGACTTATCCCATTAGCGACCAATTAAAATTAATTATTTAAAATCATCACTCAACTAAACATCGTAATTAAAATATAGCTCAAAAAATTTCAAAATCAACTTCACCAACTAATCTTAAATGACTTAGAACAACTATTGAGATGGGTAAAATGGTACTTAAACAAAAATTCTCAAAAATGACCTTACGGGTCGTTATATTATCCACCACTGAAAATCATATTCGTCCTCGAACATAAGAAATAAGAAGAATAACCAATTTTAACAAAAGTCTAAATTATGACCTACTAGTCGGTGTTCATCTTTCTCAGTGAGATCCTCCTTAAGAACATTCCATCAGCATAAAATATTAAGAACTTAACTTTTTAATCAACTTTGGTAAAGCTACAATTCCGAAGTTATTACCAACCCACATACTAACACATGAATCCATTATAACTCGAAACCCTCAAAACTATAACACAACCACCATGACAAATATTTACTCACATAAGCGAGATAAACTTCTGAATCAATATTTTCTACAACCATGTGTGATCCTGAATCAACCATTAGACACTCATAATGCACAAACCATCACAAATATTATCAAGATTTCCTTGTCACAACAAAATTTTTCATTAATTTAAGTTATAAATATCTGATCTTTACACATCGGGTAATCAGAAAGGGAAAATCAAACTTATCTAATCCAAAGAAGGAAATGTCCAAACATACAAAATCTCTATCACCTTATCGAAAATGTTAGAGAAATATTCATTATTGTAGACAACCTTAAGAGCGGTAAAGCAACGCCTAATTGTCCCATAATTCAATAACACATATTTAGAACCTGACCTCGATGACAAGATGAATATTAAGACTATCAGACAACTATAAGTATCCATGTAACACTTCTATGAACTCTCTTAATCAAATTTGTGCGACTAGAATCACTAGTATACTTCAACTATCCCAAACAACACCAAATCTTTCATAACTAAAATGAATAAGTCTAACCAAGAATGTCACCCTACCAAGTGGACAATCACAGGTAGGTACAACACTAAGATTTCACCTATAGATATATAAACACACGTGAGAACATATACAATGAATTATACTCCAAATAATATTTGAAATGAAGTAGGAGGTCATATAAGAAGAAAAAGAACCAAGGTTGAATAACACTAGATAGATCTTCCATAATGTCCATATCAAATATTTCCATTCATCTTACTACATCCCTTATTTTTAAGCCATCAAAAATCAATAATTTTAATCCCTATTACAATCTCACACATACTCGACTTATAGAAAAACCACATACACTCATAGTACTCCACTAAAGCAAACACTCTTAATGCTAACAAACATCATAACAACACAAGTCATTTACTGTCACAATCTAAAAATAGACGTGATGGCACTAGTCTTACTCCACCAAGACAAGTCAGTCGAAAACTCAACTATTACAAATTAATGCAGAAGTTTCATAATCAACTCAAAAAAATCCCCAAAATCTGGTTGTCACGTGTACAAGACTCTAAAGTATTACAATTGATTCAAAAGAAAAGAATAGTCTCAAATGAACTTGCTTCTAGAATAGAACAAGATCATAACTAAGGAGAAAGAAAGTGCGCTAAGATGACAAATAGGTACCTCACAAATCTCCAAGAAGCCTCGGAAAATAAGAGAATGACAAGTACAATGAAAATCAAGGCTCGTAACCTACAAAAATTTGTAGAAGCAAGGGGTGAGTACCAAGCCACACGGTACTGAGCAAGAAACCCCCTAAACACAAGTTAAGGGATGAAATAAGGGTACTCCTACAACCCTAACCAAACCTCCACAAATACAACCTGCAGAAAAATCAGCCCAACCTAACAACTCACAATTTACATAGACATAGATCAAAAACAACACTTAGACAAATTACATATCCTCAACAACAACACTTTGACAAATTACATATCCTTAACAACATAACTCTAACAATTTCATATCCTCAACAACAAGCTCAGTATTCATCAATCACAAGTTTCACATAGAGGCATTCACAAGATCAGCAAAACACAATATCAAGTTCAGTAACGATAAATAAGTTCAATGTAATGGAATGCAATGTCAAGTATAATGATGCATGTCTTACCTAGTGATACACACCCGCTATATCTTTATCCGGGACCCATGTGAGACATATTTGTCCATGCATCTGTCGTGGTGCATGACACAATACTCGATAATAGTAACCATCACGGCACACGATACGTCCCTCGAAATATAGTATCTATTGTGGCACGCAATATGCCCATCGAAATGGTACATCCTTTTTAAGTTCTCATTCTTTCTCAATGCACACAACACTTGTAACCACCATGTCTTAAATATTGCAAATGACATGTTCACACAAATAAAGAGGATATGACTATTTTCATAACACTTCACAATTCACAACAACTTTAATAAGGATTCAACAAGCCTTTCGAACAATTTTCCAACACATTACACACAAGCCATTATTCACATTGACTTTTATTACCCTTTGTTTTCATCATTTCAATTAATCAATGTGGACAAGTCAATCCATCATTAAGTCTCATTACTCCCAAACATATACCACAAGAAAATAAATGCATTTCATACATTTAGTGTAACACCCCGTATCTAAAACAAATAAAAAACTAACTTATCATAAAGTTGCAGGTGCAATCAACGATTACCATCGACGGACCGTAGCCTGACCCACGACCCACACTTCACCTCCAGTCGTTTGTGACTAAATCACTCCCAAAACACAACCTAGAAAATTTGGCCAAGTGTCAAACAATGGACGGACCTACGGTCCGTGAGTAGACTACAGATCGTAGTCTATTTCTATTGATCAAGACCCCATTAACCACTCTCTAAAAAAAACAATAATTGACTAGTACGGTTCGTAGATGGACCAACAGACCGTAGGTGAAAATTAGCAGACAGTTTGGAGGTGAATGCTATTGGGTCAACTTCAATTGATTAATATTCTTAGAATAAAATAAATTAGGTGTCCCATGACCTATCAAAATATATGTAATTTAATTGGCTTTCCATATCCATCGATCTCGCAAAAATTAGAGCTCCGAGTAAAAAGTTATGTTAATTTTAGTAAAGGTCTATCGAACAGACACAACCTAGGGACCCAAACAACGAACCATCGATTAAACGAAGGCCCATAAGTTCAAGTCATCGATTGAAAGATGGCTTGTCAATCCAGGTCACTGTTTAAACCTTGAGATACGTCATTTCGACCCTAAATCATCACATTGTAGACATTTTACACCTAGAAACATAACTGTAACTTACCTAAGTAAAAATCATAAATCCAAACTAAGAAAATTAGAAGCAAGAAAGGATTAAAAGGTCAAGAACCCTAATTCAAAAACGAAACAAGATTCCATCAGTTTGAGCCTCAAAATCTAAATATTTCTCCATGGATTTCATTACCAGGTATGTGAAATTTAACTAGTGGGTTCCTTTCACCCATTAGATACTTAGTTTTCAGTCACTTCTTGATTCTTTTTTCATTATAAAACCTAGGGTTTCGAAAATTACAACAGATCATCATAAATTAGTTAGATATATGTTCCAAATTAGATTATAAAGCTATTATTTAGTTTATCACATAAATTTCAGAACCCTAGCTATGTACTTTTTAGATTTTGAATTACATATGCTAGGTCAGATATTTCAGTTACTTTAGATATACATCCCTCAGTTATAAATGTATAATTACCATATTAATTGTTGCATTCTTAGTTTGCATGTTTAGTTTTGAGATATCTTATAGTTACAAAATCTCAGTCATAATCAGTTAATTACATCATTCATTGGGAGTAGCATCATGTCGAGTTGGATTAGGGTTCAGCAAACCGAATTAGTCCAAGAACTACTAGCCATGTAGGTTGTAAGTCCCCTCCAGGGGCAATCAGTTTAGTGATCACACCAACATGACTTTATATCTCTGTGAGGGTACATTGGGTCTTCTCGATGAGGCGTATATATCAGACTCCACATTTAGATCATGTGGTTTTATTGTCGATAATTAGTAGCTCCCACAGATCAGTCACACTCTAATGCATTGACCATGTTGATAGTTCTGTTATCATTCACTCTCAGGGTGTTATAAATTTGGTCATTACATCCAGATAGCTTAGAATTTAGTATATCATGTTGAGATTATTACAATTGCTTTTGTGCTTGTTTATTTATGTTTTATGTCATCTTCACTCAATCGTAAAATCTCAGTACCTTAAACTACAGACGCATATGTATGCCACATCTTCTCGTAATTGTAGGTTCAGGTTCTCATAATCCAGATCACGCTTAGATTGATTTCTGATCTCCAGTTCAGCAAATTTAGTGGTGAGTCGTCATTCTATGAGGACAATAGTCATACATTCATTTCAGTATTATAGTCATTTAGTTTTAGTTTCTACTAGACTTAGCTGGTCTTGTCCCAACATTTCTAGTCAATTAGAGGCTTTTTCAGACAAAGTAGTTTCAGCTTAGTAGTGAGTTAATACTTTATTTTATTAAACTCATCAATAGTTCAAATATTTCATATATATTATTGGGTATTCCCAATATTTTCAGTTTAAATTATGAGTTAGATTCCGCATTTAGTTTATTATCTTTTACTATACTCATGATCATGTCAGCAGGGTTAGCTTGGATCACTTGTGGTCCTAGGTTCCGTGTTTACTTCTCGGGGTAGCTCGGGGCGTGATGAAACTTGGTATCAGAGAAATAGGTTTAAGAATCCAAGACATCTGAAAAGCCGCAGTTAGTAGAGTCCTTTTCATGGGTGTGAAATGCATCACATTTAATGAGAGGGAGGATACAAAGATGTTTTAGGAAAACTCACTTTGTCGTTACTCTTATCGTGCGTAAGGTATGATCTCATTCCACTCTAACTTGACATTCTATGTTTCAGATTATGCCTCCTCATAGAGCTAACACTACGAATGTGAATGCTAGTTATACAAACACAGCTCCTCCAGTCCCAGATTAGGAAGTCTCCAATGCTGAGTTCATGATGCCATACAGATGTTGGCTTAGAGTATGACCAACCAGAACAATCGGGTTCATGCTCCTGTGAATGCAAATGGTGGATCAGCAGCAGCAAGGGTCCGTGACTTTGTTAGGATGAATCTGCCTGAGTTCTTAGGATCACAAACTAATGAGGATCCTCAAAATTTCTTGGATGAGATTAAGAAGATCTTTGAGGTAATACAAGTAACTGGAAATAATCGGGTTAAGTTGGCATCATGCCAGTTGAAGAATGTTGCTCATAATTGGTACAATCAGTGGAAGGAAAATATGGGTACAAATGCAACTCCTATTACCTGGGATTTCTTTAGTAAGACCTTTTGGGACACGTTTTTCCCAATAGAGTTAAGAAAAGTTATGGCGCAAGAATTCATGAATTTAGGGCAGGGAAACATGACAGACCAAGAGTATGGTCTCAAGTTTAACCAACTCTCCAGGTATACTTATCACATGGTTGCTGACTCCAGGGCTCAGATGTATAATTACTTTCATGGAGTTTCAGATTTGTTCAAAATGAGTACAAAAATGCTGTAATACTAGGATATATGAACATCTTTAGTCTTATGACTCATGCTCAGCAAGTTGAGGATTATAAGCTTAGGGAACAGGACAAGGAGAATCATAAGTCTTGGCCTGGGAACTATGACTATTCTCAACAGAAATCGGCTGGTGGAAATCGCTCATAGAGTAAACAAAAGTTCTTAGACACAACCCCTTCGTCAGCTACTATTCCATCCACCAAGAACAGTTTTGACCAGAAGATTATAGGACCAAGATCTATGTCTCAAGGAAGTGCTTCAGGCACCAAGACGTACCCCACTTGCCCTAAGTGTAGTAAGAACCTTCCAGGCAAGTGCCTTGCTGGATAGGAAGGGTGTTTTGGGTGCGGTAAGTCTTGTCACATGTTGATGGATTGTCCTTCTAGACAGGGTCAAGGAGGTGGTAATGGTAGAGCTCAGTCTACAACTTCAGCAGCATCAGCAAGTTGCGCGGCTCAGCAGGGTAACTCATCTGGTACAGGTGGCGGTCAGCGCCAGAACAGGTTGTATGCTCTTCAGGGTTGCTAGGATCAAGAAGGTTCTCCTGATGTAGTTAGTGGTACATAACGAGTCTTTGACCTTGAGGTTTATTCCTTGTTAGATCTAGCGGCTACTCTTTACTTTATAACTCCTAACATAGCATTCCAATTCAATGTTACTCCAGGAACTCTCTCAAAACCTTTCTCAGTTTGTACTCCAGTCGGTGACCCACTTATAGCTAAATGGGTATATCGAAATTGCCTGTCATATTATCTCAGAAAGTGACCTCAACAGATCTTATAGAATTAGAAATTTTAGAGGCATCAATTGGTTACATTCCTGTTATGCCTTAGTCGGTTGTTGAACTAGGATTGTTTGTTTTCAGTTTCCTGAGGAACCAATCTTAGAATGGAAGGGTAGTATCTTTGCACCTATACGTCGATTCATTTGTTACCTTAAGTCCAGAAAGATGATCTATAAGGATTATCTCAATCATCTAGTTCGGGTTTAGGGATTCTAGCTCTAAAACCCCAACTCTTGAGTCAGTTTTAGTAGTCTGTGAGTTTCCAGAAGTATTTCCAGAAGATCTTCCTAGAGTCCCTCTTGAAGTGGAAATCGACTTTGAAATTGATCTCCTTCCAGATACCTAGCCTATTTCTATTCCTCTTTACAGAATGGATCCAGCAGAGCTTAAGAAATCGAAAGAGCTGTTTAAAAACCTTATAGATAAAGGCTTCCTCATACCTAGTATTTCACCAAGGGGTGCACCAGTGATGTTCGTAAATAAGAAAGATGGTTCTCTCTGAATGTGCATTGACTGTAGACAGTTGAACAAGGTCACAATCAAGAATAAGTATCCCATCCCCAGAATTGAAGACTTGTTTGACCAACTTCATGGCGCTAGCCATTTCTTAAAGATAGACTTCAGATTGGGCTATCATCAGCTTAAAGTAAGAGATAGTAACATTCCAAAACAACCTGCAGAACTCAGTATGGTCATTATGAATTTGTATTTACGTCGTTTGGACTAACTAATGCTCCTAAAGCTTTCATGAATTTTTGATGAATAGAGCGTTCAAGTAATACTTGGACTTGTTCATTATCGTCTTTATTGATGATATCCTCATTTACTCTAGGAATGAGGAAAAACATGCGAGTCATTTGAGAATTGTTTTATTGACTCTCAAGGATCGCCAGTTATTCGCTAAGTTTAGCAAATGTGAGTTCTGGTTGCAATCTGTTTCTTTCCTTTGTCACATTGTATCTAGCGAAGGGATCTAAGTGGATTCACAGATCATAGTTTCAGTGAAACAATGGGACAGATCTACTCTACTATAGATATGAAAAGTTTCTTATGTCTAGCGAGTTATTATAAAAGGCTAGCGGAAGGATTTTTGTCCATAGCCTCACCATTGACTAGGTTAACTAAGAAGAAGATCAAGTTTCAATGGTCAGATTATTGTGAGAAAAGCTTTGCAAAATTCAAAACTAGATTGACTACAACTCCTGTCTTGACTATACCAGAGGGTTCAGATGGTTATGAGATCTATTGTGATGTATCCAAAGTTGGCCTAGGTTTTGTGTTGATGTAGTGGGATAAGGTTATAACTTATGCTTCTAGACAACTTAAGGTTCATGAGAATCACTATCCAACCCATGACCTTGAGCTTGCAGCAGTGGTGTTTGCACTTAATATATGGAGAAACTACTTGTATGGTGTTTATGTAGATGTGTTTACTGGTCATAAGAGCCTTCAGTATGTGTTCACCAAGAAAGAGTTGAATGTTCGCCAGAGGGAATGGCTTGAGTTCCTTAAGGATTATGATATGAGTAAACATTATCATCCTTGTAAGGCAAATAGTATAAAATGCCTTTAGCAGATTATCTAAGGGTTGTGTAGCCCATGTTGAGCAAGAAAGAAAGGAGCTACTGAAGGATGTTCATAGGCTTGCTCGCTTTGGACTTCGCCTTATAAGCATAGAAGATAGTGGTGTAACAGTTCAGAATGGGACAGAATCTTCTTTAATAGTGGAGGTTAAGGAAAAGAAAGACAGTGATAAAATCTTTCTTGAACTTAAGGGTTTAGTCCACAATCAGAGAGTGGAGGTTATCTCCCAAGGGAGAGATGGTGTACTTCGCTACTAGGGTAGATTTCGTTATGAGGTCGAGTTGAGACAGCATATTCTTGCAGAAGTCCATAACTCCAGATATTCTATTAATCTAGGTTCCTCTAAGATGTATGACCTGCGGGAAGTCTATAGGTGGAATGGCATGAAGAGAGATATAGAAGATTTTGTAATTAAGTGGACCAATTGCCAGCAAGTCATGCTAGAACATTAGAAACCAGGAGGTATGACTCAAGAGATCGATATTTCATCACAGGGTTACCTCGTACTCGCAGACAACATGACTATATTTAGGTCATAGTTTATAGAATGACTAAGTCTTCTCGCTTTTTAGCGGTCAAGACTATAGATTCGGCAGAGGAATATGCCAAACTTTACATAAATGAAATTTTCAGGTCACAGGGGGCTCCTTTTTCTATCATCCCATATAGAGGCCCTCAACTTACCTCTCATTTCTGGAAGTTATTTCAGAAGGGTCTTGGTACTCAAGTTAACCTTAGCACAACATTTCATCCACAAACGGATGGACAGACACAACGTACCATTCAGAACCTAGAGTATATGTTAATATATGTGCGATCTATTTCAAAGGTAGTTGGGATGATCACTTTACTCTTATTAAGTTTGCCATAACAATAGCAGTATTCAGATGGCCCCTTATGAGGCACTGTATGGTTTAGACGTAGTTCTCATGTTGGTTGGTTTGGAGTAGGCGAAGTAGCTTTAATAGGTCCAAATTCAGTCCTTTATGCAATGGAAAAAGTGTAACTAATTAGAGAGACACTTAAGATAGCCCAGAGTCGTCAAAAATCTTACGTAATGTAAGGAGAACAGAAATAGAGTTGCAAGTTGATCATGGGGTTATCCTGAAAGTGTCACCTATGAAAGGAATGATGATATTTGGAGAGAAAGAGAAACTCAATCCTAGATATGAAGGCCCTTACAAGATCTTGAAAAGGGTTTGTAAGGTGACATATGAGTTAGATTTGCTAATGGAATTAGTAATAGTGCGTCCGGTCTTCCATACCTCACTCTTGAACAAGTGTGTGGGTGATCCACCCTCTGTAGTGCCATTATAGAGACTGGCGGTGAAAGATAGTCTTTCTTATGAGGATGTCCCAGTTGAGATTCTTGACCGTCTGGTTGGAAGGTTGAGAAATAAAAAAAGTTGCATCGGTCAAGGTTTTGTGGAGGAGTCAGTCCGTAGAGGGAGCTACTTTGGAAGCAAAAGAATCCATGAGATATAAGTATCATCACCTCTTTCCTCCCGATTCAACTCCAGCTTGAGGTAATAATTACTCTTCATTGTCTAACTCATTCATGCGTGAATTCAGTATTATAATCATGTTCCCTCAGTTTATACTTGAAGTTTCAGCATAATTGCATGTTCTCAGAAATCAATGAAGTGAGAAATTCAGTTGTCAGTGTTTATAAGTAGGAATCGCATCTCTCTCCCTCTATTTTATCTAGTTTAGTATTCATTCGAGGGAGAATGTTCCCAAGGGGGAGATAACGGAACACCCCATATCTAGAGCATACCAGAAATTAGATTTTCAGAAATCTTCATGTGCAATTGATGGTTACCATTGACGGACCGTAGCCTTACCCACGACCCATACTGCACATCTGTCATTTGTGGCTGAATCTCTCCCAAAACATAGCCTAGAAAATTTGATCAAGTATCGAACGGCGGACGAACCTACGGTTCGTAGTCTATGTCTGTTAATTAAGAACCCATTAATTACTCTCTCAAAAAAATCACGCGTGACCAGTACGGTCTGTAGATGGACCAACGGACCAAAGGTGAAAATTAGCAGACAATTGGGGGGATATTGTTGGGTTAACTTCAATTGATCATAAATCTTAGAACATAATGAATTAGGTGTTCCATTATATATCAAAAGATAGATAATTGAATTAGCTTTCTATATCCACCGACCTTGCTAAAACCAGACCTCCGAGTAAAAGTTATGTCTGTTTGTGTAAAGGCCTGTCGAACAGACCCAACATACGGACCCAAACGATGGACCGTCGTTTGAACGATGGCACGTCAGTCCAAGTCGCCATTTGGTCAGACAACAATTAACTCAGGGGTCTTTTGGTCTTTTGTCACTTCGTTTAAACCTTAAGATATGTCGTTTTGATACTAAATGATCATATTTTTGTCAATTTTAAGCCTAAAAACATAACTAAAACTTACCTAAGTCAAAATCATAAACTAAAACTTAGAAAATTAAAAGCAAGAAAGGATAAAAGGGTCAAGAACCCTAGTTCAAGAATGCAACAAGATTCCATCAGTTCCAGCCCCGAAATCTAAATATTTCCCTGTGGATTTCATCACCAGGTATGTGGGATTTCACTAGTGGATTCCTTTTACCAATTAGATCCTTGTTCTTGATTCTTTTGTCATGATTAAACATAGGATTTCTAGAAATACAATTGATCATCATAAATTAGTTAAATATATGTTCGAAATCATATTGTAAAGTAATTATTTAGTTTACGCAAGAAATTCAGAAACCTAGCTATGTATTTCTTTAGTTCTTGAATTACACAGGCTAGGTAAGATATTTCAGTTACTTTAAATAAATTTGCGTCAGTTATAAATGCATAATTACCAGATGAATTGTTGCATTCTCAGTTTGCAAGTTCAGTTTTGAGCTATCCAATAGTTACGAAAAGTCAGTCATAATCAGTTAATTACATAATTCATAGGAGTAGCATAATACCGAGTTAGACTAGGGTTCATCATACCCAATAAGTCTCAGAACTACTAGCCAAGTAGGTTGTAAGTCCCTCTGTAGGCAATCACTTTAGTGATCACGCCAGCATGGTTTATACCTCTGGAAGGGTATATTTCTTCCTCTCGATGGGGCGTATACATCGGACTCCATGTTAAGATCATGTGGTTTAATTGTCGATTATTAGTAACTCCCACAGATCAGTCACACTCTAATGCATTGACCATGTTTACAGATCAATTATCATTTAGTCTCAGCATGTTATAAATTTTGTCATTGAATTTAGTTCGCCCAGAATTCAGTATATCATGTTCAGATTATTGTACTTGGTTTGTGTTTGTTTGATTATGTTTTATTTCAGCTTCACTCTATCCCACATTCTCAGTACCTTCAAGTACTAACGCATACGCGCGCTACATCTTCTCGTTATATTGGTTCAGGTTCGCATCATCAAGATCACGCTTAGAGCAATTTTTTATCTTTAGTTCAGCAAATTCAGTGGTGAGTCCTCATTCTCCAAGGACAATAGTCATGAGTTCATTTCAGTCTTTTAGTTATTTAGTTTATGTTTTTTCTAGAATTTGTTGGGTCTTTTCCCAGCATTTCTAGTCAATTAGAGGCTTATTTCAGATATAGTTAGTTTCAGCTTAGTAGTGAGTTAATATTTCGTTGTATTAAACTCGTCAATATTTCAAATATTTCATCTATAGTTTATGGATATTCGCAATCTTTTCATTTTAAATTATTATTTAGCTTCTGCATTCACTTTATTATCTTTCGTATGCTCATGATCATGCCAGCAGGGTTAGCTTGGGATCACTTGTGGTTCTAGGTTCCGTGTCTCAGTCTCGGGGGTAGCTGGGGGCGTGGGACTTAGCAAGTGTTTAAAAATCAACTTGCCTCATTTAGTAAAACAATCATTTCTGTACTTGAGTCTTCCCCCTTTCAATGGACTCCAAATCAGAACAATCTATCCAAACAAAATGGCATAATATTGAAAATTAATAACACCGATGTAACGATGTGTTTAGACTTGACCCAAAAATTCATCCAAATTTATAATCAAATTTATAAATATTTATACCAATTAACATTTCAACTATCATATTTTTCATGTTTTTTGGCCTAGGGTTAAGTCCCAAATTTTTTCAAGATCTTAATTTGAATAGTATTCATGTGATATCATATTCTTAATATTCAATTACCTATCTTAATATATCAAAACCTTAATTATAATGAGATAACTATAAATGGAAATCCAAAATTAGTCAAGCAACAAGGCAATGACTAAACCACATACCCCTAGAATGAAGTAAAAAAAATCTATATACGCCTGAAATTAACTATGTGCTAAATTCCTCCTTTATCATCTCCTTTTCCCATAATTGAGTAATAATTTGGCCATCATTCTTGTTCACTTTTTGTTCCCCTAAACTAACAGATCAAAAACATATCTAATAAATTACTCTAACTTTTGTAAATTCAAATTCCAAATTCGTTAATACATGTCACTTTTACTATCATTATTGGTATATACATTCCTAACCCTCAATTTCTCTAAACAATTGAAAAGGAGAAAAAAAATGAAAAGTGTCAGATAGAACCTGTGTTTGTTGTCTTTGACCTATGACATCTCATGTTTCTTCTTTTTCCAAGTTATAATAATATAAATGTTAAACTCAACTAACTTATTTTAATATATACGGGTCAAGTAGTGCAGGGTTTTTAATAAAATTACCACTTTAGCCCGTTAATTTATAATTTATTAACTCAAGTTACACTAATATTCAAATTTTCCATAAATGACCTTCCGGGTCATTACATTATCCACCACTAAAACCCATGTTCGTCCTCGAACATAAGAAAGAAGAAAGAAGAATAACCAACACGATCAAAAGCGTGAGATATGATTTTTCAAAGTCGTGTTCATTTCTCCGTGTGATAACCTCATCTTTAGACCATTTCATTAAGATCAAGTACCAACAAATGAACTTTAGAATCAAGTTTGATAGATTTAATCAAAAGTGATTACGAAGCCACAGGCTAACCCATGGACTCCACCTAAAATGAAACCCATTAGACCATAAGACTACCATCATGACGAGTCTTTTCTCACATAACAAAGATAACATGTGAATCGATATCGGCTACAACTGTAAGTGAACTTTAACCAATCACCACACTCAGAATGCACAACCATCACATATCTTATCAAGGTTTTGTTTTTACAACACAATCTTTCCACGAACTTTAGCTATAAAAATATGGTCTTTAGAAATCGGATGCTCACCCAGAGAGGATCAAACTTATCTAACCCAACAAAGAAAATGAAACTTAATATCCTACAAATAGTACACTCCATAATGTAGAATCTGTAACAATACTTTAAGACGATTATAATTCTTCATATATAGTAGCTCTCACATAAGTCTTCATAAGCAAGGTTTGCGTGTAGAATCACTAGTGTACTGCAACTATCCCGAACAACACAAAATCTCTCTTAACTGAAACAACTAAATCTGGCCAAGGATCCTACAATATCAAGAGGACATAAGAGGATCGGTACATCCGATCCATCACTAGGGCTCTACCTATATATGCAGAAATACATGTGTACTTATGCATCTAATTATACTCAAAATCGTGTCGAAAACAAAGTAAGTGCGTCACATAATAATGTGGTAAAAAAATCAAATAATACCATGTATTCTCTCTATAGTGCTCATATCAAACATTCTATTTTAATTACTTCCTCTATTTTATTTTTAGTCATTCACAACCAATCTAATACTCATAAAAATATAACAAATACTTGATTCATCAAACCCAATATACTTCTGAGAATACTTCATTCAAGTCAACACTCTTAATACTAACAAACATCATAATCACATCAGCCATTTACCTTACTCTCAAATTGTCACTAGTATCAAAATTTTCTTAGCAAATACATTTAGCCTTTAAATTTATTAAACTATGACTCTCTTTCTTTCAATTTAGCCATTCCATGACATGTATGGGTCACATCCAAAATTGAGAGTACTAATTTCAAATCTATAAGTATTTTCTATCGCGGTACGATAATTGAATTAAAGTCATTGTCAACATCACCTAACCACTCACATACAAAGTTTCAACTATCCTTCAAAACAACATATATCTCATGTGAAAACTGAGAGATTTGTTTTTACTCACCCCAATTATTTTGGTATACTCTAAGTTCATAATCTCTATTAACCATCAAATTTCTATGTAATACCTCATAACAGTTTACATCATCCCATCAACAAAGTAGTGACAATCCCTAAAAATCTTCATTAACCATGAAAAATTTTAGGTCAATATTGTTGCATATCCATCAGTTATCTATCATAATAACCCTATAGAATCTTCAGACATTATTGTTTTTCACCCAATCTAAAACTCCATATTTATAAAAGACATTAATAAAGTTCTAATAAGTTGTGCTAGATCAACTTACATCCCGTTATCATATCTAAATACAAAGGCATAAATGAATAAATCCTTCAAATACAAACCAATGTCTCATATGAGAGGTCTTATTCCTTCACTTTTCTTAGGTTCTTCTCATGACACAAAATTTTAACTATCTCGAACCCTTCAATACATAACACTCTTGTTCCTTTGTTGTATCTTTCACCAACCTTATTCTTTGGAAACCGTCACATAGATTGTAAGACAACTCCTTAAGAGAAATATTTTCTTCGGTCCTCTAACAATCAAAAGTGACAAACTCTATGATCCAAATCTTGTACATGTTCTTTTAAATTCTCAATATCTTATGTAATCGATCAATTCTTACCTTACTCATTCATACCTAGACAAAACACACTACCAAAAATCTAAACTCACCATGAAAATTTTGAATTTGATCCCAACCATGTAACACAATTTCAATATCTATCAACATTAGCTCATACATTAAAGATCTTTATGGATTTACGTATATTAGCCTATAATTGACCGCCTCTCCATTGATCTTACTCTAACCTTCATTAAAAATTCAATTGTACCAGTTACCAACTCAAATTTATAAAAGAACTTATCATTCGACCTGAGTCAAATGTCTATGGTATTTTTTTAATCTTATCAAATAAATTTTACCTGATATGAATTACATGTACCACTATCATTATAACCACAACAAACATATATAACAACGTGTATCTAGATCAAATTATCAAACCACTAAATATATATCTTTGGCCCTTGCAATCTGAAAAAAAAATATTCTTACTCTCACCTCTTTTCGAAGATTACACATAAACCAGTAATTTATCATTATTATTTTCATTATGACTCTAACTCCTTAAAATTCCATTCCAGCGGTGTCTTATTACCTTCAGTAGCTTTCAAAGAAATCAAGTTACTTACCCTATATCATCAAACCACAACCTTAAATACTTGCAAGATTCATTACAATAAAAAATTCATTTAACCAATAATCCTTTTTAAAAATTTGCATCTCAATAAAAATCCATCACAAACACTCATTACAATCACACTCAGTTAGATCTTGTCATCACCACTCTTTTTCATCAATACGACACCTTAAATCCATTTATACTTACATAAATCAAAGGACTAACCCAATCTTATATGAATGCGCTTTCTTACTATGATTTTCAATTGTTTTAACCCAAGTATACTCTTTAAGACTTTCTGTATCAAAAAGCTTGTTATCCTAATGTTAAATCAACTTTCATGGAGTTTACAGTGAAATCAGCACGCATTTAAAATCCTCAAGATACATTTCACAACCGAAACACATCAATATCATACCAAAGATCCACCACTAAAAGCTTCCTTATAAATAATACTTAATCCATCCATCCGTAGTAACAAGCTAGTTGGTTGCTCAAATATGAGTTCAACACCAAATTTTATTATATGAGCATGTAATACAATAGTCAACTCCTTAAGTAGTTACTATTTGCACTTAACAATCAACATATCTGTTTTCATATACGACTAGTACCACATCGTGAAATCTTTTAAGTCCACCAATAAAACACATCATATTTATTAAGAAGATTGTATCTAAATTGGTTACACATTTCTACCCATTAAATAGTTGTAAAATGTTACAAAATCAGTTATATATCTAGCGCAAGATATATGTATTCGTTTATAGGTCAGGTCAATATCAAAAGTAGCACTATTTATTATCTATCCATTCTTTTAGTTATTTCGCTGTCAATTGTCAAACTACTCAAGATATTGTCTATACCACATAAGTACTAATCCCTCTACTGGATGACTAGCAAAAAAATGTATAAGAAAAATACGAAGTCCTTTATGTCATTGTTAAACTTAATCATTTATATTTATCCTCAAAGTGAATCATCAAATCATAACCTCACACAATTCCTTCTAATCATTGAACACTCCATATGTAATCGCACATCTTCAGAAGTATATCACTTTAACCTTAATACCATCTCTAAAATCCAATTACACCAACTACTGATATGAGGAACTATGCACGAGCAAACACATAAGTGAGAGAGAATGGAATCAAGTGATAAAAATCAGAACAGAAAAATTATGCACGATAGAGATTCAAGAAGTGAAGATTTTTCTTAAAAGTCAGTATAGCCGAAGTACAGAGGTCTTGATATCGATCCTCGATAACCTACTTAGACTCAACTTGTACACACGTGATACCTATGAACCTGGGACTCTAATACCATTTTGTCATGATCCAAAAATAGACGTGATGGAACTCCTCTTATCCCACCAAGACAAGTCAACCTAAAAAACTCAACCATTACAAACAAATGCAGAAATTTCATAATGAATTAAAAAACACCCCCATAATCTGGTTGTCACGTGTACGATCCTCTAATGTATTATAATTTATTAAAACTAAAACATTAGTCTCAAATGAACTTGTTTCTAGAATAGAACAAGATCATAACTAAGGAGAAAGAAAGTACACTGAGACGACAAATAGGTACCTCACAAATCTCCAAGAAGCCTTAGAAAAGAAGAGAATGACAACTACCACAAAAATCCAGGACCGTAACCTACAAAAATTTGATGAAGCAAGGGGTGAGTACCAAACCACACGGTACTCAATAAGCAAACCTCAAAACACAAGTTAAGGGGATGAAATATGGGTACTCCTACAACCCCAATAGAACCTTCACAACTAAAACTTGCATAAAAATTAGCTCAACCTAACAACTCACAGTTTACATAGCACATTGCTAAACAACAACACTTAGACAAATTACATATCCTCAACAACAACACTTTGATAAATTACGTATCCTCAACAACAACACTCTAACAATTTCATCTCCTCAACAACAAGCTTAGTATTCATCAATCACAAGTTCCACATATAGGAATTCACAAGAATAGCAAAACACAATATCAGGTTCACTAACGATAAGTATGTGCAATGTCATGGAATGCAATGTCAAGTATAATAATGCATGTATGACCTAGTGATACACACTGACTGTCTCTCAGTTTGGGACCCATGGGGGACATATCTATCCAGGCATCTGTCACGGTGCACGACACCATCCTCGATAATAGTAAACATCGCGACGCGCGATACGTCCTGAAATATAGTATATATCGCGACGCACGATAGAATGATATTAGGGGATCGGGTGTCACGAACTGACACGTAGATTTAGGGGATTGGGTGTCACGAACTGACACGTAGTTTTAGGGGATCGGGTGTCATGAACTGACACGTATTTTTAGGGGATCGGGTGTCACGAACTGACACATAGTTTTAGGGGATCAGGTGTCACGAACCGACACGTAGATTTAGGGGATTGGGTGTCACGAACCGACACGTAGATTTAGGGGATCGGGTGTCACGAACTGACACGTAGATTTAGAGGATCGGGTGTCACGGACCAACACGTAGATTTAGGGGATCGGAGTGTCACGTATCGACACAAGAGAATTAATGTATATGAGGGAGCGGAGTGTCACGTACTGACACAAGAGAAATAAAGATAAGGAATCTTGAAAGATGGTAATATACTCAATCTAATGAACATAATTCCCAAATGAGTATGGTATTGAGGCTTGAGTCCTCATGTGTGAACTTGACGGTAATTGTTAATGATATAGTACTTGCTGTTGCTACATATTGAGTATCATAGTTGATTTTATGATATTACTTTGTATATATTGTTTTCTATTTTGAGTTGGCCGATGATATCTACTTAGTACCCGTGTTTTGTACTGACCCCTACTTTTATGTTTTCTTCTTGTTTATTTGTGGAGTGCAGCCAACGTGCCGTCGTCCTCAACTCAACAGTTATTCTAGCCAGTCTTCGTCACACCGGATCTTCAGGGTGAGCTAATGCTTCTAGCTTGGACTGGATTTTCCTCTTCATGTCTTGATGCCTTGAAGTTCCGGCATGGACTAGCTTTTACTTGTTTTAGCTTTTTTTAGAATACTCTTAGCTTAGTACTTTGATCATAGATGTTCTTGTGGTGATGACTTCCAAATTTTGGGGATAATAATGGTTATTGATTTTATTAATGAGTTTAAGTATTCCGCATTACTTTCTATTGGTATTATATTGAAATGATAAGGTTTAGATTGGTTGGTTCGCTCACATAGGAGGGTAAGTGTGGG
Organism: Solanum lycopersicum; assembly: GCF_036512215.1. Taxonomy (NCBI): domain Eukaryota; kingdom Viridiplantae; phylum Streptophyta; class Magnoliopsida; order Solanales; family Solanaceae; genus Solanum; species Solanum lycopersicum. Next base: position 50,060,035 of record NC_090806.1, on the reverse strand, counting down.
TGCCAGTCGCGGCTCGGTTTTGGGTCGTGACAAACTTGGTATCAGAGCATTAGGTTAGTTGGTCTCATCACACAAGAACGAGTGTAGTAGAGTATTAAGGAACGGTAGGGGGACGCCTTTACTTTTCTTTGAGAGGCTATAAGACTTTAGGAAAATTCCATTCTTTCTTTCTTCTTTCGTGCTATTACTTGGGTCCAATTGGTATCTAGGTGATATAAATTGGTATCTGACCATCTTCACTATATTTCGCAGATTGTTAGAACTAGAGCAACGACTACGCCAACACCAACACCAGCACCAGCAGGACAGGGTGCATCTGAGCCAGCCACTTGGGCTGTAGCTCGAGGAAGAGCAGCGGCAAGAGGCCGTGGTAGAGGTTGTGGGAGGACGTCTTCTAGGGGAAGAGGACGAGCACCTAGCCCATCTGACTCTAGGGTAGTGACTCCTCCACCGACTGAGGAAGTAATAAGAGAAGGGGAGGATGGGGAAAATGAACAAGCGAAGAATGAGGGATTGCCACCCAACCTACCCCAGAGATGATCAATCAGGTTCTCGCCTATCTCAGTGGGTTGTCTGATCAAGGTCAGGCACCTCCAGTGTTTTCTGCACCAACACCTCCGGTTTCAGAGGTACAACATGCAGCCACTAGGGCTCCTCGTATGGATGCCTCATTAGATATAGGCATGTTTCCACGTATGACTACTGGGCCTATAATGACAAATGATTAGCATGAACTTTTCAGTAAGTTCTTGAAATTGAAACCTCCAGTCTTCAAGGGTGCTGAATCTGAGGATGCTTACGATTTTCTCGTTGACTGTCATGAGCTACTACACAAGATGGGTATTGTAGAACGGTTTGGTGTTGAGTTCGTGAGTTATCAGTTTCAAGGGAACGCCAAAATGTGGTTGCGGTCACATGTTGAGTGTCAACCAACAGAGGCACCACCTATGACTTGGGCGTCATTCTGTAGCTTGTTTATGGAGAAGTATATCCCTCGGACATTGAGGGATAAGAAAAGGGATGAGTTCTTGAGCCTAGAGCAAGGTAGGATGTCGGTCAATGCATATGAGGCTAACTTTCGTGCACTATCCAGATATGCCACCCAACTTTGTTTCAGTCCACAAGAGCGGATTCATCGTTTTGTGAAGGGGTTGAGGTCAGAGTTGCGGATTTCTGCCTTACAGGTAGCGGCTACGGCAAAATCCTTCCAAGAAGTGGTAGATTTCGTGGTAGAGGTGGAAGGAGTGAAGCCAGATGATTTCACCATGGCGTCGACATCAAAGAGGTTTCGAAAGTGAGGTGAGTTTAATGGTTCGTACTCTTAAGGACAGGGTTCCGGAGGTTACTCAGTTCAACCCATTCAGTCTTCACTACAGACTGTAGTTGGGGGTCCACCTCAGACCGGTCAACACTTCTCTGAGAGACCCATGCTTGACTCTAGAGAGTGTTATGGATGTGGGGAGACTGGACATATTAGGAGGAATTGTCCCAAACAGAGTTATCGACCCCTAATAGCTAGAGGTAGAGGTGGTCATGGTAGAGACCGTTATTCTGGAGGACGTGGTGGTCGAGGTAATGGTTGTCACCAAAATGGTCGAGGTGATGCGCAAACTAGAGCCACTACATCACAACATGGTAGGGGCAATGGACAGACAAACGATAGGGCCCATTGTTACGCTTTCCCTGGGTGGTCTGAAGCGGAGGCATCTGATGCTGTCATCACAGGTAATCTTCTGGTTTGTGATTGCATGGTTTCTATATTGTTTTATCCTGGAACCACATTTTCTTATGTATCTTCCTCATTTACTAATAGTCTAAATTTACATTGTGAATTACTTGATATACTTATTCGTGTTTCTACTCCGGTGGGTGAGTCTGTGGTAGTTGAAAAGGTATATAGGTCTTGTTTGGTGAACTTTGTGGGGAGCAACACTTATGTAGATTTGGTTATCTTAGAAATGGTTGACTTTGATGTAATTCTGGGTATGACTTGGCTTTCTCCGAATTTTGCGATCTTGGATTGTAATGCTAAAACGGTGACGTTAGCCAAGCCTGAGACAGATCCGTTAGTTTGGAAGGGTGACTACACTTCCAATCTGGTGCGTATCATCTCCTTTCTTCGTGCTAAGAAAATGGTTAGTAAAGGGTGTTTAGCTTTCTTGGAACATCTCAAGGATGACACTACCCAAGACCTTCGATTGTGTCGGTTTCGGTGGTCCGTGAGTTTTTGGATGTGTTCCCTGCAGATCTTCCTTGTATGCCACCAGATAGGGACATTGACTTCTGTATTGATCTTAAACCGGGTACTCGCCCCATTTCTATACCCCCTTATAGAATGGCTCCCACGGAGTTAAGAGAGTTAAAGGCACAACTTCAAGAGTTATTGAACAAAGGCTTCATTAGACCAAGTGCATCCCCTTGGGGTGCTCCGGTTTTGTTTGTAAAGAAGAAGGATGGGAGTTTTCGGATGTGCATAGACTACCGGCAGTTGAACAAGGTAACCATAAAGAACAAGTATCATCTTTCTCGCATTGATGATTTGTTCGATCAGTTACAAGGTGCTTGTGTCTTCTCTAAGATTGACTTGAGATCCGGTTATCATCAATTGAAAATACGGGCAATGGATGTGCCAAAGACTGCTTTTAGAACCAGGTATGGGCATTACGAATTTGTAGTGATGTCTTTTGGCCTTACGAATGCCCCTGCTGCGTTCATGAGCTTGATGAACGGGATTTTAAAGCCATATTTAGATCTCTTTGTGATTGTATTTATTGATGATATACTGATATACTCTAAAAGTAAGGAGGAACATGAGGAGCATTTGAGAATGGTATTGTAAAGGTTGAGGGAGAAAAAGCTTTATGCCAAGTTCTCTAAGTGTGAGTTTTGGCTAGATGCAGTGTCCTTCTTGGGGCACGTGGTTTCTAAGGATGGAGTGATGGTGGATCCTTCTAAGATTGAGACAGTGAAGAATTGGGTAAGACCTACTAATGTGTCCGAAATAAGGAGCTTTGTTGGGTTAGCTAGCTACTACCGCCGATTTGTCAAGGAATTGGTGAGTCTCTGAAGTCTGTGACGGAGCAGCAGGACGGACCATCGCTGGCGCGACGGGCCGTCACAGACTGCATAATCCCAGTCTAGGTCGGATTTCTTTATACGTTTTAAGGGACGTTTTGGACTATTCCTACTTTAATTATAAAGTTAGAGGGTTAATGTTAATAAGTCTAATTACTTGCGGGTTAAAGGAGGTAACCTTAAGTTAATTAGTGGGTTATTACTTCCATCTTTTATTCTTAATTATATGCTAATTAGGGTAAAAGAAAGAGGGTTTGAATAAAGAAAATAGAAAGAACAAGAAGAGAGAGAGAGAGAGGGTCGATCGAGAAGGGGAAACACAAAGCTTTGGAGAAAATTTGCTTGCTTGATCACTAATCTTCGGTGGAGGTAGGTTATGGTTTTCATGCTATTCGTAGTAAACTCTTAATAGTGAATGATATGTATTGATAGTATTGTAAAACCTGCTATGTGCTTAATTGTATGCTTGCATGAACGTGATTATATTAAGCATGATGAAGCTAATGAATCCCAAATCTTCATAAAAACCTAATCTCTTGTTAATGATGATGCCTTGGTAACGGAGAAGGGTTGATGAACTAAAGTAATGAGATTGATGATGCCTTGGTATAAGAAAAGGTTTGATGAATTGGTAGAATGAGATTAGGGGATCGGGTGTCACGAACCGACACGTAGATTTAGGGGATCGGGTGTCACAAACCGACACGTAGTTTTAGGGGATCGGGTGTCACGAACCCACACGTAGTTTTAGGGAATCGGGTGTCACGAACCGACACGTAGATTTAGGGGATCAGGTGTCACGAACCGACACGTAGATTTAGGGGATCAGGTGTCACGAACCGACACGTAGATTTAGGGGATTGGGTGTCACGAACCGACACGTAGATTTAGGGGATCGGGTGTCCCGGACCGACACATAGATTTAGGGGATCGGAGTGTCACGTACCGACACAAGAGGATTAATGAATATGAGGGAGCGGAGTGTCACGTACAGACACAAGAGAAATAAAGATAAGGAATCTTGAAAGATGGTAATATACTCAATCTAATGAACATAATTCCCAAATGAGTATGGTATTGAGGCTTGAGTCCTCATGTGTGAATTTGACGGTAATTGTTAATGATATTGTACTTGCTGTTGCTACATGTTGAGTATCATAGTTGATTTTATGATATTACTTGGTATATATTGTTTTCTATTTTGAGTTGGCCGATGATATCTACTCAGTACCCGTGTTTTGTACTGACCCCTACTTTTATGTTTTCTTCTTTTTTATTTGTGGAGTGCAGCCAACGTGCCGTCGTCCTCAACTCAACAGTAATTCTAGCCAGTCTTCGTCACACCGGATCTTTAGGGTGAGCTAAGTCATCTAGCTTGGACTGGATCTTCCTCTTCATGTCTTGATGTCTTGAAGTTCCGGCATGGACTAGCTTTTACGTGTTTTAGCTTTTTTTTAGAATACTCTTAGCTTAGTACTTTGATCATAGATGTTCTTGTGGTGATGACTTCCAAATTTGGGGATAATAATGGTTATTGATTTTATTAATTAGTTTAAGTCTTCCACATTACTTTCTATTGGTATTATATTGAAATGTTAAGGTTTAGATTGGTTGGTTCGCTCACATAGGAGGGTAAGTGTGGGTGCCAGTCGTGGCTCGGTTTTGGGTCGTGACAGTGATACGCCCCTTGAATTGGTACATCCGTTTTAAGCTCTCATTCTTTTTTCAATGCACACAACACTCGTCACAACCATATATTTAAATAATGCAAATGACATGTTCACACAAATAAAGAGGATATGACAATTTTATAACATTTTACAATTCACAACAACTTTAATAATGATTCAACAAGCCTTTCAAACTATTCTCCATTATCAACACATCACACGCATGCAATTATTCACATTGCCATTTATTACCATTTGTTTTCATCATTAGAATTAATCAACATGGACAAGTCAATCCATCATTATGTCCCATTACTCCAAATATATACCACAAGGAACTACACGCATTTCATACACTTAGCAAGGGTTTAGAAATACACTTACCTCATTTAGTCGAACAATCATTTACATACTAGAGTCTTCCCTCTTTGAATGGGCTCCAAATCAGAACAATCTATCAGAAAGAAATGCCACAAAAAGAATTTAAAATTAACAACACCCATGTTACTGCGCGTTCAGCCTTGATACAAAAATTCACCCACATTTATAATCAAATTTGTAAATCTTTATACCAATTAACATTTCAAATATTATATTTTTCAAGTTTTTTATCTAGGGTTAAATCTCAATTTTTTTCAATATCATAATTTGAATGGTATTCATGTAATATCGTATTCTTAATATTCAATTACCTAGCTTAATATATCAAAACCTTAATTATAATGTGTTAACTATAATCCAAAATTAGGCAATGCCTAAACCACAAACACCTAGAATTGAGTCAAAAAAATTTATATACGCGTGAAATTAACTATATGCTAAATTCCTCCTTTTATCATACTTTTTGCAATGATTGTTAAATAATTTGGCCATCATTCTTATTCACTTTTTGTTCCCCTAAATCAACAGATCAAAAACATAAATAATAAATTACTCTAACCCTTATAAATTCAAATTCCAAATTCATTTATACATGTCACTTTTACAATCATTATTGGTATATACATTCATAACCCTTAACTTCTAAAGCATGTTACTGATATAAACAATTTAAAAGGAGAAAAAAAACTGAAAATGGTCAAATAGAATCTGTGTTTGTCGTCTTTGACCTACGACATCTCATGTTTCTTTTTTAAAAAAAGTTATAATAATATAAATGTTAAACTCAACTAACTTATTTTAATATATATGGGTCAAGTAGTGCAGGGTTTTAAATAAATTATCACTTCATTCCATTAATTTATGATTAATTAACTCAAGTTACACTAATATTCAAAATTTCCATAAATGACCTTCCGGGTCATTACATTTACCTTACTCTCAAACCGCAACTAGTATCAAAGTCTTCTTCACAACACATTATCACCTTTAAAAATTTTAAACTATGGCACTCTCTTATCCCATTTAAGCATTCCATGACAGATAGTATCACACCTAAGTCTGATAGAACTACTTTCAAATCTAATAATATTTTCTCATCGATCTACAACAATTGAAGCACATCCAATGTCACTCTACGCAATCTTTCAAATACCAAATTTCAACTAATATTCAAAATCATTTATATACCTTGTACCAATGCTTAAGAAACTTTTGGTCACTCCAATAATTTAGTATACTATAATCTCACAATTTCTATTCGCCATCAAATGCCTATGTAACACATCATAACCGTATATATCGTCTCATAAAAATAGTAGTTTCAATTCCCTCAAAATTCTCAATAATAACGTATAATTGTAGGTCCATATTGTTGAACCTAAATAAGTTACCTATCATAGTTTGAACAATCTAGTTTGACATAACCATATAGAAAAGTCGATGATAAATTCTTAGTAAGTCTGTACAAAACTACTTCATATCTTATAGTCATATCTAATCTTATAGGCGAAAATTAATACATCCTTTAACAAAAACCAATGAATTATATTAGAGGTCTTACTCCTTCACATCTCTTAAATTCTTCCTATGACACAAATTATGAATACCTTGAACTTTTCAATACATCAAAGTTTTCTTTTCCTTTCGCTTACTTGCTTACTCTAAATTAAAATATTAAGTGAAACCCCCTTCCCTTAGGTATATCAATCAAAATTAACCGAATTCACTGCTGAAATTATGAGTCCTTCCAAATGTTTTATACTCAATAAAATCAATCACTACTTACCTTACCTAAACCTTGACAAAACACACTGCCACAACCTACACTTACAATGAAAAACTTGATTTTTCCCCAATCGTGTAACATAATCCCATTATCTATCAACATTTGCTCATTCATAGAAAATCTTTATGAATTCACGTATCTTAGTCTATAATTGATCACCTCTATATCGACCTTATCTTTTTTTTTATGAAAATTCAACCGTACTGATTACCAAACTCAAAATTAAAAAAAATTATAATCACACTTGAATTGAACAGCTATACACTTCTTTCTAAAGTTTTATCCAATATTTATTTAACCAATATAATGAACCCGTAAAAAAATCACATAATCTAGGGAAAATAGATGAAATCTATGTCTCTGAATTCAATTATCCACTCTTTGTGAAGATGCAATTTTGGCTCTTACAATATTCTGAGTACATATCCTTGTTCTCGCCTCTTTTCGGAGGCTAAACTACATACCGCTAATTCTTTTTTATTTATGACTCTAGTTTATTTCAATTTTATTTGAGTGGTGTCGAATATCCTATAACTTTTCATACAACCATGCTACCCATCAAATAATAACAACCCATAACAGTAGATACTCGAAAGTCCTCATTACCATGCAAAATCTAATTAACGAACGAACTTTATCATGTAATTGCATCCTAATCATTATCCATCAGGAACTCTTGTAATCATTATGCTCAGTTAGCTCCTGTCATCACCACAATATAAACCTTTTTTATCAGTATGACATTTTAAAACCACTGATACCGATTAAACTGTAAGAACTAACTCACTTTTACATGCATTTTTTAACTAAATAATCAATTACATTCACACAAATATATTTTTTGTGACTTTCTTTATCCATAAGCTTGGCATTCTGGTATCTAACCATTCCATTTATCCTTAAGATGAAATTATCGGTCCTCATTTAGAATCCTCGAGAAACACTTCACAACCTAAACATATTAATATCAAACCAAAGATCCGCTACTAAAAGCTTCCATACAAATGATGTTTAACTAAGTGTGTGTTGTAACGAACTAGCTGGTTTCTCATACGTGAATGCAACATCAAATCTAATTATATGAGTATGTGATACAACTGATCAATCCTTAAGTATTTAGTTAGCATACTCAACAATCAATGTATCCATTTCCATATATTACTAGAAGCATATCGTGAAAGTATGTTAAATCCACCACTTGAATACAACGTACCCTCGAGAAGATTGTACTCAATAGCTTACACATTGTTTCCCATAAAGTAACTACAGTACATTATCAAACTCGTAACAATCTATTATCCCAAGTGATCCTTCACAAATCAGGTCAATAGTAAAAGTAACACACTATATAATTATTACCAAGTAGTAATCAGTATCATTGTATTAATCGTATCATGACCCTCTTTGAGATACACACAATCTATAAAAAGATTCTAATCTCAATCAGTGCAACATTATTCTCCTTATTAGCTAAGCTATCTATACATGTTCTGAGCACTTTACGAACTATAGTTACGAAAGTTATACGTCCATCATATAGCAATTTTTGTAATCATTCAACTTACAATTGTTAAACCACTCAAAGAATTATATAAACCATACATGTATGATTCTTTTTAATGGGGTGACTAACCTTACTTAATTCCTTCAAATATGATCACACATTATTTTCATAAATATATCACTTGCACCTTCATACCCGATCTACACTCAAACTAATACACGACCCAACAACTAATCACATAAGAAACTACACATGAGTAATCACATAAACGAGGGAAAGAATGGAATGAAGAGTTACGAATCAAAATGGACAAAGGATACACGATAGAGATTCAAAAAGTGAAGATATTTCCTAAAAGTCACAAGTCTCTCGAAGATAAGTATAGACATCTACATACCGATTATCGAGACTCTACTTAGACTCAACTTATATACATATGAGACCTATGAAGCCAGGACTCTTATACCATGTCGTTACGATCTAAAAATTGACGAGATGACACTCGTCTTATCCCACCAAGAAAGGTCAGCCTAAAACTCAACCATTACAATAAATTGTGGAAATTTCACAATCAACTCAAAACACTTCCAAATTTTGGTTGTCACGTATACAAGCCTCTATAGTATTATAATTGATTCAAAAGAAATTATAAGTCTCAAATGACCTTGTTTCTAGAATAGAACAATATCATAAATAGGAGTAGTGAAATAACAAATAGCTATCTCACAAACCTCCATAAGAATTCTTAGACAGGGAGAAGAGAAATATCACAAGGGTCCGACTAGCAACCTAAAAAAAATTGTAAAAGCAAGGTTCAGTACCAAACCACATGGTACTCAAGAAGTAAACCTCTAAATATAATTTAAGGGAATAAAATATGGGTACTTCTTACACCCCAACCGAACCTCCACAACTACAACCTGCATAGACCAGCCCAACCTAACAATTCACCATTTACAAGAATATATCTCAACAACAACATTCTAACAATCCCATATTATTAACAACCAGCTCAATATTTATCAATTACAGCCTCTACAAAAGACACTCATAATATCAGCAACACACAAGATCAAGTTCATCAAATATAGGTAGCCAAATATCAAGAACTTTTCAACCACTAATAAAATACATAATCATAAAGAATGAAGGATTTCATGAGATGCAATGAAATATGACACCATGAAATGATATGCCTCAAAATACCAAGTACTTTCTAAACCATATATACATTATACTCCTTAGAAATATATCGGGAATTCATGACCCATGGGGGACTCGGTAGGTCCATATACCGACACGGACGATATTCATGTGTCTGTATGAACTATCTGAATGCACTATCATACATCAAATAAAATTCGCACGGATGATCTCCACATGCCCAAATTGTAATAATAACTTCTCTATCGAATGGGCGATTTCCTCATGCCCAAATAATCATAACTCGATCTCTGCATGGACGATCTCCACATGTTAGACCTTTATTTACACTCAATCTTATGCCAATGCATGTGCATGATATGATATCAAATAAAGGGAATGATGCAGCATCTTAAAAAATCAAATGTCGCTATGACATATATATAACCACCACAATTATCACAATTATACGGGTTTAGTAAAGAACAGAATCACACATAATAAATCAAGTCAATAATATATCAGTTAATGCTCATATGCTTTGTCATTCTCGGATTACAATTCGCATTCTATAATGATAAACTGTGTCTTTATAATACCAGTACCCATACTATTCTCAACCCATCACACACAAATAATATATATCATTACCTTTTATTATCCCTTTCATTATTAGAATTAATCAATATGGACAAGTCAACCCTTAACCAAGTTTGATTACTCCCAAATACATACCACAAGTAAAATATACGAATTTCACACACTTAACAAGGGTTTAGAAATTCACTTGCCTCAACCAATCGTGCAATTACTCAAGTATTTGAGTGTTCCTTTTTTCGGTTGACTCCCAAATTAATATAATCTAGTCAAGTAGTTAATCACAATAAGATTTCGAAACTAGCAACATTCATATCACTGCAGGTCTAACCTAGACCCATAAAACTTCATCAAAACCTATAATCATGTTTTTAAATCTTTATGTCAATTAACATGTCAACTCTCATATTTTCAAATTTCAAGTCTAGATTGAAGTTCCAATTTCTCCATTGTCATAACTCTAACCATATTCACATAATGTAATATACCTAATATTTAATTACGTATTTTAACATGGAAAAACTTGTTTATAATATAATAAATAAATAATATTTAAAAAAAAATGAAGAGGACATCAATTTGTCTCCACCTGAAATCTCCAGTAAGCCCTCTATATATCCACTGCACTTTTCATCAATTCTTTTTTTTTTCTTCCTCAAAAGCCATACTTACCTAACCAACAACATCACACCTCATCCATCATAAGCGAATAATATCCAAACTCTTGTCTCCTCAAATTGTCAAAAGAACATACAATAAAATTCCAAATTCCAATTTTCAACCTTGCCAAATTTCCTTTCGTAGTTCAATTAAATTATATTTTAATAATTTTCTTTCAATTTTCTAACAATATGGTTACCATTAATATAAATATTGAGATTTCCTTACCTGCACTGTATTAGCCAAGCCGGTTCTACGCCTCCAACTCCACGCCTCTAGTTGAGTTTCTCTTCTCCTCTTCTTTACTTAATAATAAATTATTGAAAACTAAAAAGCCTTACTACTTATTTTAATATATATTTACATTTATATATATATGCCAAGTTACACAAGTTATTAAATAAATAATGAACTTATCCCATTAGTCACCAATTAAAATTGATTATTTAAAATCATCACTCAACTAAACGTTTTATGTAAAATATAGCAAAAAAGTTTCAGACAAACTTCACCGATTAATCTTAAATGACTTAGGACAAGTATTGAGATGAATAAAATGGTACTTAAACGAAAATTCTCAGAAATGACCTTACGGGTCGTTACACTTAGAAAGTTGTTAATTTGATTTAATAAGTTAAAATTATATAATGTGGTTTAGTTGGTGAATTTAGTGTTAGAATTAAATAAAAACAAAACTAATTAGACTTTAAAAGTTGTTAAGTTCGTCAAATAAGTTAAAATATATAATGTAGTTTAGTTGGTGAATATAGTGTTGGAATTAAGTTAAAACTAAACTAATTAGGCTTAAAAAATAGTTAAGTTCGTCAAATAATTTAAAATTATATAATGTGGTTTAGTTGGTGAATATAGTTTTGGAATTAAGTTAAAACTAAATTAATTCGACTTAAAAAGTTGTAAAGTTCTTCGAATATGTTAAAATATATAATGTGGTTTAGATGGTGAATATAATGTTGGAATTAAGTAAAACTAAACTAACTAGAATTAGAAAAGTTTTTAAGTTCTTCAAATAAGTTAAAATATATAACGTGATTTAATTGGTGAATAGTGTTGGAATTAAGTTAAAAAGAAACTAATTAAACTTAACAAGTAGAAAAGTTCTTCAAATAAGTTAAAAGATATAATGTGGTTTAGTTGGTGAATATTGTGATGAACCAGAAGGACATTTTTTTAAAAAAATTTAAATATCCGATTAACTTCAGTTAATTAATTGAGGAGTATTTATAGATAGTTGTTCGTTTAGTAAGGATTAATTAATTAATAAATAATTTAAATAATTAACTTAACCAATAGTTAATGGACTAAAGTGATAATTTAATTAAGACCCTATATCATTTGATCCATATAAAACAAAAGAAGTGGGTAAAAATTTACCCATATAGTACTTAATTAATTCACAAAAGGAAAAAAAATGAAAAAGAAAGAGGGAACGGAAAAAGGTTTGCCGACTGCTTCAGGTATGAGCTAAAGTTTTCATTTTTTTCTTACGCAACATTAATTGCTCTCCTACAGATGATTTCATTAATTGTTATACATTTGTACATAACAATATCCTATTATAATTGAATGCAAAAAGAGATTTGGAATAAAGAATTGATATATATATATATATATATATATATATATAATATATATATATATATATATATATATATATATATATATATATATATATATATATATATATATATGTATGTATGTATGTATGTATGTATTTTAAATATATAATATTTTAATGTAAATTGGAAAAAATTGGTGTGTTAGACACTGATCAATTACATTTGGAAGGTTTGGGACTATAATTGGACAGTGTGATGGAATTAATGTTAGGAATTAAAAGTACATCAAATTGAGGTTTAAAACAGTGATATCTCGTGGGGTTGTTCGTAATTGACGTCATTTTTTCCGTTGTTTTTCTTATTAATATCATATCATCATTCAAGTTTTGATAGGTTGGCATGTCTAATTAAATATTATATGTACAGTTCTAAGTGAATATCATTAGAATTATGATATTGGGAAGGAATTAAGAGGAGTTTAATCCTAGGTTTGAAATTTCAAAATCTATGATAGTTGAAATGTTAATTGACATCAAGAATTACAAACTTAATCATAAATTTGGGATGTATTTTTAGGTCAAGGTTAAACACATAAAAGTGTGAGTGTTGTTAGTTCTGAAACCTTATAGTGAGTATATACTTGAATAGATTCCATTGGTTCCAAAATTCAAGGGAAAGGGAAGGCTCAAGTCCAAGAGTAATTATTCGATTGGCTAAGGCAAGTGTATTTCTAAACCCTTGTTAAGCATATGAAATTCATGTATTTCCTTGTGTAGTTGAGAATGACTTGGAGACTTGTTGCTTATTTGTTGTTGTTGTATTCCTTGCTGTAAATTGCGCGTTGTTATCAAAATGGTTGTCTCCTCATTTTCGTTTTAGCATGTCGTTTGCATTGTATCTAAGACATGAATGTGGTAAGAGTATGTACTATTTCGAGGGTCGTATCGCACGCTGCAATGAATATTATCTTTCGAGGGACGTATCACACGCCGCGAAGGTTACTATTATCGAGGGTCGTGTCGTGCGCCGCGATAGATGCATGGACAGATATTTCCCCCATGGATCCTTGAATGAGAGACAGCGGGTGTGTATCATTAAGAAAGACATGCATCACTATATTTGACATTGCATCTCATGGCACGGCACATTTTTATTATTGATAAACTTGAACACGTGTTTTGCTGATCTTGTGAGTGTTTCTCTATGAAGCTTGTGACATATGAATATTGAGTTGTTATTGAGAATGTGTAAACTGATAGAGTGTGGTTATTGAGTTGTTTATTTGGTAAAATGTAAACTGTTAGGCTATAGTGTGGAGGTTTAGATGGGGTGTAAGGAGTATCCGTATTTTGTTCACTTAACTTGTGTTTAGAGATTTGCTTGTTGGGTACCGCTTGGTTTGGTACTCACCCCTTGCTTCTACAAATTTTATTGTAGGATACGAGCCCGGATCTTCGTGAAACCTGCCATTCTTTTCATTTCGGAGGCATCTTGTGGAGAGTTGTGAGGTAGTTGCTTGTCATCTCAGCTAACTTTCCTACACCAGTTTATTACTTTGTCTTTAATTGAAGGACAACCTCATTTTAGATTTATATTTTATTTCATTTCTAATATTTACATTAGAGGCTTGTGCACCTGACAACCTGGTTTTGGGGATTGAATTAATATGACTTGGTTTCATAATAGAAATTGTTGTTGGATTGTCATTTATTTCCGCACTTTGTTAGATATTGGGTTTTAGGGTGACTTGTCTTGGTGGGATAAGACGAGTGTCATCACACCTATTTTTGGGTCGTGACAGAAATGGTATCAGAGCCCAGGGTCATAGGTCTCACGTTTTTACAAGCCGAGTCTACGTAGAGTCTCAAGGATCAGTACGGAGACGTTTGTACTCATCTCTGAGAGGCTATAAAGATTACTAGGAAACTTCCTTTTCTTCATTCTTTCTCATCGTGCGTATTTACCTTCATTAGTACTGAGTTATTGTATACTCTTTGGAGGCACTTCCCGAGGCAGTTGTTGAGGCCCCAGCTAGGGGTAGGGGTAGAGATCAGGCTAAAGGTCGTACTCGTGGTACGACAGTAGCCAGAGGTCGTGCCCGTGGAGCAGCACTAGTGAGAGGTCGTGCTATAGAGGTCTCTCTTGTGCCTTAGGTTGATGATAGAGAGAACCAGGTTCTTCAGATCTTGTAGTCACACCTTTGCTTCAGGATACACTATTGAAGGTGTTAAGTGTGCTAGAGGGATTTACTCTGGGTGGTGGTGCGACCACCACACCACATGACTCTTGTACTAAAGAAGGGGCTCAGACCCAAGAGCAGCAACAAGCTCCAGTTGTTCAAAATGCAGTGGGGAAACTACCAGTAGATCCCGCAGTTTAGAATGATGTTGCACCAACAATTGGGGGTCAAGTTGCACCGGTGGTTATTCTGACAGAGGATGACCAGCGTATGTATGAGAGATTTCGAAAGATTGACCCACTTAGTTTCAGGGTGGGAGAAGCGAGGATGCTCATGAGTTTCTAACTACCTGCCAAGAGTTACGAGAGATGGTTGGATTAGATGAGTCACATGGGGTTCGATATGTTACAATCCAGCTTCGTGGACCAGCGAGAGACTGGTGGAGGGCTTATTCGGGGGTTTTGCCAATTGGATCTCCTCCAGTTACTTGGGAGCAATTTTCTAGTGCATTCCAAGATCATTTTATCCCTTGGAGCGTGAGAGAGGAGAGCCGCTTGAGGTTTGAGAGTCTGAGACATGATGATTTATCAGTTATAGAGTATGAGGTGCGTTTTTGCCAATTGTCTAGGCATGCGTTGGCCATTATTCCAAATGAGACATAGAGGATCCGCAGATTTGTGAGGGGATTGACTTTCTCTACTAGGCCAGCTGTGTTTCGGGCATCTAGGGAGGGGGCTTCTTTTCAGTCCATTATGAGCGTCGCCAAAGAGGCAGAATTGATGGAGAGAGAGGAGTTTGGGGACCCTAAAAGGGCCTATGTATCAGGTCAGTTTCATGGTGCCTGATCTCGATGTAGGGGAACACAAAGAGTGAGTGATTTTTTCAGCCACAGGGACCTATTCATGCATTTATGCCGACATTTGAGGGTCGCCATACATCTAGTGGTTCTTATAGCCCGGGTCAGCGCTTATACGTTTCACAGCAGCGACCTACAAGGCAAGGCAATTATAGTGGATTTTCAGGGTCTACACAAAAGTTTCCAGGTCAGAAATTTGTTTTACTTGTGGAGATCCTGATCACCTAATGCGGAAGTGTACTTCTAAAAAGGATCGTGATGGGCCTCGACCTAATTCTTCATTCCAGACTAGACCACCAGCACCACAGGGTAGAGGTCGGGCAGAGTTCAGTCAGGTAGAGGTGATATAGTTTCTAGTAGTGGTGTTGCAGCTCAACAGAGTGGGGGTAGAGGTACCACCCAGGCTGGAGGTGGACGAGGAAGCCACTGCTATGTTTTCCCGGGGAGACCTGAGGCAGAGACCTCTGATGCTGTTATTACAGGTATCATCCCAGTATGCCATCGACCTGTGTATGTGTTGTTTGATCCAGGTTCTACATTTTCTTATGTGTCTAGGTATTTTGCTGCTAAATTTGATATGATATGTGATAGCATGACTGTACCTATTCGTGTTTCAACACCCTTAGGTAAGCCCTTAGTGGTGGATCGAGTGTATTGATCCTGTCTTGTTTCATTGGCTGGGTATGACACTTGGGTATACTCAATAATTCTACGGATGGTAGACTTTGATGTTATCTTGGGTATGGATTGACTTTCTCCTTATCATGCTGTCCTTGATTATAATGCTATGACTGTGACTTTAGCAATGCCTGGTGTTCCGAGGGTTCAGTGGAAGAGTGTTATTGGTTTTTATCCTAGCAAGTTCATCCCTTTTATCTGTGCTCAGAGATTGGTGGAAAGAGGGTGTTTGTCTTACTTAGCTTTTATTCGAGATACTAGTGTTGAACCACCTCCCATGGACTCTATTCCCGTGGTTCAAGAGTTTTCCGATGTATTTCCTTCTAATCTTTAAGGTGTTCCTCCCGATAGGGATATCGATTTTGCTATTGATTTAGAGCCGGGCACTAAACCTATTTCTATCTCTCCATACCGTATGGCTCCAGCAGAGTTTAAAGAATTGAAGGATCAATTGCAGGATTTTTTAATTAAGGGTTTTATTCGCCCTAGTGTATCACTTTGGGGTGCCCCTGTATTGTTTGTGCAGAAGAAGGATGGGACTATGACGATGTGTATTGATTACAGACAGTTGAACAAGGTAACAGTGAAGAATAAATATCCTTTTCCGCATATTGATGACTTATTTGATCAATTACATAGAGCATCATTGTTCAATAAGATTTATTTGAGGTCTGGGTATCATTAGTTGAAGATAATGGCATCAGATATCCTTAAGACAACTTTTAGGACCAAGTATTGGCATTATGAGTTCGTAGTGATGTCCTTCAGATTGACTAATGCCCCTACAAAATTTATGGAGTTGATGAATGGGGTATTTCGACCATACCTTGATTCTTTTGTAATTGTTTTCATCAATGACATCTTGGTTTATTCCAAGACTGAGGAGGACCATGTCTGACACCTAGGATTGTACTTCAAAGGTTGGGAGAAGAGAAGTTCTATGCCAAGTTCTCAAAGTGTGAGTTTTGGCTTACTTCTATGGCATTCTTAGGACACGTGGTGTCCAAGGAGGGTATTAGAGTAGATCCGGCCAAGATTGAGTTAGTTAGAGGTTGGACGCGACCTACTTCACCTAATGAGATTAGGAGTTTTGTGGGATTGGCAGGCTATTATCGATGATTTGTTCAGAGTTTTTCTACTATTAAAGCTCCATTGACTAGATTGACTCGATAGGATGTAGGTTTTCAGTGGTCTGATGAGTGTGAGGAGAGCTTTCAAAAGCTCAAGAACTTGTTGACTTCTGCTCTTGTGTTGACTCTACCTGAGGAGGGTGTAGACTTTACTTTTTATTGTGATGCTTTAGGAGTTGGTTTGGGTGGTGTGTTTATGCATGAGTAGAAAGTGATTGTTTATGCTTTCTGGCAGTTGAAATCCCGTGAGAAGAACTACCCTACTCATGATTTGGAGTTGGCGGCTGTGGTATTTGTACTTAAGTTATGGCCTCATTATTTGTATGGGGTGCATTGTGAGATCTTCACTGATCATCGGTGTATTCAGTATATCTTTAGCCAAAGGGATTTGAACTTGAGGCAACAGAGATGGCTTGAGTTGCGGAAGGACTGTGACGTGACCATTCTGTATCATCCAGGAAAGGCCAATGTTGTGGCCGATGCTTTAAGTAAGAAAACTTTTAGCATGGGGAGTGTTGCAGCGCTTAGTATTAAGGAGAGGCCATTGGCTAGAGATGTGCAGATATTACCTAACAGTCTTGTCCGCTTGTAGATTTTAGAAGAGAATGATGTGATGATTGCTTTTATTGAGGCTCGGTCTTCTTTAGTCAAGCATATCCGTGTACACCAGTTTGATGATGAAAAATTATGTCTCATTCAAGACAAAGTATTGATAGGGGAAGCTAAGGAGGCTGTCCTTGATTCTGATGGTGTCTTGAGGATCAGAGGCAGAATTTGTGTGCCCACGACAGGTGATTTGATTTGATTGATTCTTGAGAAGGCCCATTATTCTCGGTATTCCATCCATCCGGGAGCGACGAAGATGTATCATGATCTGAGTCAGTGTTAGTGGTGGTGTGGAATGAAGAGATATATTACAGACTTTGTTTTGAGGTGTTTGACTTGCCAGCAGGTCAAGTGTGAGCACCAGCGGCCCGGGGGTGTATCTTAGAGGATGTATATTCCTACTTGGAAGTGGGAGCGTATTACTATGTACTTTGTTATGGGTTTGCCTACCATAGAGGGTGGTTATGACTCTATTTGGGTTGTTCTTGATAGGCTGACCAAGTCTACCCACTTCATTCCGGTTCGGGTAAAGTATATGGCAGAAAAGTTAGCCGAGCTATATATCAGTCAGATTGTGCGACTACATGGAGTTCCTATTTCTATCATATCAGATCGAGGTTCACTATTTAATTCTCACTTGTGGAAGGCATTACGGCATGGTTTTTTTACTCAGTTAGATATGAGTAGAGCCTTTCACCCTCAGACTGATGGTCAGTCTGAGCGGACAATTCAGGTGTATGAAGATATGCTTCAAGCGTGTGTGATCAATTTCGAAGATAGATGGGATCGACATTTACCCTTAGCGGAGTTTTCCTATAATAACAGTTATAATTGTAGTATCCAGATGGCTCCATTTGAGGCATTGTATGGAAGACAGTGTAGGTCTCAAATTGGTTGGTTTGATTCAGCGGAAATGGACTCTTTTGATACAGACTTGTTTAGAGATTCTATGGAGCAACTTCGTATGATTCAGTATAGATTATTGATAGCTCGAACTCGACAGAAGAGTTATGCAGACCGGAGAGTTAGAGCCTTACTGTTTATGAAGGGTGATCATGTTTGGCTCTGAGTATCACCCATGACAGGTGTGATGAGGTTTGAAAAGAAGGGCAAGCTATTCCCAGGTTCATTGGACCTTTTGAGATTTTGAGCCGAGTGGGAGAAGTGGCCTATAAGTTGGCCTTGTCACCTAGGTTGTTGGCAGTTCATCCTGTTTTCCATGTCTCTATGCTTTGAAAGTATATTCCGAATGAATCTATTGTGATTTCACTCGATTCTATCGAGTTGGGTCCAGACGTGACATATGAGGAGGAGCCTATATCTATATTAGATAAGCAAATTCGAAAGCTTAGGACCAAGGAGCCTGCTTCAGTGAAGGTGCAATGGAAGCACCGTTCAGTAAGAGAAGCAACTTGGGAGACAGAGTCTGGCATGCGTGCCAGATATCCTCAACTTTTTGAAGCATCATGTACTTTATTCGTCTTATGTTCGCGCACGAACATGATTTTTAGTAATGGATAATGTGATGACCCAGAAGGTCATTTTTTAAGAAAATTTAAATATCCGATTAACTTGAGTTAATTAATTGAGGATTATTTATTGATAAATATTCGTTTAGTAAGGGTTAATTAATTAATGAATAATTGTAAATAATTAATTTAACCAGTAGTTAATGGACTAAAGTGATAATATATTTAAGACCCTGTATTATTTGACCCATATATAACAAAAGAAGTGGGTAAAAATTTACCCATATAGTACTTAATTAATTCAAAAAAGGAAAAAAATGAAAAAGAAAGAGGAACGGAAGAAGGGTAAAGGGAACGGAAAAAGGGTTGGCGACTACTTCAGGTATAAACTAAATGTAACAACCTTTTTAGCCGGTTCGAGCAGTAGAATTATTTTTGATAAAAACTGACTGGGCCGACGGATCACGCGACGGACCGTCATGGTCACGACGGACCGTGATGGACTCTGTCATCCCATAATTGTGTAATTTCTTCTGCTGCTCTCCTCATTACCCTCGACGACATATAGAACGAACCGTCATAGGCACGATGGTCCGTCGACGGTCTTCTTTCCAAAACACTTCAACTCTGAAATCTAGGTACTGGGATCGACTCTCTGAACTTCACGACGGAACTGCAGCACGGACCGTCGTAGATACGACGGACCGTCACAAGTTGCGTAACTCCACCCTGGGTTGGATTTTCTCTAAAATTTAAATGGGTGTTTTGGACTATTCATGATTATAATTATGAAATTAGTGGGGTAAGTTTAATAATTTATTTACTTGGGTGTTATAGAAGATAATAGGGAAATAAATAGTGGGTTACTTTTATCATAATGGATTATATGATAATTAGGATAAAAGAAAAAGAATCTGCAGAAGAAAAATAAAAAGAACAGAAAGGGAGAACGAGCGAGAGAGAGAGAACGAAGAAGAAAGCAAGTGACTTAGACTTCAGATTGAAAAGGTTCATAGGCATTGAGGAAAGCAAAGGCATTGGGGAGGTATCTTGCTTGATCACGATTCTTCGGTGGAGGTAGGTTATGGTTTATTTCTATGTGATATATAAACTCTAAATGTCAATTGATATGTATTGAATGATATTGTAAAGTCTCCTATGTACTTGATTGTGTGGTTGTGTGTTCTTGATTGTGTGGTTTGTGGTTGGCCTAAAGCTAGGAGAATGTTGAATTTCTAATCTTGAATCCTCTCTATTAAAGATGATGCCTTGAATAAAGAAGGCTTGATGAAATAAAAATGATGAGCTAATTGGATTGGAGTGTCACGTTCCGACACGGTATTATTGGATCGGAGTGTCACGTTCTGACACGGTATTATGGGATCAGAGTGTCACGTTCTGACACAATATATGAGATCGGAGTGTCACGTTTCGACAAAATAACATTAAAGGAAAGGAATCTAGAATTAACTTAATATACTCAAACTCAAGGAACCTTTTTCCCAAATTAGTATGGTGTGGAGGCATGAGTCCTCACAGGTGTGCTTGATGTTGTGATTGAGGGTGTACCTAATATGGTGTTGTTTTCAATGGTTCATGTGTTTGTTGTTTGTCACCTGTTAAGTATTGTTGTTGGTTTTATACTATTGTTTAATATATACTGATTTCTATTTTGAGTTGACCGATGATACCTACTCAGTACGTGTTTCTTGTACTGACCCCTACTTGTATTTTCTTCTTGTTGTTTTGTGGAGTGCAGCAAGTGCACCATCGACTTCGACTCTCCCTTAACTCTAGACAGTCTCCAGCACATCATATTTCAGGATGAGCTATTACTCCTAGCTCGGACTGGATTCTCTCCCTCACGTCTTGATGTCTTTGAAGTTCGGACATGGACCATCTTTTTTTTTACTTATTTTAGCTTCTTAAATACTCTTAGATTTAGAAATTTGAGGATAGATGTTCTTGATGTGATGACTTCCAGATTTTGGGAATAATAAATATTAAACTTTAGAAGTTTATTTAATTGATTACGTTAATAAGTTTTGGATCTTCCGCATTATTTTTACTATTCATAATTGATATACCGGTAAATGTTGGGGTTTAGATTGTTGGTTCGCTCACCTAGGAGGATAAGTGCGGGTGCCACTCGCGACTCGTTTTGCTCGTGACAAACTTGGTATCAGAGCGTTAGGTTTGTTGGTCTCATCACACAAGAACGAGTCTAGTAGTGTCTTGAGGAACGATAGGGGGACGCCCTAACTTTTTTTAAGAGGTTATAGGACTTAAGAAAACTCCATTCTTTCTTTCTTTCGTGCTATTACTTGGATCCAATTGGTATCTAGGTGATACAAATTGGTATCTGACATCCTCACTCTATTTCACAGATGGTTAGAACTAGAGCAACAACTGTGCCAACACCAACACCGGCAAGACAGGGTGCGTCTGAGCCAACCATTGGGCTGTAACTCTAAGAGGATTAGTGGTAAGAGGTCGTGGTAGAGGTCGAAGGAGGACGCCCACTAGAGGTAGAGGACAGACACCTGGTCCAGCTAGTAATAGGGCAGTGACTCCTCCACCGACTGATGAGGTAGTGAGAGAGGGTGAAGAAGGGGAAAACGAGCAGGTTCAAGATGAGGAATTACCACCCCAGCCTACCCCAGAGATGATTAATCAGGTTCTTACTTATCTTAGAGGGTTATCTGATCAGGGCCAGACACCTCCAGTGTTTTCTGCACCAGCACCTCAGGTTCAGGGAGTACAACATGCAGTTGTTGTGGCTCCCCACATGGATGCCTCATTGGAAGTAGGCACGTTTCCTCGATTGACTACAGGGTCTATAATGACGAGTGATCAGCATGAACTTTTCACTAATTTCTTAAAGTTGAAACCTCCAGTCTTCAAGGGTGTTAAATCTGAAGATGCCTATGATTTTCTGGTTGATTGTCATGAGCTGCTACATAAGATAGACATAGTAGAACGATTCGATGTTGAGTTTGTGACCTATCAGTTTCAGGGGAATGCCAAAATGTGGTGGCGGTCGTATGTTGAGTGTCAACCAGCACAGGAACCACCTATGACTTGGGCATCATTTCCTAGCTTATTTATGGAGAAGTATATACCCCGGACTTTGACGGATAGGAGGAGAGATGAGTTCCTGAGCCTAGAGCAAGGAAGGATGTCTGTTGCTACTTATGAGGCTAAATTTCGTGCACTATCCAGGTATGCCACTCGACTTTGCTTCAGTCCACAAAAGCGGATTCGACGTTTTGTGAAAGGATTGAGGTCAGATTTGCAGATCCCAGCCTTACAGGTAGCTGCTGCAGCAAAATCCTTTCAGGAAGTTGTTGATTTTGTGATGGAGGTAGAGGGGGTGATGTCAAACGACTTCACCACAGCATCGGCATTTAAGAAGTTCCGTAAGAAAAGTGAGTCTAGTGGTTCTTACTCCAGAGGGCAGAGTTCAGGAGGTTACCCAGCCCGCCCTATTCAGTCTTCAATGTAGGTTGTAGCTGGGGGTCCATCGCAGACCGATCAGTATTTTTCTGAGTTTGGAGGTTATCCCAAGACTTCGTCATTTTCACAGAGACATATGCTTGACTCCAGGAATTGTTATGGATGTGGAGAGACTGGACATATTAGGAAGTATTGTCCAAGACAGAGTTAGAGGCCCCCAATAGTTAGAGGTAGCAGTGGTCATGGGAGAGGCTGCCATTCTGGAGGACGTGGTGGACAAGGTAATGGTGGTCACCAAATCAGCCGGGGTGGCGGGCAAGCTGGAGCTACTGCAGCGCAACATGGTAGGGGCAACGGGCAGACAGTTGATAGGGCCCATTGTTATGCTTTCCCCGGAAGGTCTGAAGCACAGACATCCGATGTTGTTATCACAGGTAATCTTTTGGTCTGTGATTGCATGGCTTCTTTATTATTTGATCCTGGATCCACATTTTCATATGTATCTTCTTCATTTGCTACTGGTCTTAATTTATATTGTGATTTGCTTGACATGCCTATTTGTGTCTCTACTCCTTTGGGTGAGTATGTGATAGTTGATAAGGTGTATAGGTCTTGTCTTGTGACTTTTGTGGGGAGCAATACTCATGTAGATTTGATTATTCTAGAGATGGTTGATTTTGATGTAATTCTAGGTATGACTTGGCTTTCTCCAAATTTTGCAATGTTAGATTGTAATGCTAAAATTGTGACATTGGCCAAGCCTGGGACAGATCCGCTAGTGTGGGAGGGGGTACTATATTTCCACTCCAGTTCATATCATCTTTTTTTTTCGTGCTAAGAGAATGGTTAGTAAGGTTTTTTAGCTTTCTTGGCACATCTCAGGGATGATACTTCCCAAGTACCTTCGATTGAGTCTGTCTCGATAGTCCGTGAGTTTCTGGATGTGTTTCTTGCAGACCTTCCTGGTATGCCACCGAATAGGGATATTAATTTTTGTATTAATCTGGAGCCGGGTGAGTTAAAGGCCCAACTTCAGGAGTTGTTAAGTAAAGGTTTTATTAGACCAAGTGCATCCCCTTGGGGTGCTCCTATTTTATTTGTGAAGAAGGAGGATGGAAGTTTTCGGATGTGCATAGACTACAAGCAACTGAATAAGGTAACTATTAAGAACAATTATCCTATTCCTCGCATTGATGATTTGTTTGATCAGTTACAAGGTGCTTGTACCTTCTAAAAAATTGATTTGAGATCTGGTTAGCATCAATTGAAAATACGGGCAGCAGATGTGCCAAAGACTGCTTTTCAAACTAGGTGTGGGCATTATGAATTCTTAGTAATGTCCTTAGGTCTGACGAATGCCCCTGCTACTTTCCTGAGCCTGATGAACGGGATTTTTAAGCATATCTGGATCTCTTTGTTATTGTATTTATTAATGATATACTGATATACTCAAAGAGCAGGAAAGAACATGAGGAGCATTTGAGAATTGTATTGGAATTGTTGAGGGGGAAAAGGCTTTATGCCAAATTCTCCAAGTGTGAGTTTTGGCTAGATTCAGTGTCCTTCTTGGGGCACGTGGTTTCTAAGGATGGAGTGATAGTGCATCTTTCTAAGATTGAAGCAGTGAAGAGTTGGGTAAGACCTACTAATGTTACAGAGGTAAGGAGCTTTGTTGGTTTAGCTAGCTATTACCGTCGATTTGTAAAGGGATTTTCTTCTGTTGCTTCCCAAATGACAAATTTGACTAAGCAAAATGTTCCATTTGTATGGTCGGACGAATGTGAAGAAAGCTTCAAGAACCTCAAGACCTTGTTGACTACTGCACCAATTCTTACCTTGCCAATGGAAGGTAAGAATTTCATTGTTTTTTGTGATGCATCTTATTCTTGTTTGGGTGCAGTGCTAATGCAGGAGAGGAATGTAATTGCTAACGTTTCGAGGCAATTAAAAGTGCATGAACGTAACTATCCGACCCATGATTTGGAGTTGGCTGCAGTTGTGTTTGCATTAAAGCAATGGAGATATTATATATATGGGGCCAAGTGTGAAGTCTATACAGATCATCATAGTTTACAGTATGTCTTTACTTAGAAAGATTTGAATTTGAGGCAGAGGAGGTGGATGAAACTACTGAAGGACTATGATATTACTATTTTGTATCACCCAGGAAAAGCTAATGTTGTGGCAGATGCTTTAAGTAGAAAAGCAGGGAGCATAGGAAGTCTAGCCCACTTAATGATTTCTAGACACCCATTGGCTAGAGAGGTTCAGACTCTGGCTAATGACTTTATGAGGCTGGAAGTACTAGAGAAGGGAGGATTTTTGTCCTGTGTGGAGGCAAGATCTTCTTTTCTTGACAAAATTAAGGGAAAACAGTTTACTGATGAGAAGCTGAGCCGAATTCGAGATATGGTATTACGAGGAGAGGCTAAAGAGGCAATAATTGATGAGGAAGGCGTTTTGAGAATTAAGGGGATGGTATGTGTGCCCCGTGTTGATAATTTGATTCACGCTATTCTTAGAGAGGTTCATAATTCAAGGTATTCTATACATCCTGGTGCAACCAACATGTATCGTGACCTAAAGCAACATTTTTGTAGAGTAGAATGAAGCGTGATATTGTTGATTTTGTTGCCCAATGCCCGAATTGTCAGCAGGTAAAGTATGAACATCAGAGGACCAGAGGAACACTTCAGAAAATGCCCATTCCTGAATGGAAATGGGAACGAATTGCAATGGATTTTGTGGTTGGTCATCCAAAGACATTGGGTAGGTTTGATTCTATTTGAGTAATTGTTGAAAAATTAACTAAGTCTGCTCACTTCATTCCGGTCAAGGTGACTTACAATGCAGAGAAGTTAGCCAAACTCTATATCTCAAAAATTGTTCGATTGCATGGAGTTCCACTTTTCATCGTATCAGATAGAGGTACACAATTTACTTCTATGTTTTGGAGAACATTTCATGCTGAATTAGGTACTAGGTTGGATCTTAGTACTGCATTTCACCCTCAGACCAATGGTCAGTCTGAGCGAACGATTCAGGTGTTGGAGGATATGATTCGTGCATGTGTGATAGAATTTGGTGGTCATTGGGATAAATTCTTACCCTTAGCAGAGTTTTCATACAATTCATTGTATGGGAAGAGATGTAGGTCTCCCATTGGTTGGTTTGATGCATTTGAGGTTACACCTTGGGGTACTGATCTTCTAAGGGAATCATTAGAGAAAGTGAAATTTATTCAAGAAAAGCTTTTAGCAGCTTAGAGTAGGCAGAAGGAATATGCAGATCGAAAGATTAGTTGCCTGGATTTTATGAAGGGTGAACAAGTCTTGCTGAAGGTTTCACCCATGAAAGGGGTGATGCGGTTTGGTAAGCGAGGTAAGCTTAGTCTGAGGTATATTGGTCCATTTGAAGTTTTGAAGCGCGTGGGGGAGGTGGCTTATGAATTGGCATTGCCTCCAGGACTCTCAGGGGTGCACCCGGTATTTCATGTGTCTATGCTGAAAAAATACCATGGGGATGGAAACTACATTATTCTTTAGGATTCAGTTCTTCTTGATGAGAATTTGTCTTATGAGGAGGAGCCTCTTGCTCTTTTAGATAGAGAGGTCCGCAAGTTGAGATCAAAGGAGATTGCATCTATCAAGGTTCAGTGGAATAGTCAGCAAGTTGAAGAGTCCACTCGGGAGAATGAGGCTGATATGTAAGAAAGATATCCACATCTTTTTACAAATTCAGGTACTCTTTCTCGCCCTTGCTTTTCTTCATGTGATCGTTTGAGGACGAATGATGGGTAAATTGTTATCTATTGTAACAACCTGTTTAGCTGGTTCGAGCAGTAGAATTATTTTTGATAAATACTGACTGGGTCGACGGATCACGCAACGAACCGTCATGGTCACAACGGACAGTGATGGACTCCGTCGTCCCATACTTGTGTAGTTTCTTCTGCTGCTATCCTCATTACCCTCAATGACAGGTAGGACGAACCGTCATAGGAACGACAGTCCGTCGAGGGTCTTCATTCCAAAACACTTCAACTCAGAAATCTAGGTACTGGGATCGACTCTCTGAACATCACGACGGAACTGCAGCACGGACCGTTGTAGAAACGACGGACCGTCACAAGCTGCGTAACTCCACCCTGGGTCGGATTTCCGCTAAAATTTAAATGGGTGTTATGGACTATTCAGGATTATAATTATGAAATTAGTGGGGTAAGTTTAATAATTTATTTACTTGGGGGTTAAAGAAGATAAGAGGGAAATAAATAGTGGGTTACTTTTATCATAATGGATTATATGATAATTAGGGTAAAAGAAAAAGAATCTCCAGAAGAAAAATAAAAAGAACAGAAAGGGAGAACGAGCGAGAGAGAGAACGAAGAAGAAAGCAAGTGACTTAGACTTCAGATTGAAAAGGTTCATAGGCATTGAGGAAAGAAAAGGAATTGGGGAGGCATCTTGCTTGATCACGATTCTTCGGTGGAGGTAGGTTATGGTTTATTTTATGTGTTGGATAAACTGTAAATTGCAATTGATATGTATTGAATGATATTGTAAAGTCTCCTATGGACTTGATTGTGTGGTTGTGTGTTCCTGATTGTGTGGTTTGTGGTTGGCCTAAAGTTAGGAGAATGTTGAATTTGTAATCTTGAATCCTCTCTAATAAAGATGACGCCTTGAATAAAGAAGGCTTGATGAAATAAAAATGATGAGATAATTGGATTGGAGTGTCACGTTCCGACACGGTATTATTGGATCGGAGTGTCACGTTGCAACATGGTATTATGGAATTGGAGTGTTACGTTCCGACACGATATATGGAATTGGAGTGTAACGTTCCAACACAATAACATTAAAGGAAAGGAATCTAGAATTAACTTAATATACTCAAACTCAAGAAACCTATTTCCTAAATGAGTATGGTGTGGAGGCATGAGTCCTCATAGGTGTGCTTGATGTTGTAATTGTGGGTGTACCTAATATGGTGTTGTTGTCAATGGTTCATGTGTTTGTTGCTTGTCACCTGTTAAGTATTGTAGTTGGTTTTATACTATTGTTTAATATATACCAATTTCTATTTTGAGTTGGCCGATGATACCTACTCAGTACGTGTTCCTTTTACTGACCCCTACTTGTATTTTCTTCTTGTTGTTTTGTGGAGTGCAGCAAGTGCAGCATCGACTTTGACTCGCCCTCAACTCTAGCCAATCTCCAGCACATCAGATTTCAGGGTGAGCTATTATTCCTAGCTCGGACTGGATTTTCTCCCTCACGTCTTGATGTCTTTGAAGTTTGGACATGGACCATCTTTTTTTTACTTATTTTAGCTTCTTAAATACTCTTAGATTTAGAAATTTGAGGATAGATGTTCTTGATGTGATGACTTCAAGATTTTGGGAATAGTAAGTATTAAACTTTAGAAGTTTATTTAATTGATTACGTTAATAAGTTTTGGATCTTCCGCATTATTTTTACTATTCATAATTTATATACCGGTAAATGTTGGGGTTTAGATTGTTGGTTCGCTTACCTAGGAGGATAAGTTTGGGTGCCACTCGCGGCTCATTTTGGGTTGTGACACTAAAATTTTCATTTTTTTCTTACGCACCATTAATTGCTCTTCTACAGATGATTTCATTAATTGTTATACATATTTTCATAACAATATTCTATTATAATTGAATGCAAAAAGGGATTTGGAATAAAGAATTATATATATATATATATATATATATATATATATATATAAAATATTTTAATGTAAATTGGAAACAATTGGTGTGTTAGACACTGACCAATTACATTTTGGAAGGTTTGGGACTATAATTGGATAGTGTGATGGAATTAATGTTAGGAATTAAAAGTACATCAAATTGAGGTTTGAAACAGTGATATCTCGTGGGGTTGTTTGTAATTGACGTCATTTTTTTCGTTGTTTTCTTATTAGTATCATATCATCATTCAAGTTTTGATTGGTTGGCATGTCTAATTAAATATTTTATGTACAGTACTATGTGAATATCATTAGAATTATGATATTGGGAAGGAATTAATTGGAGTTTAATCCTAGGCTTGAAACTTCAAAATCTATGATAGTAGAAATGTTAATTGACATCAAGAATTACAAACTTGATTATAAATTTGGGGTGCATTTTTAGGTCAAGGTTAAACACATAAAAGTGTGAGTGTTCTTAGTTCTGAAACCTTATTGTTAATATATACTTGAATAGATTTCATTGGTTCGGAAGCTCAACGGAAAGGAAAGGCTCAAGTACAAGAGTAATTATTTGATTGGCTAAGGCAAGCGGATTCCTAAACCCTTGTTAAGCGTATGAAATTTGTGTATTTCCTTATGTAGCGTTGAGAATGACTTGGAGAATTGTTGCTTATTTGTTGGTGTTGTATTCATTGTTGTAAATTGCGCGTTGTTATCAAAATGGTTATCTCCTCATTTTCGTTTGAGCATGTCATTTGCATTGTATCTGAGAAATGGATGTGGTAAGAGTATGTATCATTTCGAGGGTCATATCGCACGCCGCGATGGATATAGTATTTCGAAAGACGTATCAAGCACCGTGAAGGTTACTATTACGAGGGTCGTGTCGTGTGCCGCGACAGATGCATGGACAGATATGTCCCCCATGGGTCTCAAACTGAGAGACAGCGAGTGTGCATCATTAAGAAAGACATGCATCACTATATTTGACATTGCATCTCATGGCATTGAACATTTTTATTATTGATGAACTTGAACACGTGTTTTGCTGATCTTGTGAGTATTTCTCTGTGAAGCTTGTGACTGTTGAATATTGAGTTGTTATTGAGAATGTGTAAACTTATAGAGTGTGGTTATTGAGTTGTGTGTTTGGTAAACTGTAAACTGTTAGGCTATAGCGTGGAGGTTTATATAGGGTGTGAGGAGTATCCCTATTTTGTTCACTTAACTTGTATTTAGAGGTTTGCTTGTTGGGTACCGCGTGGTTTGTTACTCACCCCTTACTTCTACAAATTTTTTTGTAGGATACGAGCCCGGATCTTCGTGATACCTGTCATTCTTTTAATTTTCGAGGCATCTTATGGAGAGTTGTGAGGTAGCTGCTTGTCATCTCAGCAAACTTTCCTACTCCAGTTTATGACTTTGTTTTTTCTTGAAGGACAACTTCATTTTACACTTCTATTTTATTTCAATTCTAATATTTACATTAGAGTCTTGTGCACTTGACAACCTGGTTTTGGGGATTGAATTAATATGACTTGGTTTCATAATAGAAATTGTTGTTGGATTGTCATTTACTTCCACACTTTGTTAGATATTGGGTTAGGCTGACTTGTCTTGGTGGGATAAGACGAGTGCCAACACACCCATTTTTGGGTCGTGAAAAATATAGTGTTGGAATTAAGTAAAATCGAAACTAATTCTACTTAAAAAGTTGATAAGTTCTTCAAATAAGTAAAATATATAATGTGGTTTAGTTGGTTAATATAGTGTTCAAATTAAGTTAAAGCCAAACTAATTGGATTGAAAAAGTTGTTAAGTCCCTCGAATAAGTTAAAAATATATAATGTGGTTTAGTTGGTTAATATAGTGTTAGAATGAACCTAAAATTAAAATAATTGGACTTATTAAGTTGTTAAGTTGTTTAAATAAGTTAAAATATATAATGTGATTTATTTGGTAAATACGGTGTTGAAATTAAGTTAAAACTAAACTAATTAGATTTAAAAAGTTGTTAAGTTGTTTTAATAAGTTAAAATATAATGTGGTTTATCTGGTGAATATAGTATTGGATTTAAATTAAAACTAAACTAACTAGACTTTTAATGTTGCTAAGTTCTTCAAATAAGTTAAAATATATAATGTGGTTTAGTAGGTGAATATAGTGATGGAATTAAGTTAAAACTAAACTAATTAGATTTAAGAAGTTGTTAAGTCCATCGAATTAGTTAATATATATAATGTGGTTTAGTTAGTGAATATAGTGTTGGAATGAAGCTAAAACTAAAATAATTGGACTTATAAAGTTGTTAAGTTGTTTAAATAAGTTAAAATATATAATGTGATTTATTTGGTGAATACGGTGTTGAAATTAAGTTAAAACTAAATTAATTAGAATTAAAAAGTTGTTAAGTTGTTTTAATAAATTAAAATATTATGTGGTTTATTCGGTGAATATAGTATTGGAATTAAGTTAAAACTAAACTAATTAGACTTTTAATGTTGATAAGTTCTTCAAATAAGTTAAAATATATAATGTGATTTAGTTAGTGAATATAGTGGTGCAATTAAGTTAAAACTAAACTAATTAGATTTAAGAAGTTGTTAAGTTTCTTCAAATAAGTTAAAATGTGTAATCTAGTTTAGTTGGTGAATATAGTGTTGCATTTAAGTTAAAACTAAACAAATTAGACCTAAAAAGTTATTAAATTCATCAAATAAGTTAAAATATATAATGTGGTTTAGTTGGTGAATATAATATTAGAATTAAGTTAAAACTAAAATAATTAGACTTAGAAATTTGTAAAGTTCATCAAATATATTAAAATATATGATGTGATTTAGTTGGTGAATATAGTGTTGGAATGAAGTTAAAACTAAAAAAATTAGACATAGAAAGTTGTTTATGTAATGAGTCAAACCAGAAAGTTGTTCTTTTAAAAATTTTAATAGTCATTTGACTATAATTAATTAATTTGAGGGTAAATTGTTTATTGTTAATACTAATGGGTCATATTTAAAATATTAAAATAGTTTATAGAAATTATTAATTTTAATACATAATTAATTTAGAAAAAGAAAATAAAGAGGATCAGAAAACTAACCTGCTTGCGGCATGAACAGGGAAGGAAGGGGACGAACTTCTTCACGTAAGAAAAAATTTAACTGATGTTTTTGTAATTTCTCGTATGACTGCAACATTAATTTCTTTGTATATACAATCATCAATTCCTGTGCAAATCTTCCAACAAAATCAATTAAATTTATTGAATCCAAAAGTCTTATATAATACAAATTCAAAATCTCAACTATATAGACATTATAGAGAAGAACAATTATAAGTATTTGGAAAAAATTCTGTATCATTATGTCACGACCCAAAATGAGACGCGAGTGGCACCCACACTTATCCTCCTATGTGAGCGAACCAACAAATCTAAACCCTAACATTTACCAATATTTCAACCATAATGAACAAAATATAATGCGGAAGACTCAAAATCTTATTAATATAACCAATAAATAAGCTTCTAAAAGTTTATCAACTATTATCCCCAAAATCTGAAAGTCATCACACCAAGAACATCTATCCTCAAAAATTTTAAATCTAACAGTATTTAAGAAGTTAAAATAAGTAAAAGAGATTGTCCATGTACGAACTTCAAGACATCAAGACGTGAAGGAGAGAATCCAATCCGAGCTAGGAACAGTAGCTCACCCTGAAATCTGATATGCCGGAGACTGGCTAGAGTCACGGACGAGTCGAAGTAGATGGTACGTTTGCTGCACTTCACAAATAACAAAGAGAAAAATACAAGTAAGGGTCAGTACAAGGAACACGTACTGAGTAGGTATCATCGGCCAACTCAAAATAGAAAGCAATATATATCGAATAATAATATAAAATCAACCACAATACTCAACAGGTGACAACAACAAGTACAAGAACCATTGGCAACAATACCAAGCACACCTATAAGGACTCAATCCTCCACACCATACTCATTTCAGAAATAGGTTCTTTAAATTTGAGTATATTAACATAATTCAAGATTCATTCTCTTTATTCTTCTTGTGTCGGAACGTGACACTCCGATCCCCTACTACTACGTGTCAGAACGTGATACTCCGATCTCCTAATGCTATGTGTCGAAACGTGACACCCGATCCCCTAATACTACGTGTCGGAACGTGAACCCGATCCCTTAATCTCATTATTTTAGTTCATCAAGCCTTCTTTTATGTCAAGGCATCATCATTAATAGAGAAGATTTAAGGTTTAAGATTCAACAGCCTCATCATTCTAATCCATCACAATTACATAATCACATCATGCAACCACACAATTAAGCATATAGAAGACTTTACAATACCACCCAATACATATCAATCGCTATTTAGAGTTTACTATGAAATAGCATAAACCATACCCTACCTCCACCGAAGAATCGTGATCAAGCAATCTACTTCCCCAATGCCTTTGCTTTCTTCTTCGCTTCTCTCTTTTCTCGCTCGTTCTCCCTCTCTCTGTATTTTTTATTTTTCTTCTCCAGATTCTTTTTCATATACCCTAATTATCATATAGTTCATTATGATGAAAGTAACCCATTCTTTATTTTAAAGTTACCTCCTTTAACCCCCAAGTGAATAAATTATTAAACTTACCCCACTAATTTCCTACTTATAATCAGGAATAGTCCAAAACACCCCTTTAAAATTCTTAGCAGAAATCCAATCCAGTTGGGGTTACGCAACTCATGATGGCCCGTCGTACTTGCGACGGTCCATCCTGCAGGCCCCTCACAAGGGTCAGAGCGTCAAATTCAGTAAAAAGGTTTGTGACGGTCTATCGTGTCTACGATGGTCCGTGCTGCAATTCCGTCGCGAAGTTCAGAGAGTTTATCCCCGTACCCAGATTTCAAAGTTTAAGTGTTTTGGCACGAAGACGCTGGACGGACCGTCATGCCTATGACTGTTCGTCCTACCTGTCGTCGAGGGTAATGAGGAGAGCCACAGAAGAATTATACAAGTGTGGGACGACGGAGTCCATCACGGTCTGTCGAGACCATGACGGTCCATCGTGTGATCCATCGGCCCAGTCAGTTTTTATCCCAAATGATTCTACTGCTCGAAACGACTAAACAGGTCGTTACACTTTACCACTCATAAACTCTGAATCTGTAAAAGAAATAAAACATGTTAAAATAAGATTTAATGCATATAGGAATAATAGTTATGGGAATTACAGGATTAACTAGAAAAAACTCAGGAACAAATATATTAGTTACAATATATGATAATAGATGGTCAGACATAAAAAAGGCAATTATAGGATTAACAGAAGTAGATATGACTAATAATGGAGGAATCTTCTATATAAGTCCAGATTTTATGATGAATTTATGAATTTGGAACCCAAATAAGAATAGGAATATAAACTAAAGGATATGAAGAAATGCATAGTGAAAAGAATTTATTAATGTGTGTAGGATTTTTAGGAAAAATGACAAATAATAATAACACTAGATTTAAGTTACAAATAAAAGATGTAGTAGTAGTAATGGGAAATAAAAAAATAAATTAATAGAACCTACAAAAATAAATCCTGAAGAATATGCAGGACTAGAATGGAAATTAGGAGATTTTAAAGAAAAAGAAACTTTAATACCAAACGCCCATTTAATATATAAAAATTCTAAAGGAGAACCCTTAATTAGATTTACAGATTAAAATTACGAAGCTTAAAAAGTCTTTGAATAACAAAGTATTGTAGAAGAAATACCTTAAGAAGAGATGAATATAGAAATAATATTGGAAGAAGATTTTTCACTAGATTTGGCTATAGAAAAAGCTAAAGAAATAGGTAAAAATAATAAGAATAAATTATTTACATGCAAAGGATGTAAATTAAGAGACTTAAATTTACCTCAAACAATATCTCATTTTAAAATATATGAACAAAGAACAGATAATAAAGGATATAGAGTAGAAAAATTTTTACAAGATAAATTAGAAAAAGCTAATAATATAATACAGAAATACTAGAAAATGATAGTGAAATATCTGAATTAGAATCTATAATAAGTCAAAAAGAATTAATGAAAACAACAAGTTCTAGTAGTCCATTCCAAAGAACAAATGAACAAGGATATATCGCAGATAATAGTACAAGAACTATACCAAGTAGAAGGGTATATAGACAAGGAGATACTCCAATAACAGAAGTTAAATCTATGGGAAAAAGAATGTCTATAGAATAAACAATAATACTCCAAGAAGGAGGAGGTAAAGGAAAATTTTTAAATATAGCGGCACATTGACTCACAAAGATGGAATTCAGTAATAGATTTATGGAAAGAAATAGTAGTAGCATATTTTATAAAAAATTATATAGAAACAGATGTTGAAACGATGTATAAATACATAGAAACATTCCTAGGAGAATCAATCAAAGCTATATTGGAAGCTTATAGAGTAGAATTCCCATCAGAATTTCAGTATTGAGTATCATTAGGACCAAACCCATATAATTTTACAAATAAAATACATACATTAATAACAGGAGAAGACCCAAATAGTGGATTAGTAGCCTTACAACGAAATGCAGTAATAAAACTAGAAGAATTAAGTATAAGTAATTGGTATTATATAAAGAAATTCTTAAATGATTATTTCTATTATTGTACAATTAGCGAAAATGCTTTTGATCAAGATCTAGGTAAAAAGTTATTTAACAAACTACCAGGAGCCTTAGGAAGAGAAATAGAAGAAAAATGGGCTAAAAGAGAAGGAATAGCACAAAACCCTCAAGCAAAATAATCAATAGGACATAGAATACAACATATAATGAAAATATTACAAGAAAAATGTTCTAATTTTCAAATACAAAAACAATTAAAGCAAAATGAAATGAATTTCTATAAAGATAAAATATATACAACCCAAAATTATGATAAAAACCAATACAAAAAGAAAAAGTATAAAAAATACAACCTACAGAACAATAAGATATATAATAAAAATGGATATTTTCTTAGAAAATCTTCAGCAAGGAAACCATATTTAAATAGGGACAGACATGTTAGAAAATATAGAACAGATAAAAATTATAAAAACAAGTTAGAATGTTTTACATGTGGAAGTATAGAAAATTCAGCAAATATTTATCCTAAAAGATATAATGCAAAGACTAGAAATGCTCAATTAGTAGAAGAATTTAACGAAGCATTATTAAATGTAGATGAATACATGTCAGATAATGAAAGCATTTACTCTATAGTAAGCATTGATATAGATGAGAATAACAAAGAAGACACTTCTTCTAATTCAAAAGGAGAAGAATTAATTAATGAAATAGGAATAGAATATTTAAATATAGATGACCTACAAATTAATTTTATAAATATAATAGAATGTGAACATAATTTTGAATAAGATACAGGATTAGACAGCAATCAGTGTAATTGGTGTAAATGTTATCCAAGTAAATATAAAAGAGCTAAATGGAATAAATGTTTTATAGAAGGATGTATAAGTTTTATAGAAACACAATTAGGAATAATAACTCAAAAAAGGAAAGAGGTACATACAAATGAACCTCTAATAAATTTAAAAATATTAGAAGCAAAAGTTAAAGAATTAGAAGAAAGAACAGTAAGATTAGAAAAGGAAAAAAATGTTGAACAAGAACTACCACTAGATAAGCAAGAATTAATGAATGAACAATCAAATACTTTTATATGTAATGAAGATAAAACTATAAATACTGTTAAAATATTAGCAAAACTTCAAATCAAAAAATATGAAATAGAGACTTTAGCAATAATAGATTCAGGATGCACCAAAAGTATTTTAAAATAAAAAATTGTACCTCCAGAATTAATAAAAACCCTAGAAAAACCACTTGCAGCTATGCAAATGGACGGAACACATAATATATATAGGTACTATATAGATAAAGCTCAAATAAGTTTTTTAAATACTGGTTCAAACGTCTATAAACCTACCTATAAGATGGATAAAATATGGGTACGAGATTTAGATTTAAGAGTAGGTTTTGTGTTAGGACTAGATTTCATACTATACAATAAAGGAGGAACTTTAATAACAAAAGACGGGATACTTTTTATGAAAACATTACTTATACTTCCGTCTTAACTGATAAAATTAATACTAAAGTAAGACATAAAGAAAAATTTTGTGAAAATTGTGAAAATAATATACAATGTACTAAAACGGAATGTAATACATTATATGAGAATATACTAGAAATAGATAGAGAAGATGAGATAGTCAGTAAAAACTATATTTTAATAGAACGGGAAATAGAGTTATATAATTTTAAGACAGGAATTCAAAAAATAGGACAAATAAAGAACCAACAAGATCTACATAATATAGTAAAAATTTTAGACCAAATAGAAATAATAGAAGAAAAGCCTTTAAAGCATTGGGAAAATAATCATCTTGTATGTAAGTTCGATATAATAAACCCAGAATATATAATAAAAACAGCCTCAATAGAAGCTACAAATCAATAACTAGAAGATTTTAGAATACAAATTAACGAACTATAAGAACTAGGAGTAATAAGAAGATCTATTTCAAAACATAGATCTGCAACATTTATGGTAAGAAATCATAATAAAATAGTTAGAGGAAAAGCCAGAATGGTTAGAAATTACAAAAGACAAAATGACAATACTAGAACAGACGGTTATAAATTACCAGACAAAACAGAATTAATAAATAGAATCCAAGGAAAAAAATTTTTTAGTAAATTTGAATGTAAGTCAGGATAGTGGCAGATAAAAATGCATCCAGATAGTATAGAATGGGTAGTTTTTACCTGTCCTGAAGGACATTTTTAATGGTTAGTTATGTCATTTGGATTAACAACCGCACCTCCAATTTTCCAAAGAAAAATGGATAAAATATTTGGAGAATATAAAAAATTTATTTTAGTATATTTAGATGATTTTTTAGTATTTAGTAAAGATATAAAAGAAAACTTAGGACACTTAAAATTTTTAGGTTATTTGTTAGTAATGGAATCATAATTAGTAAAAAGAAAATAGAATTATGTAAAAACTATATACACTTTTTAGGAATTACTTTAGGAGAAGGAAAGGTTAAACTACAACCTCAAATAGCGAAAAAAGCTCTAGATATGCAAGATAAATTAAATAATTTAAAATATTTACAAAAATTCCTAGGAATAATTAATTATGCAAGCCCATTTATTAAAGATTTAGGAAAAAATAGTAGGACCATTATACTCTAAGATAGGAACTAAGGGACAAAGAAACTTTAATATTGAAGCCATAAAATTAGTACAAAAAATAAAAGAAAAAATAAAAAATATTCCCGATCTTAATATGTCATTAGAATCAGACTATTTGATAATAGAGACGGATGGGAGTTTTGATGGATGTGCTGCAGTATTAAAATCAAGACCACATAAATACAGTTCTAAACAAGAAGAAAAAATACGTGTCTACCAAAGTGGAAAATTCAAAGAAAAGGGTAATAAAGCTAGTATAGATGTTGAAATTTTAGCTCTAATATATGGTTTAAATAATTTTAGAATTTATATTCTAAATAAACCAGAAATATTAATAAGAACAGATTGTAAAGTTATAGTAAAATTTCATCAGAAAATTAATGATAAACTAGTAGTAGAAGACGATGGCTAAATTTTAGATACTATATCAATTTATCATTCTATAATTTTTGAGCACATCAAGAAAAATGATTATAGTATTGTAGATCAACTAGTAGATTACTGATCAAAGTTTAAATTCTACAGAATGAGACCATCTCTCCAAGACAATGGCAAGGGAGTTCAACCTCCAACCCAAGATTATTCAGACATATATAAACAGACAGTATTATCTAATGTACATTTCAGACCATTAACTTAAATGGAAGATAATAAGATAGAAAGACTAAAATTTGGACAACATAATTTAATAGCATACGAGTTATCTAATTGGACTTTTAGACATTTCCCTGTATATCAGCTAGACAAACAACAAAAATGCTTAATAGATAATATTTGGATAGCTCATAACAAAAAAGACACTAAATATATAATTGCAGTATTAAATGCCTTAGGATACTATTTTTCTACAATAAATAAAGAAAATAAGTTTAAATATTATGTTTTCATACATAGTAAGACAAATGGAATTTTCCAAACCTAGATAGAAGTTTTTGAATCTATTAAAAGAATTTCTAAACCACTTTTTAAAGAATTTAATGATTTTACTGAAGCATTAAATTATGCTAGGGGAGTTTTAGGTCAAAATTATTATATCTCTCCCTCTCTTAAACAAAATCCAGACAAAATTCCTCAATACCATATTTAAAAAGACATAGATAAAATTATATTTTGTGATCATTGTTCTTAGATGACAGAAGGCTTTAAAAGACTAAATTACAAAAATGAAGTTTTATTACAAGAAAATCTCCAGCTCAAATAAAAAATTGCAAAAAAGGAGAATGATTTGAAGACTAAGAGAACTCAGACCAACATACAAGGTTCTCCATCCCCAAGAAAAATGGATGAGATGAGTGAACATTCCCCTCTGAATGTAAATAAATTCACTGTATCGGATAAAGATACAGCTAGTCTGGTTCAAAAGGTAGCCAATAAAGACTTCTCAAACTCGTTGATGCTTGTCACTTTGCCAAAAAGTGAAAAGGATGAAGGTTCATCCTCCAGAAGAAGGTTACCTCTTTCATTTAACTAGACTCTTAGACAAAAACTCAAAAAATCCCAAAAAAATAAAGATCTAAAATCTCTTATAACCCAAACTGTAGAAAAATTACTTAAACAACAACAAGAAAAAGGATAAACATATAAACCCAAGCCCAATACAAAGCCCAAGACAAGATTCTATTTCAAGCCCAAATAATTCAGATAATAATCTAGACTCTATGCAATATGCTCAAGAACCAAATGATGATGACTCTGGTATGTGTTTTGATTCAATTGCATTACATAATTTAGACATTTAAAAAAAATTAAAATATTATTATAGTTTTAAAGAGGAATGTCTCTTTTGTCAAAAAATGTGAGTCCCACTTTACTCACTACCACACATGTGTGGTAAAACTGTTGGGACGTGTCTTTACTTTATTTTTTTTAATCAAAAAAAGTAAAAAATAAATAAATAGGTAAGAGATAAGTATTGACAGACAATACATCAGACAAAGGACTGATAATAATGCAGAAAGAAGGAATCATTTCACGTGCGATAGGGCCCAATGCGCACACGATGGAGAAGATAAGATTCTTTTTCATTTTGAAGTCCAGAAGTGTGTATATAAGAATACATTATCAGAAGAAGAAAGAAAAAGGCGAAGATAGACAAAGAAAACCACAACCAGAAAATCCCAAAATCTTCAAAAACCTCTTTCCTCTTCAAAATCACCTTTTAAATAAGTTTTGTGTTAAGAATATATAAAGATATCAGTTCGTTGTTTTAAAGTTTGTGTTAAGTTATTTTGGAAGCTTTTCGGATTTCATGAAAGGGAAACTTCACTCTATTCTAAATAAAGTAAGTTTTCATATTTAAGTTTCTAGCAAACTTCCCATATAAGTTTTCATACTTAATTTACATCCTTTGCATGTAAATAATCTATTCTTATTAGGTTTTCATATAAGTTTCTAGCAAACTTCCCATATAAGTTTTCATATAAGTTTTAATATTTACTAGAAACTTAAATATGAAAACTTACATTATTTAGAACAAAGTGAAGTTTCCCTTTCGGAAAACCCGAAAAGCTTCCAAAATAACTTTACACAAACTTTAAAACAATGAACTGAAATCTTTATTTATTCTTAACACAGAACTTATTTAAAAGGTGATTTTTAATAGGAAAGAGGTTTTTGAAGATTTTGGGATTTTCTAGTTGTGGTTTTCTTTGTCTATCTTCGCCCTTTTCTTTCTTCTTCTGATAATGTCTTCATATACACACTTCCCGACTTCAAACTCCGGACTTCAAAATGAAAAAGAATCTTATCTTCTCCGCCAGGTGTGCATTGGGCCCTATTACACGTGAAATGATTCATTCTTTCTGCATTATTATCAGTCCATTGTCTAATGTATTGTCTTTCAATACTTATCTCTTACCTATTTATTTATTTATTTATTAAAAAAATAATAAAGTAAAGACACGTCCCAATATTTTTTCCACACAAGTGTGGTAGTGAGTAAAGTGGGACTCACATTTTTTGAAAAAAGAGACATTCCTCTTTAAAATTATAATAATATTTTAATTTTTTTAGATGTCTAATTTATGTAATGCAATTGAATCAAAACTCATACCAGAGTGATCATCGTTTGGGTCTTGAGCAAATTGCATTGAGTCTGGAATATTATCTGAATCATTTGGTCTTGAAACAGAATCTTGTCTTGGGCTTAATATTGGGCTTGAGTTTATATGTTTATCCTTTTCTTGTTGTTGTTTAAGTAATTTTTTTACAGTTTGGGTTATAAGAGATTCTAGATCTTTATTTTTTTTGGAATTTTTTGATTTTTTGTCTAAAAGTCTGGTTAAATGAAAGAGGTAACCTTCTTCTAGAGGATGAACCTTCATCCTTTTCACTTTTTAGAAAAGTGACAGCCATCAAAAGGTTTGAGAAGTCTTTACCGGCTACCGTTTGAACCGGACTAGCTGTATCTTTATCCGATACAGTGGATTTATTTACATTCTA
Organism: Solanum lycopersicum; assembly: GCF_036512215.1. Lineage (NCBI taxonomy): Eukaryota > Viridiplantae > Streptophyta > Magnoliopsida > Solanales > Solanaceae > Solanum > Solanum lycopersicum. Next base: position 50,018,820 of record NC_090806.1, on the reverse strand, counting down.
AGGGGAATGTTCACCCATCGCATCCATTTTTCTTGGGGATGGAGAACCCTGTATGTTTATCTGAGTGCCCTTAGTCTTCAAATCATTCTCCATTTTTGCACTTTTTTCTTTGAGCTGGAGATTTTATTGTAATAAAACTTCATTTTTGTAATTTAATATTTCAAAGGCTTCTGTCATCGAAGAACAATGATAACAAAATATAATTTTGTCTGTGTCTTTTTGAATATGGTATTGAGGAATTTTGTCTGGATTTTGTTTAAGAGAGAGAGAGATATAATAGTTTGGACCTAAAACTCCCCTAGCATAATCGAATTCTTCAATAAAATCATTAAATCCTTTAAAAAGTGGTTTATAAATTCTTTTAATAGATTCAAAAACTTCTATCCAGGTTTGAAAAATTCCATTTGTCTTACCATGTATGACAACATAATATTTAAACTTATTTTCTTTATTTCTTGTAGAAAAATAGTATCCTAAGACATTTAATATTGCAATTATTTATTTAGTGTCTTTTTTTTATGAGCTATTCAAATATTATCTATTAAGCATTTTTGTAGTTTGTTTAGCTGACATATAGGGAAATGTCTAAAAGTTCAATTAGATAACTCGTATGCTATTAAATTATGTTATCCAAATTGTAGTCTTTCTATCTTATTATCTTCCATTTTAGTTAATGGTCTGAAATGTACATTAGATAATACTGTCTGTTAATATATGTCTGAATAATCTTGGGTTAGAGGTTGAACTCCCTTGCCCTTGTCTTAGAGAGATGATCCTATTCTGTAGAATTTAAACTTTGATCAATAATCTACTTAGTTGATCTGCAATACTATTATCATTTTCCTTGATGTGCTCAAAAATTATAGAATGATAAATTGATATAGTATCTAAAATTTAGTCATCGTCTTCTACTACTAGTTTTATCATTAATTTTCTGATGTAATTTTACTATAGCTTCACAATCTGTTCTTATTAATATTTCTGGTTTATTTAGAATATAAATTCTAAAATTATTTAGACCATATATTAGAGCTAAAATTTCAACATCTATACTAGCTTTATTACCCTTTTCTTTGAATTTTCCACTTTGGTCACATATTTTTTCTTCTTGTTTAGAACTGTATTTATGTGGTCTTGATTTTAATATTGCACCCCATCCATCAAAACTCCCATCCGTCTCTATTATTAAATAGTCTAATTCTAATAACATATTAAGATTGAGAATATTTTTTATTTTTTCTTTTATTTTTTGTACTAAATTTATGTCTTCAATATTAAAGTTCTTTGTCCCTTAGTTCCTGTCTTAGAGTATAATGGTCCTGCTATTTTTTCCTAAATCTTTGATAAATGGTCTTCCATAATTAATTATTCCTAGGAATTTTTGTAAATCTTTTAAATTATTTAATTTATCTGGCATATCTAGAGCTTTTTTCACTATATGAGGTTGTAGTTTAACCTTTCCTTCATAAAAAGTTTATATAGTTTTTACATAATTCTATTTTCTTTTTACTAATTATTATTCCATTACTATCAAATAACCTAAAAATTGTTTGTAAGTGTCCTAAGTGTTCTTTTTTATCTTTACTAAATACTAAAATATCATCTACATATACTAAAACAAATTTTTTATATTCTCCAAATATTTTATCCATTATTCTTTGGAAAAATTGAAGGTGCGGTTTTTAACCCAAATGGCATAACTAACCATTCAAAATGTCCCTCGGGATAGGTAAAAGTTGTCCATTCTATACTATCTGGATGCATTTTTATCTGCCACTATCCTGACTTACATTCAAATTTACTAAAAATTGTTTTTCCTTGGATTCTATTTATTACTTCTTTTTTGTCTGGTAATTTATAATTGTCTGTTCTAGTTTTCTCATTTAGTCTTTTGTAATTTATAACCATTTTGGCTTTTCCTCTAACTATTTCACTATGATTTCTTACCATAAATGCTGCGGATCTATGTTTTCAAGTAGATCATCTTATTACTTCTAGTTCTAATAGTTCGTTAATTTGTATTCTAAAATCTTCTAGATCTTTATTTATAGCTTCTATTGAGGCTGTTTTTATTATATATTCTAGGTTTATTATATCTAACTTACATACTACATGATTATTTTTCCAATGATTTAAAGGCTTTTCTCCTATTATTTCTATTTGTTCTAAATTTTTTACTATATTATCTAGATCTTGTTGGTTCTTTATTTGTCCTATTTTTTGAATTCCTATCTTAAAATTATATAATTGTGTTTCCGGTTCTATTATAATATAGTTTTTATTGACTATCTCATCTTCTCTATCTATTTCTAGTATATTCTCATATAATGTATTACATTCCGTTTTAGTACATTGTATATTATTTTCACAATTCTCGCAACATTTTTCTTTATGTCTTACTTTAGTATTAATTTTATCAGTTGAAACAGAAGTATAAGTAATGTTTTTAATAAAAAGTATCCCGTCTTTTGTTATTAAAGTTCCTCCTTTATTGTATAGTATGAAATCTAGCCCTAACAAAAAATCTACTCTTATATCTAAATCTCGTACCCATATTTTATCAATATTATAGGTAGGTTTATAGAAGTTTGAACAAGTATTTAAAGAACTTATTTGTGTTTTATCTATATAGTATCCATATATATTATGTGTTCCGTCAATTTGCATAACTACATGTCAGGACCCAAAAATGGGCGTGATGGCACTCGTCTTATCCCACCAAGACAAGTAAGCCTAAAACTCAACCATTACAATAAAGTGCGGAAATAAAATATAAGTAACTTAATAAAACCCCCAAAACCTGGTAGTCACGTGTACAAGCCTCTGAAGTATTACAATTGATTTAAAAGAAAAACTCAAGTCTCAAATGAACTTGTTTCTATAATAGAACAAGATCATAATTATGGAGAAGAAAGTCTGCTGAGATGAAAACAGCTACCTCACAAATCTCCAAGAAGCCTCGGAAAAGAAGAGAATGACAAGTACAACAAAAATCCAGGCTCATAACCTACAAAAATTTGTAGAAGCAAGGGGTGAGTACCAAACCACACGGTACTCAGCAAGTAAACCTCTAAACACAAGCTAAGGGGATGAAATACAAGTACTCCTACCACCCCCAAACGAACCTCCACAACTATATCCTGCAGTAAAATAAACCCAACCTAACAGCTCACAGTTTACATAGCACGTAACTCTACAACAACACTTAGACAAATTACATATACGTCCTCCACAACCACACTTTACCAAATTACATATCCTCAATAACAACACTTCAACAAATTACATATCCTCGAAAAAAAACACTTTAACAAATTACATACCCTTAACAACAACAATTCAACAAATTACATATCCTCAATAACGAGCTCATTATTTATCAATCACAAATTTCGCTGAAAGTCAATCACAAGATCAGCAAAACACAATAACAAGTTCACCAATGATAAGTATGTGCAATGCCATGTCAAGTATAATGATGCATGTCTAACCTAGTGATACACACCCGCTGTCTCTCAGTCTGGGACCCATGGGGGACATATCTGTCCATGCATCTGTCGCGGCGCACGACACGACCCTCGATAATAGTAACCATCGCGGCGCGCGATACGTCCCTCGAAATATAGTATCCATCGCGGCGCGCGATACGTCCCTCGAAATGGTACATCCTCTTTGAATTCTCATTCTTTCTCAATGCACATAACACTTGTAACAACCATGTCTTAAAATAATACAAATGACATGTTCACACAGACAAAGAGGATATGACCATTTTCATAACACAACACAATTCACAACAACATCAACAATGATTCAAGAAGCCTTTCAAATCACTCTCCATTATCAACACATCACGCATAAGCAATTATTCACATTACCTTTTATTACCCTTTGTTTACATCATTAGAATTAATCAATGTGGACAAATCAACCCAGCACCAAGTCCCGTTACTCCCAAGCATATACCACAAGGAAATACACGCATTTCATACACTTAACAAGAGTTTAGAAATTCACTTGCGTCATTTAGTCGAACACTCTTTTCGATACTTGAGTCTTCCCCCCTTTCTATGGGCTCCAAATCAGAACAATCTATCCAAATAATTTACCACAATAAGATTTTTAACATTAACAACACCCATGTTACTAAAGTGTTCATCCTTGATACAAAAATTCACCCAGATTTATAATAAATTTTTAAAATCTTGATTTCAAGTAATATATCAACTCTCATATATCCAAATTTCAAGCCTAGAATTAAGTCATAGTTTCTTCAAACACTACAACCCTAATAGCTTTCATGCAATATAATATACCCGATATTTAATTACCTATTTAAATATATCAAAACGTGAATTATAATATGATAATAAAATAAGGACTAATAAATAATAGAGCCAGTAATGGAATTGCTGAAGTCGAAAAAAAAACGCTCCTTACATGTAACCTCACCTACGAAAACAACGCAAGTAGTAACCAATAGAACTGCACAAGCCCAATACCATCATGCAGTCATATTGTTTGCCAATGATTATCCATTTTGCTTGGAACAAAGTACTGTTTAGTGATTATCCCAACATATACATAACAATTGCTTTCCATGAAATAGTATTAAAATATATTCCACCTTCAAATTACTTCAATCCAAACAATTAACCACTTCAGTCACTCATTAGCAATTTATACAAATCTCTTTAATTTATACGCCCTAAGATAAATTATCACATTAATTACTGCAAAAAAAAAACTCCCGTCACTCATATCGCATCCTCACTGAAACTATCAAGTTCCTCCACCTATTCTGCCCAACCCTTTCCAATTGCATTAATATAAAGTGAATCGGATCACCTTCTGTGTTAATTCTTTATATATATATATATATATAAATTATTACACATAGAAATAGAGGGAATTGAAGTGCTTACCAGGAAATCATCGTAACCTCATTGTCAACCGCTACTCTCTTCTCTATTGATATTATTTTTGAGTTATGACTAAGAAACTTTTAACCCTTATTTACTAAGTTTAATTTCATGGGCCAAATATAAAAGAGTACTAAATGAATTATAGACTTAGCCCACTAACTATTATTATACTAATTATTTAATAAATTTTTTATCAACTATATACTCGTAGTTACCAATTATTTTAAAACTTTTGATCTATTTTTTTTATTTATTTAATGGAAAGAGTCAAAATAGTACTAATTCTCAAAACGACCTAGCGGGTCGTTACAATATCCATCACTAAAAATCATGTTCGTCCTCGAACATAAAGAAGAGGAAAAAGGGGAACAAAACATCACCAAAAGCTTGAGGTATAACTTCCAGCGAGCTCGTCCTTAAGACTATTTCATCAAGATCAACTATTTTGGACTCAACATTCAAATCGAACTTTGAAATATCAATAAATCAATAGGGATTATCAAGCCATAGGCTACCCACAAACCAATCTTAAGCAAAACACATTGGATAATAACACAACCATGGGGGAAAAATCTGAATTAGTATTATCTACAACCAGAAGTAGACTTTAACTAACCACCACACACTCATAATGCATAAATCATCATATATCTTATCAAGATTCCTTCTCACAATGCAATCTTTTCATGAAATTTAGTTTTAAAAAAAATTGATCTTTAGACATCAGTTCACATCAAGGGAGGGTCCAACTTATCTAACCCAAAAAAAGAATTGATCATGTAAGCACCCAACAAGTGGTGCACTTCAAAATGCAAAGACTAACAATACTCTTAGACAAATGTAACTCTTAATATTAGCTCTTGTATAAGTTCTCATACGCAAGGTTGTGCATTTAAAAATAGTGATATATTTCTAATTTTTCAAACAACATCAAATATGTCATAACTGAAGTGAACAAGTCTAACCAAGGATCCTACCCTATCAAGAAGACATAAGAGGATCGGTACATCCGATCCACCACTAGGAATTCACCCATAGATGTAAAAAAAAAGTGGGCATATGCAATGAATCATACTCCAAATCATATCCGAAATGAAGTAGGTGGTCAACTTAAGAATATTCGGAATCAAGGTCGAATAACACTAGATATTTTCTCCATAATTCCCATATCAATATTTTCATTCATCTGACTACATCCCTCAATTTATTTATTTATTTATTGAATTTTCTTTTCCACCCAAAATCAACCAGTCTGATCTCCATTACAATTTTACACATGTTAGATTTGCCAAACCCTGCATACTTCTCGCAGTACTCCATCAAAGCCAACACTATTAATATTAACAAATATCATAACCACACCAACCATTTACCTTACTTTCACACCGTCATTAGTATCATATTCTCCTTAGCAAGCACATTGTAGTCTCCAAGACTTTGAACCATGGATTCTTATCTTTCCATTTAAGCGTCCCATAATAGATATAAGTCACACCCAAGACCGATAACACTAATTTCAAATCTATATTTCTCCTTTAGGGTAAAATAATTAAGTCTCACTTAATGTCAACTGCACCTAAACTTTCACATACCATTTTCAACCACTATTTTTACCATCATTTACCTCATGCGATAACTCGAATAAACCCTTGATCACTCCAATATTTATGTATACTATAATCTCATAACCTCTACTCACCATAAAATGCCTGTGTAACACATTATAACAATATATTTTGTCTCGTCAATAAAATAATTTTATTCCCCTCCAATCCTCATTAATCATGTAAAACTGTAGGTCCACACTATTTAACATCTATTTGATACTTAATCACATTCTGAACAATCTAGCTCGACATAACCATATATAATCTTCCACACGTCATTTATTATAACCCAACCAATACTTAATATTTACAAAAATTAATAATAAACCCATAGTCACATCTCATAGTCATATCTAAACTCAAAGGCGAAATCGCTACAACCATCACCTCTGAATACAGTGTTTGTACGAGAGGTCTTATTGTTCCTTTGCCTTTCTTAAAATCTTTCCATGACGAAAATTTCAAATAACTTTAACTCTTCAATACACCATAAATTTTTATTTTTATTTTTTGCTAACTCATTTACTAGTCTTATATTTTTGACCAACAATATGGGAAACCTTAGGTATAATAATCAAAAGTAACCAACTGTACTACTCAAATTTTAAGTCCTTCTATATGCTTCATACTCAATGTGATAAACCATAACCTTAGATGCTCGCAAGTCGTTATTACCATAAAAACTCGTTTAACTCTCAATTCTTATTTTATGATTTAGTCTCAATCGCATTCCATCACAAACTCCTATTACCATCATGCTTAGTTAGCTCTTGTTATCACCACGAAGTCAACTATTTCATCAATATGAATCCTTAAACCCTGTTATACCAATCCAATCCAAAGAACTAACCCACTTTTATCCGCACTTCCTTACTAAAACTCTTAGTTGTCTTCACATAAGTATACTCTTTAGGACTTCCTTTACCCATATGCTTGTCATTCAATATTGATCCAATTTCTTGGACATTACGATGAAAATCACCACTCATTTAAAATCTTTGAGATACACTTCACGACTTAAACACATCAATACCGTACTAAAGATCCACCACTAAAAGCTTCCTTATAAATAATTATTAATTCATTCTTCCGTAGTAAAAAAAAACTAGTTAGATTCTCAAATATGAATACAACACTAAATCTTATTATATGAGCATGTGATACAATTAATAAATCCTTAAGTAGTATTCACACTTCACAATTTGACGTATCTGTTTTTATATACCACTAGTACCACATCATGAAAGTCTGTTAAATCCACCACTAAAACACATCATACCCATCGAGAAGATCGTATCAAAATAGCCCATACATATTATGACAACTTTGCTAACTGTGTTTTCTTAATTTACATTGTTCATTATCTTGCAATCATTTTAATTCGTCCACTTTCAATTATCGAACTACATTCTTTTCATAACTATATCACTTTCACCTTAGTATTAGGTCTAACATTCAGGTTATACACAGCACACTAACTACTCACATGAGAAACTATGCACGAGTCATCACATAAATGAGAGTGAATGGAGTGAAGCGATGATAGTCAAAACTAAGCCAAGCATGCACTATTAAGATCCAAAAAGTGAAGATTTTTCTTAAAAGTCACTATAGCCTCTCGAAGATAAGTACAGACGTCTCCGTACAGATCCTCAAGACTCTACTTAGACTCGGCTTGTACACACGTGAGACCTATGAACCTGGGGCTCTGATATCATTTTGTCACGACACAAAAATGGGCGTGATGGCACTCGTCTTATCCCACCAAGACAAGTAAGCCTAAAACTCAACCATTACAATAAAGTGTGGAAATAAAATATAAGTACCTTAATAAAACCCCCAAAACCTGGTAGTCACGTGTACAAGCCTCTGAAGTATTACAATTGATTTAAAAGAAAAACTCAAGTCTCAAATGAACTTGTTTCTATAATAGAACAAGATCATAACTATGGAGAAGAAAGTCTGCTGAGATGGAAACAGCTACCTCACAAATCTCCAAGAACCCTCGGAAAAGAAGACAATGACAAGTACAACAAAAATTCAAGCTCATAACGTACAAAAATTTGTAGAAGCAAGGGGTGAGTACCAAATCACACGGTACTCAGCAAGTAAACCTCTAAAAATAAGCTAAGGGGATGAAATACGGGTACTCCTACCACCCCCAATCGAACCTCCACAACTACATCCTGCAGTAAAATCAACCCAACCTAACAGCTCACAGTTTACATAGCACGTAACTCTACAACAACACTTAGACAAATTACATATACATCCTCCACAACCATACTTTACCAAATTACATATCCTCAATAACAACACTTCAACAAATTACATATCCTCGAAAAAAAACACTTCAACAAATTGCATACCCTTAACAACAACAATTTAACAAATTACATATCCTCAATAACGATCTCAGTATTTATCAATCACAAATTTCGCTGAAAGTCAATCACAAGATCAGCAAAACACAATATCAAGTTCACCAATGATAAGTATGTGCAATGTCATGTCAAGTATAATGATGCATGTCGGACCTAGTGATACATACCCGCTGTCTCTTAGTACGGGACCCATGGGGAACATATCTGTCCATGCATCTGTCGCGGCGCACGACACGACCCTCGATAATAGTAACCATCGCGACGCGCGATACGTCCCTCAAAATATAGTATCCATCGCGGCGCGCAATACCTCCCTCGAAATGGTATATCCTCTTTGAATTCTCATTCTTTCTCAATGCACATAACACTTGTCACAACCATGTCTTAAAATAATACAAATAACATGTTCACACAAACAAAGAGGATATGACCATTTTCATAACACAACACAATTCACAACAACATCAACAATGATTCAAGAAGCCTTTCAAATCACTCTCACATTATCAACACATCACGCACAAGCAATTATTCACATTACCTTTTATTACCCTTTGTTTTCATCATTAGAATTAATCAATGTGGACAAATCAACTCAGCACCAAGTCCTGTTACTCCCAAGCATATACCACAAGGAAATACACGCATTTATACACTTAACAAGAGTTTAGAAATTCACTTGCCTCATTTAGTCGAACAATCTTTTCAATACTTGAGTCTTCCCCCCTTTCTATGGGCTCCAAATCAGAACAATCTATCCAAATAATTTACCACAATAAGATTTTTAACATTAATAACACCCATGTTACTTAAGTGTTTATCCTTGAAACAAAAATTCACCCAGATTTATAATAAAGTTTTAAAATCTTGATTTCAAGTAATATATCAACTCTCATATATCCAAATTTCAAGCCTAGAATTAAGTCATAGTTTCTTCAAACACTACAACCCTAATAGCTTTCATGCAATATAATATACCCGATATTTAATTACCTATTTAAATATATCAAAACGTGAATTATAATATGATAATAAAATAAGGACTAATAAATAATAGAGCCAGTAATGGAATTGCTGAAGTCGAAAAAAAATGCTCCTCACATGTAACCTCACCTACGAAAACAACGCAAGTAGTAACCAATAGAACTGAACAAGCCCAATACCATCATGCAGGCATATTGTTTGCCAATGATTATCCATTTTGCTTGGAACAAAGTATTGTTCAGTGATTATCCCAACATATACATAACAATTGCTTTCCAAGAAATAGTATTAAAATATATTCCACCTTCAAATTACTTCAATCCAAACAATTAACCACTTCAGTCACTCATTAGCAATTTATACAAATCACTTCAATTTATACGCCCTAAGATAAATTATCACATTAATTACTGCTAAAAAAAAACTCCCGTCACTCATATCGCATCCTCACTTAAACTATCAAGTTCCTCCACCTATTCTGCCCAACCCTTTCCAATTGCATTAATATAAAGTGAATCGGATCACCTTCTGTGATAATTCTTGTGTTTTTATATATATAAATTATTACATATAGAAATAGAGGGAATTGAAGTGCTTACCAGGAAATCATTGTAACCTCATTGTCAACCGCTACTCTCTTCTCTATTGATATTATTTTTGAGTTATGACTAAGAAACTTTTAACCCTTATTTACTAAGTTTAATTTCATGGGCCAAATATAAAAGAGTACTAAATGAATTATAGACTTAGCCCACTAACTATTATTATACTAATTATTTAATAAATTTTTTTATCAACTATATACTCGTAGTTACCAATTATTTTAAAACTTTTGATCTATTTTTTTTTATTTATTTAATGGAAAGAGTCAAAATAGTTCTAATTCTCAAAACGACCTAGCGGGTCGTTACACTGCAAGTGGTTTTTCTAGGGTTTTATTAATTCTGGAGGTACAATTTTTTTATTTCAAAAATTTTGGTGCATCCTGAATCTATTAATGCTAAAGTCTCTATTTCATATTTTTCGATTTGAAGTTTTGCTAATATTTTAACAATAATTATATTTTTATCTTCATTACATATTAAAGTATTTGATTCTTCATTCATTTATTCTTTGCTTAACTAGTGGTAGTTCTTGTTCAATATTTTTTTGCTTTTTCTAATCTTACTGTCCTTTCTTCTAATTCTTTAACTTTTGCTTCTAATATTTTTAAATTTATTAGAGGCTCATTTGTATGTACCTCTTTCCTTTTTTGAGTTATTATTCCTAATTGTGTTTCTATACAACTTATACATCCTTCTATTAAACATTTATTACATTTAGCTCTTTTATATTTACTTGGATAGTATTTACACTAATTACATGGATTGCTGTCTAATCCTGTATCGTTTTAAAAATTATGTTCACATTTTATTATATTCATAAAATTAATTTGTAGGTCATCTATATTTAATTTTTCTATTCCTATTTCGTTAATTAATTCTTCTCCTTCTGAATTAGAAGAACTGTCTTCTTTGTTATTCTCATCTATATCAATGCTTATTATAGAGTAAATGCTTTCATTATCTGACATGTATTCATCTACATTTAATAATGCTCCGTTAAATTTTTCTACTAATTGTGCATTTCTAGTTTTTATATTATATCTTTTAGGACACGTATTTGCTAAATGTTCTATACTTCCACATGTAAAACATTCTAACTTATTTTTATAATTTCTATTTGTTCTATATTTTCTAACATGTCTGTCCCTATTTAAATATGGTTTCCTTCCTGAAGATTTTCTAAGAAAATATCCTTTTTTATTATATATCTTATTGTTTTGTGGGTTGTATTTTTTTATACTTTTTCTTTTTGTATTGGTTTTTATCATAATTTTGGATTGTATATATTATATCTTTATAGAAATTCATTTCATTTTGCTTTAATTGTTTTTGTATTTGTAAATTAGTATATTTTTCTTGTAATATTTCCATTATATGTTATATTCTATGTCCTATTGACCATTTCGCTTGAGGGTTTTGTCTACTCCTTCTATTTTAGTCCATCTTTCTTCTTTTTCTCTTCCTAAGGCTCCTGGTAGTTTGTTAAATAACATTTTACCTAGATCTTGATCAAAAGCATTTTCGCTAATTGTACAATAATAGAAATAATCATTTAAGAATTTCTTTATATAATACCAATTACTTATACTTAATTCTTCTAGTTTTATTACTGCATTTCGTTGCAAGGCTACTAATCCACTATTTGGGTCTTCTCCTGTTATTAATGTATGTACTTTATTTGTAAAATTATATGGGTTTGGTCCTAATGATACTAACTACTGAAATTCTGATGGGAATTCTACTTTATAAGCTTCCCATAGAGCTTTGGTTGATTCTCCTAGGAATGTTTCTAAGTATTTATACATCGTTTCAGCATCAGTTTCTGTATAAATTTTTTTTAAATCTTCTACTACTATTCCTTTCCCTAAGTCTATTACTGAATTCCATCTTTGTGGGTCATGTGCCGCTATATTTAAAAAAATTTCTTTACTTCCTCCTTCTTGGAGTACTTTTGGTTCTTCTATAGGCATTCTTTTTCCCATAGGTTTAACTTCTGTTATTGGAGTATCTCCTTATCTATATACTCTTCTACTTGGTATATTTTCTGTACTATTATCTGCGGTATATCCTTGTTCATTTGTTCTTTGGAATGGACTACTAGAACTTGCTGTTTCCATTAATTCTTTTTGACTTAGTATAGATTCTAACTGAGATATTTCACTATCATTTTCTTGTATTTCTGTCATTATATTATTAGTTTTTTCTTATTTATCTTGTAAACTTTTTTCTAATCTATATCCTTTATTATCGTTTCTTTGTTCACATATTTTAAAATGAGATATTGTTTGATGTAAATTTAAGTCTCTTAATTTACATCCTTTGCATGTAAATAATGTTTTCTTATTATTTTTACTTATTTCCTTAGCTTTTTCTATAGCCAAATCTACTGTAAAATCTTCTTCTAATATTATTTCTATATTCATCCCTTCTAAAGGTATTTCTTCTACAATCTTCTTCAAAGTCTTTTTGAGCTTCGTAATTGTAATCTATAAATCTTATTGAGGGTTCTCCTTTAGAACTTGTATATATTAAATGAGCGTCTGGTATTAAAGCTTAGTTTTCTTTAAAATCTCCTAATTTCCATTCTAATCCTGCATATTCTTCAGGATTTATTTTTATAGGTTTTATTAATTTTATCTCTTTGTTTCCCATTACTTCTACTACATCTTTTATTTGTAATTTAAATCTAGTGTTACTATTATCTGTCATTTTTCCTAAAAATCCTACACACATTAATAAATTCTTTTCACTATGCATTTCTTCATATCCTTTAGTTTGTATTCCTATTTGTATTTGGGTTCCAATTTCATTTAAATTCATCATAAAATCTGGACTTTTATATATACATATATATATATATATATATGTATGTATGTATGTATGTATGTATGTATATGTATATTTTAAAAGGACTTAGGGTATGATTGGCTAACCTTATTGAATTATTAGTTAGGAATTTAATGTATATCAATTATTAAGAGGGAATTAGCGGTGCAATAACAAATCAGAAAGCCAATGTTTTGGCTGCAGATGTTGCTCCCTACAATAAAATATGTCAATAATATTTCCTAACTTTTATTTGATTCTCGTGAAAATAATATCATAGTATTAATGATGTTCTCGGGGCTGCCTTAATAAGCCAACTACGATATTAGTTCGGTGTATGTAGGGTTTGAAAATTTAATGTTAATAGACAGTAAACAGTTAGGTTTGAATTTTATGTTTTTGTTATAACAATATCATATTGCTAGTGAAAAAACTTACAAGATAATAAAATTACAAGATTACAATTGAAAATAAAATGAAGAAATTAATCTCTTCAGGCTGAGGCACGGATATCCCGCTCTCTTAAAGGAGATTCAAGTCCACTGCAGCAAATGTTTTGACCGGTCCGGCCGTAGTCCTCATTGACTTGTCCCCTCCAGGATACAACAACCTTCACAAAGTATAACTCAATAACTCTGGACAAGAGTTAAGTCCAAAACTCCACAAAAAATAACACATCCCTGCAACTAATAAGAACTCTCTTTTAGACTAACTTTTCCATTCTTTGTTTTCTCTTGTGTTTCGTGTGTCTCAAACCAAATGAAGACCACCACTATTTATACTACAAGAAGTCTTCCTATCAATGAATAGGAAGATAATGAAAGTAGTAAATAGTGAAGATAATGGTCTTAGGATTTTCATAGGTTACAATAGGAGTTACATAGGTTACATAGGTTACAAAGAGTAATGGAGTAATTAAGAATGAAATAAAGTGATGGACAACCAATGCTAATGGATGGTGTAGAAGTTATCCATTCCAATGTTTATTGGAATTATTTTTATCTCTACAATGAATTCAAACAATAAAGCCAAAAGTAATGGCATTACATGGCTACCAAGTCAAAGATGAATAGCATGATTAAATTGGTAGTTTAAAACACAAATGTCTACCAATGGTCATTCTTATAACTCCAAAATAAAGCAATTTAATATGTTAGATATTAATATTAAAATGCTAATAACCTAATAATTCCCCATTTATTTTAATATTTAGATAAGAGAGTATATCAGTTGAAGGAAGACTACTATGCATAATTTAGGTGTGCTCTGCTTGAACCTCCACTTAGTGAAACAGTAACTTTTACTCAAAAGTCGTAGTTGTCTCAGACTTGAATTATGAATGCTCAAGGGAAATAAAATATCACTTCTCACACATAATAATCAAGGTGTTGACATAAGCTTTAACAGCCAGCACGTTATGGTCATGTGCTATCCCGGTTTCATGAGTGCATGTGAGAATAAGCCCCATTCTCATAGAAAGCGACCTACTTCCACACATCACATAGGTGAAATCTGTCGAGAGTGCTCCTGTAAGATTAACGCTCCACTCATACGGGCTACATATATTCATTAAGAGTTTTATCAACTCAACCTTCACAAACTTCATGAAAACAATGCACTCACATCATATTGAGTGGAAAAAATAGAGCATTTTTCACAACAAGTCATCATATGATTAGTTTTTCCCTTTGAACCTGGTTATAGGATCTCTAGTCCCCAGGTAGGGTTTCCTCATATATGAGTCAAGGATTTGTAGGCTTCAATCCCATCCCCCTCGATATGCTCCAGACCTTCTCTCTTGTTAAGGCCTTCGTAAGAGGATCTGCAAGATTATCACAAGATTTGACATAATCAATATTAATTGTACCATTTGTCAAATACGATCTTACATTATTGTGTTTCCCCCTTATAGGTCTGGATTTACCATTGTAATAACGATTTTGAGCTCTACCAATTGCAGCGGTGCTATCACAATGAATTAAAATAGGAGGAATTGATTTTTTTTAAATAAGGAATTTGAAACAATAAATCTCTTAACCAATTTGCTTCCTCACTAGCTTAAGCTAAAGCAATCAGTTCAGCCTCCATCGTAGAGTTAGCAATTATAGTTTGCTTTTTTGATCTCCAACAAACAGCACCACCACCTAAAGTAAAGACATAACCAGTGGTAGAACAAGAATCACCTGACAAAGTGTTCCAATTCGCATCACAAAAGCCTTCAATGACAGCAGGATATTTTTTATAGAACAAACCACAACTTTTCGTTCCAATTAAATATCTCATAACTCTTCTTATAGCATGCCAATTTTTATTACCTGGCTTGCTTGTAAACCTGCCAAGTACTCCTACTCCATATGCAATATCAGGTCTAGTGCAATCAGTCACATATCTCAAACTTTCGATTATACTAGCATATTCCATTTGATTTATTACATCATTTTCACTTTCAACACGAAATAAGTGAACACTTGAATCAAAAGGAGTAGTAACATGCTTGCAATCATGAAAGTTATATTTTTTCAAAATTTTCTCAACATAATGTGACTGGTCAAGGAAAATCCACTCACATGTTCTTATTATTTTTACTCCAAGAATAAAATTTGCCTCACCGAGATCTTTCATATCAAAAATGGCTTCTAAGAAATTTTTTAGCTTTATCAATAACATTCATGTTAGAGCCAAAGATCAACAAATCATCAACATATAGGCAAATGATCACATGTGAATTATTCCAACACTTATGATATATGCACTTATCACACTCATTTGTTTTATAACCATTTTCAATCATGAAGGAATCAAACTTTTCATACCATTGCTTTGGTGCCCGTTTCAAGCCATATAGGGATTTAGTAAGTTTACATACTTTGCTTTCTTGGCCTGCTTTAACAAAACACTCGGGTTGATCCATATAAATTTCTTCATTTAGGTCTCCATTTAGAAAAGCAGTTTTTACATCCATTTAATGAATTTGCAAATCAATAATTGCAGACATAGCAACTAAAAGTCTAATGGATGTAATTCTTGTTACCGAAGAAAAAGTATCAAAAAATTCTAGGCCTTCTAGGGGTTTAAAATCTTTTGCAACTAGCCTAGCCTTGTATTTATCAATAGAACCATCCTGTTTTAACTTTTTCCTTAAGACATTATATACCGTGGTTTCACAGTATAATTAATACTTTTTCCTTAAATTTAGTGTGTCCGAAAGTCTTTTTGTGCTAGTTTTTATATGAGTTTCTTTTTGTTTTGCAGGAAATCTGTCCAAAGTTGAATGCGGAGACTTTGAGTGAAGAAATGTAGAAGAGACCACCTACGGAGCTGATGATGGTCCGTCGTGCTTGTGACAGTCCGGAGGTGGCAGCGTAGAGAAGTTGCCGAAGGAAG
The DNA here is from genome assembly GCF_036512215.1 of Solanum lycopersicum. NCBI lineage: Eukaryota > Viridiplantae > Streptophyta > Magnoliopsida > Solanales > Solanaceae > Solanum > Solanum lycopersicum. The sequence continues at coordinate 50,002,105 of NC_090806.1, read as the reverse complement.
ATGGGGAAGTCTGACCAAGTGTGGGGTTACGTAGCTTGTGATGGTCCGTTGTGGCTATGACCATTCATCATGAAGTTCAGAGAAGTTATCCCAGTACCCAGATTCCAAGAGTTGAAGTGTTTTGAAATGAAGACCCTCGACGTACATTTGTGCCTATGACGGTCTGTCATACTTGCCGTCGAGGGGAATGAAGAGAGCAAAGTATGGGATGACGGCGTCCATGACGGTCCGTCGCGACCACGACGGTCCGTCGCAAGGTCCGTCGACCCAGCCGCGTTTTGGCAGATTTCCAGTAATTAGAATCCTTGTTTAATTAGGTTTATTTTTTTTATAAATAGTTCAAAAATCCTCGTTTTTGAGGTTAGACTCTGCTAGATTAGACATCATATTATTAGACTCTGTGTATTATTGTTTGATTTGGAGATTCTTGCAAGTGATTTTTGGTGATTAATCAAGCAAACTTTCGGACTTTATTCTTTCTCATTGAAGTAAGTACATGAATTCTTATTTAATATATTTGAATATTGTGTTTATGGCTATGAGTAACTAAACTCCATAACTAGAGTTGTGGGAACCATAGGCAAATAATGAGATAAACCCTAACTAAAAGAACAATTCTAGAATAGTGTCTTGCATGTATTAATAATTCTTTCAATTAGAAGTCTTTTTAACGGATGGCCAACGTTAGAACTCGCCTTAATGCTACTTGCCGGACCAAGGAGGTAGATAATAGGAAAAGAATTATTAACATAGATTTAGTGTATACTATCTAATATACTAGTATTGATTGGTACGAGGTAATAACTTAGTCAATTATCGAATACGATGCTTAATATGAGGTAAGGATAAGGGTTAGGATAGCAACACACGTAGCCGGACCAAGGTGCGGAGTGAGATTTTCTAGATGACGGACCAAGGATTTAGAAATACATAACTTATCACTTTGCATGCAAGATACTAGGAAAAAATTGTTATAGTTAGAGTTATCAATTTATGAACCTGTGGGGAACACGTAAACCCTAGTTACTTTGATTAATTGATTAAAACCCAACATTAAAAGCTGTTAAGTGTCTCTTTCAAGTTCGTTGTTTATTTTCACTTATTTAGAGATAGAACTCCCCCTTTTTATATTTCTACTTTCCAAGGAAGTTATTGACCAAACGATAGTAATAATAGGTTGAGGTTAAGTCTAGACTATTTTCGTCGTGGGAACGATCCCAACCTTAGTAGTTGGGTTATTTACTTGACACGACCGCTTTACTTCTCATTGGAGAAGTAAGTTTGAGCGTATCAAGACCAATTTTCAACCAATTGTTTTACAACCCGGTGGTAAATCAACTAACTATCAAGTTTTATTAGAAATTAAAGATTCCATTTCATCATTTACAGCCTCTTTCCAAAAAATAGAATCATGTGAAGATAATGCTTCTTTCAAAGTTAGAGGGTCATATTCAATATTAAACACATAAAAATCAAGACCAAAATCTTTTTCTACTCTAGCTCTTTTACTTCTTCTTAACACAAAATCACCAACTTCTTTATTTTTCAAAGTTGATGTGGAAGAACTAGGTAGTGACAAAATATTTTGTTCAATCCTTTGACCCCCACTATAATTAGTATCAAAAGGAAATTTATTTTCATGGAAAAATAGCGTCACCAGATTCTATTACAATATTATCTTCAAGATCAAAAAATCTATAGGCTGTACTATTTGAAGCATAACCAAGAAAAGCACAAGTAGTAATTTTCTTACCCAACTTTGTAATCTTGGGATCCATTAGCCTCACAAAGGCTAGACAACCCCAAACTCTTAGATATCCCAAACTTCGCTTGTAACCTTTCGACAATTCAAAAGGTTCAATTAAGACTTTTTATGAGGCACACGATTCAACACATAACAAGCAGTTAACAAAAGAATTAAACTCATTTGATTCATATTCACGGCCTCTATCACTTCTAATTCTTTTTATTTTTTTCCAAACTCATTTTAAACCTCATTGAGATATGTTTTAAAATTTTCAAAAGCATCACTTTTATTTTTCAGCACGTAAACATATGTAAACTTAGAAAAATCATCTATGAAAGTGATAAAATATCTATTGCCTCCACGAGTTAGAATTCCACCAAGTTCACAAATATCAGTATGAACTAATTCTAACAAATCAGTTTTTTCGTTCAACTTGAAAATGAGGTCTTTTAGTGATCTTGGCTTTACTACAAGCCTCACACTTTTCAAAATTCTTTTTAACCATTGGGATTAATCCTAAACTACTCATGATTCCAACATAAAGATCATTAATATGACACAAACAAGCATGCCAAAAATTAGTAGAAGAAAGCATATAAACAAAAGAAGAAGTTTTATTCATTTCAACATTCAACTTAAACATCCCATCACATGCATACCCCTTCCCCATAAAAATACCTTTCTTCACTATTACATATTGATCAGATTAAATAATCCTGCTTTATTAAGAAGAAAACTACACATCAAATTTTTTCTTATAGAAGGACTATAAAGTACATCTTTCAATGTTAATATCCTTCCAGAAGTAAAACACAATTCAACATCTCCCTTTCCAAGCACTTGAGTAGTGTGAGCATCACCAAGCATGATGGTTTTGGGCTCCTCAAAACGAGTATATTTTTTAAACCAATCTTTGTCATAACAGACATGACAGTTTGCACAAGAATCAACCTACCATCCATCAACATTCTCAACCATGTTTATGTCAGTAAACACCGCCACAAAAGGTTCTTCGATAACTTTTGCCTGTGGTTTAGGACCACGTTTTGGGAATCTGCAAATCGATCAATATGTCCACTCTTGCCACAAACAAAGCATGGTCCCTTTTCTTGAACTTGTTGATTTTGTGCTCGGTGATTTTCACAATTATTTTTATTGGGAGGTTTACCATTATTTTTCTTGAATTTTTTTCTTCTTAGAGTTTACTGAAGTAATTTTGTGATTTTCAGGAGTAGTATTATTTGAAGTAACTAAATTTACCTTCGATGTGATGTTGATCTCTTCTGTTTGTAAAATTGCATATTGGCCCCTTGCTTCTTCTTCAATGCGAATTTTCATTATCAAGGTTTCAAGAGAGGTTCTTTTTGTGTGTGGTACATAGTTTTTTGAAATTCCTTCCAAGAAGGTGGAAGCTTATCCACTATGCCACAAACAATAAGGTTATCTCCAATTTTAACCTCTTCGTACATAAGCTCTCCAACAATCATGATGAAGTGTTGAGCTTGATCTACTACTGATTTGTTCTCCACCATTTGGAAACGAAAAAATATACTAGCTGCATATTGTTTCGCTCCAGCCTCTTCGGTATCATACTTGCTCTGCAATGCCTTCCAAATTTTCTATGCACTAGAGTAAGTTCTATCATAATAATCATAAAAATTATCAGATAGACAATTAAGAAGATAATACCGACACTTATAGGAATCGCCATCGTACTTTTCCACTTTCTCTAGATGATAAATAGTTACATCATCATTCAGAGTGGTGATGTTTTCTTTATTTGGATTCTTCTCAATTAATACATAAGAAACATTGAGAAGACTTAAGTAGAAAAGTACTTTACCCTTCCATCTCTTGAAATGGTTATCATTGAACCGAAATGGCTTGTTAAGATCTCCCATCTTGACATCCGCAATTTTTTCAATTGTAGCCATATTGAATCTCCTTAAAATTGTTAGTGAAAAAACTTACAAGAGAATAAAATTGCAAGATTACAATTAAAAATAAAATGAAGAAATTAATCTCTTCAGGCTGAGGCGCGGATATCTCGCTCTCTTTGAGGAGATTCAAGCCCACTGCAGCAAAAGTTTTGACCGGTCCGACAGTAGTCCCTCTTTTACTTGTCCACTCCAGGATACAACAGCCTTCACAAAGTATAACCCAACAACTCTGGACAAGAGTTAAGTCCAAAGTTTCACAAAAAATAACACCTCCTTTCAACTAATAAGAACTCTCTTTTAGACTAACTCTTCCACTCTTTGTTTTCTCTTGTATTTTGTGTGTCTCAAACCAAATGAAGATCACCACTATTCATACTGCAAGAAGTCTTCCTAGCAATGAATAGGAAGATAATGGAGGTAGTAAATAGTGAAGATACTGGCCTTAGGAGTTTCATAGGTTACATAGGTTACAAGAGGAGTTACATAGGTTTTTCAAAGAGTAATGGAGGAATTAAGAATGAAATAAAGTGATGGACAACCAATGCTAATGGATGATGTAGAAGTTATCCATTCCAATGTTTATTGGGATGTTTTTTTATCTCTACAATGAATTCAACCAATAAAGCCAAAAGTAATGGCATTACATGGCTACTAAGTCAAAGATGAGTAACATGATTAAATTGATAGTTTAAAACACAAATGTCTACTAATGGTCATTCTTATAACTCCAAAATAGAGCAATTTAATATGTTAAATATTAATATTAAAATGCTTATAACCTAACATTTACGTTTTGATATATTAAAAAGGTAATTAAATATTAAGTATATCATATTATATAAATACTATTAGAGTTATAATATTGAAAAATTAAAATAAAATACTAGATTTGAAATTTGAAAATATGAGGATTGATATGATAATTGACAATAAAATTTAGGAACATGATTTTAGGTTTGTGTAAGTTTTTGGAACTATGCTAGAATTATTGTAATATTGGTGTTCTTAGTTTTTAAATCTTATTATGATTATTAATGAAAATACATTGATTTGATTTGAAAGTTCAACAATAAGGAAAGGCTCAAGTTTCGAAGTAAAATCTTGAGTGATCGAGACAAGTGAATTTCTAAACTGTTGCTAAGTGTATGAAAGACGTGTATTTCCTTGTGGTATATGTTTGGGAGTAATGGGACTTGGTGATGGATTGACTTGTCCACATTGATTAATTCTAATGATAAAAAAGGGGTAATAAAAGACTATATGATTATTTGTTTGTATGTGATGTGTTGAGAATGGTACGAGTACCGGTGTTATAGTGGGAAGGTTTATTGCTACAGAATGCGGATTGTAATTCGAGAATGCCAAAGCATATGGGCATTAACAGAAATATTATTGACCTGATTTATTATGTGTGATTTTGTTCTTTACTAAACCCATGTAATTGTGATAATTGTTGTGATTATATATATATCATAGCGACATTTGACTTTTTGAGATGTTGCATCATCTCCTTTATTTGATATCATATCATGCACATGCATTGTCATAAGATTGGGTGTGAGTGAAGGTCTAACACGTGGAGATCGTCCGTGTTGATATCGAGTTATGATTATTTGGGAACGTGGAGATAGTCCGTGCGATAGAAAATTTACGACTATGGTTTGAGCACGTGGAGATCATCCGTGCGAAATTTGTTTGATTTATGATAGTGCCTTGAGATCGTCCGCACAGACACATGGAGATTGTCCGTGTTGGTATATGGACCTCGCGAGTCCCCTATGGTTCATGAACTCTCTATGTATTTTCGAGGAGTATAATGTACTATACGGTTGAGACAGAAATTGTTACTATGAGGTATATCACTTCATGGTGTCATATTGCATTGCATCCCATGACATTCTTCATTCTTGATTCTTTATGATTATGTGTTTTAATGGTGGTTGGAAAGTACTTGATATTTGATTACCTCTATTTGATTACTTGATCTTGTGTGTGCTGATATTGTGAGTGCCTTTTTGTTAAAGTTGTGATTGTTGAATATTGAGTTGTAGTTGAGGATGTATAATTTGTTAAAATGATTTTGATTTGCTGGGTACTATGAAAACTGTGAACTGTTAGTTTGGGCTTATTCTTATGCAGGTTGTGGTTGTGGAGTTTCAGTTGGTGTGTAAGGAGTACTCGTATTTTATCCCCTTAGCTTGTGTTTAGAAGTTTACTTGATGGGTACCGTGTGGTTTGGTACTCACCACTTGCTACTGCAATTCTTTTTATAGGTTACTAGCCCAGACTTTGTGATATTTTTCTTCTCCTTATCTAAGGCTTCTTGGAGGTTTGTGAGGTAGTTGTTGTTCGTCTAAGCAGACTTTATTTCTCCTTAGTTATGACCTTGTTCTATTCTAGAAGCAAGTTCATTTGAGACTAGCTCTTATTTTTAATCAATTACAATACTTTAGAGGCTTGTACACGTGACAACCAGATTTTGGGGGTGTTTTTAATTGATTATGAAATTTCCACATTTTATTGTAATGGTTGAGTTTAGGCTCTTGCTGGAATAAGATGAGTACCATCACGTCCATTTTGGGTCGTGACGGTTAAGTTGTTCAAATAAGTTAAAATATATAATGTGTTTTAGTTTGTGAATATAATGTTGGAATTAAGTTAATACTAAACTAATTAGACTTAAAAAGTTGTTAAGTTCTTTTAATAAGTTAAAATATATAATGTGGTTTATTTGGTGAATATAGTGTTGGAATTAAGTTAAAACTAAACTAAATAGACTTAAAAAGTTATTAAGTTCTTCAAATAAGTTAAAATATGTAATGTGGTTTAGTTGGTGAATATAGTGTTGGATTTAAGATAAAACTAAACTAACTAGACCTAAAAAGTTGTTAAATTCTTCAAATAAGTTAAAATATATAATTTAGTTATAATGACCCAGAATATAATTTTTAAGAATTTGAACTATTTGATAACTACAATTATTTAGTTAGTGGATATTTATTTATTAAATAATTGAATTTTATTAATTGATAGTTAATGAATCAACTCCATATTATATTTAATACCCTTATCACCATGTAATAAAAATAAGTTAGTGAATTTGTCAATTTTAATAAATAATTAAAATTTATAAAAAAAAACAAAGAAAGAAAGAGAATAGCCAGAAACTAACCTGCATTGAGCGGCGGTTGGCGGGGAGACTACCCTTCACGATTAGGTAACAGTAATAAATTTCTTATTTATGCAATTGAAATATGTATCGAGTACAAATGATAGTTATAATTATTGATATTATTACAATAATAAGAGGAAAAAGGTAAGGAGGTAACAATATTCACAATTCAGATAATTATATACTATATATTTAATATTTTTATTTTGCAGTGACTTAGAATTGAAGCAAATTGGATTTCGTGCAATATTTTTATCATTACGGCCAATTGATGGCTATGTTATCATGATAATAACTGACGGCATACATTTATTATGAATTTAGTGGTCGTCCGTAATAAAAGTTAATAGGACTTAGTTTGAGTTTAACAATTTTTATTATAGTTATAAGGTTATAATTCCGATTTTAATAATATTGAGATATATAGTTAAATATTAGGAATATCATATTTTATGAAGAGCTATTAGGGTTTTGAGTTTTTGAAAAAATTATGACTTAACTCTAGGCTTGAATTTGAGAAATATGAAAGTTTGAATATTAATTGGTATCAATATTAAGAACTCTATTATAGAGTTGGGTGTTGTTAATTTCGAAATCTCATTGTGGTCATCTATTTGAATATGTTGTATTGGTTCGCAAGTCAACCAACAGAGGAAGACTCAAGTTCTGGAGTCATTATTCGACTAATTGAGGCAAGTGGATTTCTGCAAAAACTCTCTAAAGACTAGGAATACACAATATGGGAACCTTGAAAAAACATTCAGAATTGAATTTATACATTCCCATGGAGTCCAAGTGGCGAGATTAGTCGTGGCCACAGATCAACATGGTGATCCATCAAATTGTGTGTCTTCTCACCTTTTAGCATGACTTCTTTAGGAAATTCTTTTAGATGTTTAGGCGAGCAAGATCACGATCACTTATCCATTTGGTGAGTCCAAGTTTTCCTTTTGCACGCCAAGTTGGTGTGGAACATGGATCACTTCGCTAGAACTCTAGGTGATCTAGAGGCTCACTAGGCAAGTCACCTAGTAGCTTTTGTGATCTACAACTTTTCTTTTCTTCACCTTTTCTAATTTTTTTTCTCCATTTTTATGTCGTAATGTTCTTACCTTGCATTGAAACCTTCATTGTTGCATATTAACACATTAACATCAAGTCTAAGCATTAAATGAGCATTGAGAACACTAAATAATTGAATAATAAGCCCTGAATGAGTCGAAATATCCAACTCATCACTAACGTGAGCATAAAAGATATCAGACACTAGCAAATTCTCAAAACTTTGAAATAGACTTCGGGATTCATTTTGAACCCGTACACACAATCCAAGAATGCAACTTGAATAAAGTCTACATTTCGAACACAATAAAACCATTGAAATATAATCCAAGGAATCCTTGATCTGAAATCCATGAAAGTCACAAGAGATGAACAAAACACCCAAAGGGGCTAAATAAAGCTCCAGGCATTTGAAAATTCAATCAAAACCTCTTTAGGCCTAAAATCATCCCTCGGATACAATGGAGCTCTCAAAAATACGATTCAAGCATCCAAACCCTGAATATTAACCAAAGTCAACCTAGAGGCTAAAATTTCAATTATTTCAACTTTAAATCCTCCAAAAGACTCCGAATATGAAATCGAGAACTCTGTTAGACTAATTTCCACATTCTGGGTATAATAAAGTTGATGGAATTTAATTCAAAGACTCGAAACTCCAAATGTCTCTGAAAACAACATTTAAGAAACATTAGGCTTTAAAAATAAAAAACTTTGATAATTCACAGTTTTTTACTCATAGCTGGAAGCTAATGTAAAATACAAATAGAAATGACTCAGGGTCAATTCGAGAGGGGTAAAATAAATGAAAAATTACAAATATGACCTTATATATCATTCCATTATCTACTACTAAAAACCATATTAGTCCTTGAACATAAAGTATAAGAATGTAATTGAAGCCTCGAAAAGTAGGGAATATCTTGCACACATGTTACATTGTATCTCCCAAGTCGTCTCAATAAGTAAATAGTGCCTCTACTACATCTTCACTGGAGAAATATCTTTGGTCTTAAGGTTTTGGACCTAGATACCCAAGATTGCTATAGGATCCTTCTCAAAGAAAAAGTTTGGACCCAAAACTACCGAATCAAATGAAAGCACATAAGAATCAATTGACACGTACTTCCAAAGCATGAATACATCAAACACATGATGCATAGGTGGAAATCTAGGTGTCAAGGCCAACTTATAGGACACCTTTCTCACTCGGCTCAAAATCTTAAAAGGGCCAATGAATCTAGGGCTAAGCTTGCCATTCTTCCTAAACCTCATCACAACCTTCGTGAGTGACACTTGGAGCTGAAACTATTAATATTGATACAAACTAAGTCTCAAACACTCTGATATTTATAGCTCTTCTATCGCTCTGGATGTCAACAATCTACCCTAAATCATATGGACTTACTTTATGGAATCTAAACAAGTCTATATCTAAAGAGTCCATCTCCTTTGAATCAAACCGATCGATCAGATATCTACGACATCTAAGATACAACACCTCAAATGGACAATTTGAATATCTGAGTTATAACTGTAATTGTAGGTAAACTCTACTAAGGACAACTGATTATACCATCGAGCACCAAAACTAATCGCACAAGCTTAATGAATATCCTTTAACACCTGAATCTTCCACTCGGATTGAACATATGTCTAAAGGTTAAAGGTTGTACTTATATCTTAGCAAGCACCTAAACTATGTTGTAAATACCTCCGAAAGTGAAAAGTGAAAAAATGCTCGAGACAATAGAAATAGGCACTCCATGAAGTCATATAATTTCACTGATCTAAAGTTGGGCTAACTTCTCCACCGTATACTTCACCTGAAAAAGAGAGAATTGGGAAGACTTAGTCAACCTACAAACAACCACCCAAATGGGGTCATAACCATCCATAGTAGTAGGAAACCCACAACAAAATCCATAGTGATCTTTTCCCACATCCAAGTAGGAATAACAATCCTCTAAGATAAACTTTTGGGCCACTAGTGCTCACATTTGTCCTGTTGGCAAGTCAAGCATCTAGACACAAAATCTAAAATATCCTTTTTCTTGCCACACCACGAGTATTGCTGACGTAGACAAGATAATTCATTGCCGCCCATGGAGGGATGTAATATTGAGAGTAGAGGGCCTATTCAAGAATCAATCCAATCTAATTGCACACCTTGGGCATAATAACCCTACCTCTAATTTTTAGGATACTATCACAATCAAGGAAATCCTCCTTGGCTTCCCCTCTCAACACTTTATCTAAAATGAGACATGATTTGACATCACAGAACTGGTGTTCATGGAGTTTTCAACTAAGGAAGATTTGGACTCCATAAAAACAAAAAAAAACATAATTTTTTTTTAGAAATATGTACCCAGATAATAATATTGGCTAACCGCTGGACATTTTTATCCAACAGTCTCTCTTCAACATTGATAACTGCAAGACTCTCCATAGTCTTTCTACTCAAAGTATCGACTATAACATTAGTTTTCCCCAGATGATATAAGATGTTCATATCATAGTTATTCAGTAACTCAATCCATTTGTGTTGCCTCAAGTGCAAATACCTTCAACTAAAAATACACTAAAGAGTCTGATGATTCAGGATAACCTAATGTACCCCATACAAATAATTTTATCATAACTCAAGAAAAAATACTATGACCGCCAACGCCAAATCATGAGTAGGGTAATTCTCTCATGGTTCTTCAAACTATCTTTAAGTATAGGTCAAATGACCTTTCCTTTTTTATCAGGACACCACCTAACCCAACTTTAGAAGCACCATAACAAATGGTAATGTCCACACCCTTCTCGATTAGAATCAAAACATGAGCAAAATTAAACAAAATCTTGAGCTTTTTGAAGCTCTCCTCTCTCAACAGACCACTGAAAGCTCACACTCTATCGATACAATTTAGTCAAAGGATATGCTATAGTAAAGAAGCTATAGAGAAATTGCATGTAATAACCTGCTAGTCCCATAAAACTCTAAATCTCGGTAACTAAATTACTCAACCTCTAACTGCCTCAATCTTGTATCCACTCAAATGCCCTCCTTATACACCAAGTGTCCTAGAAATGCAGTAGAATCAAGCCAATACTTGCATTCGAGAACTTGGCATCCAACTTTTTCAGTCTGTAAAATATGATCCTGCAGTGTCGACCATGGTCCTTCTAATTCATTGAGTACATCAAGATGTTATTGATGAAGACTATCACGAAAAATTTCAAATAAGGTCGGAACACCCCATTCATTAACTCTATAAACGCTGCAAGGGTATTATTTAAATTGAAAGACATCGCAAAAATATCATAATTTCTAGTATGAAAAGTTTTCTTAGGGGAATTTGATGCCATAATCTTCAGTTGATGATAGTCAGACCTTAAATCAATCTTAGAAAACAAAGATACTCCTTGAAATTGATAAAATATGCCATAAGTATGAGGAAGAGGATACTTTTTCTTCACTGTCACTTTTTTTAACTGTCGGAAGTCAATACACATCCTTATCGTTCCATCTTTCTTCCTCAAAAACAAAACAAGAGCACCCCATAGAAAAACACTAAGGCGATTAAACCCCTTACTCAAAAAGTCTTATAACTGATCCTTCAGTTCCTTCAATTATGTTGGAGACATGTTAAGGAGGAATAGAGATGAGCCTGTTGTCTGGCTTCAAGTCAATATCGAAACCAATGTCTCCATTCGGAGGAAAACTTGGAAGATCTGTACGAAAAACATCCAAAAACTCTCAAACCATAAGAACCTAATCCATTAGAGGTGGTTCAACACTAGTATCCTAAATAAAGGCCAAATAAGACAAACACCCTCTATCAACCAACCTCTGAGCATGAATGAAAGAGGTAACCTTGCTAGGGTAAGAACCACTAGCACTCTTACACTTAACTCTTGGGACACCCCCCATAGATTAGGTCATAGTATTAGAATCAAAATCATGAATAACGTGATGCAGGGAAAGTCAATCCATATCCAAGATAATATCAAAGTCTACGATCCCCAGAATGATCAAGTGTCATACCAACCAAGATAAAAAATACAAGATCGATACACTCGATCAACCACCAAGACTTACGCACCATTGTATAAAAACAAATAGGCACATGTATGTTATCTTTCTTCATATCAACTCCAACAACAAAATCGATAAACACATACGAGAAAGTAAACCCAGATGGTCGGTCGCTGATAAATTGGGATAATACCTTTCATTACATTATTAGAAACCTCAGCCTTCAGCCTCCTTGGAAATGCATTGACATTTCCCCCTGCGACAACGTTTAGTCCGATTAGTACCCTAGTCTCCGCTCTATTGAGTTGTAGCACCACTACTAGAAGCCCTACCGCCTCTACCAAACTAACTTCTAACCTGACCGTTGGTTGAAGGCGCTGAACCTCTAGGTTGAGCAGTTGAATAAGTATGCTTGGGTCTTGCATGATTTTGCAAAGGTGCACTGATATATTAAGTGAGACATATCCCTACAACTATAACTAGATATGGGAGTCAAAGATTTCTACCGCGAACCAAATGAGCTACTATTACCACCTCGGCAAAAACCATATGATCGATTGATGTTTGACCATTGTCACTTGATGGCATAGATGCATGAAAGCCACAATGCTGGAAAAAGCTACCACCTCTACCTCATGATGAGGAGCTAAAAACTGACCAGAAGATCGCTCACTATCGTGTTCTCCAAACTCCACTCTCATTATCACCTCCTCCTCCTTCGTGGTACTCACGATAGACTTGGAGAAATCCACCTCTCTGGCTTCTCTAAATACAGGAAGAAGGAGAACAATGGTTAGTAGGATTTTTCACGCCTCTTTCTTGTAAGTAATATCATTTATTTTTTATACACACAAAAAAATTACTAAATCCTGAATCTATTCGATAATCAAAATTATTGTCAATTAGACCTATCATAATCTGAATTCATGGTATGTGCATGTAACGACCTGTTTAGTCGTTTTGAACAGCAGATTTTATGTCTGGAAAAATAGGCTGAGGCGACGGACCCCACGACGGACCGTCATGGGCACGACGGACTGTCGCAGGGTCTCGTTTCAAAACACTTAGAAAATCTGAAATTGGGTACTGAAAATCGACTCTCTGAGCTTCGTAACGGAATGGCAGGATGGACCGTCATAGGTGTGACGGACCGTCACAGACTCTTCAGAGAAATTGAGTCTCTGAACCCTGTGACGGGGCAGCAGGACGGACCGTCGCAGGCGCGACGGGCCGTCACAGACTGCGTAATCCCAGTCTGGGTCGGATTTCTTTATACGTTTGAAGGGACATTTTTGACTATTCCTGCTTTAATTATAAAGTTAGTGGGTTAATGTTAATAAGTCTAATTACTTGGGGGTTAAAAGAGGTAACCTTAAGTTAATTAGTGGGTTATTATTGCCATCTTTTATTCTTAATTATATGCTAATTAGGGTAAAAGAAAGAGGGTTTTGAATAAAGAAAATAGAAAGAACAAGAGAAAGAGAGAGAGAGTCAAACGAGAAAGAGGAGAAACGAAGAGAAACAAAGCTTGGAGAAAAATTTGCTTGCTTGATCACTAATCTTCGGTGGAGGTAGGTTATGGTTTATGCTATCTTATAGTAAACTCTTAATAGCGAATGATATGTGTTGGTAGTATTGTAAACCCTTCTATATGCTTAATTGTATGCTTGCATGAATATGATTATGTGATTGTGATAAAATAAGCATGATGAAGTTATTGAATCCAAAATCTTGAAAGAAACCCTAATTCACATGTTAATGATGATGCCTTGGTATAAAAGAAGGCTTGATAAATTATATAATGAGATTGATGATGCCTTGGAATAAAAGAAGGCTTGATGAATTAGGGGATCGGGTGCCACATTCCGGTACCAGGATAGAATGAGAATCGGAGTGTCACGTTCCGACACCAGGATAGTATATGGATCGGGTGCCACGTTCTGGTACCAGGATAGAAATAGAGGATCGGGTGCCACGTTCCGGTACCAGGATAGAATGAGGATCGGAGTGTCACGTTCCGACACCAGGATAGTATATGGATCGGGTGCCACGTTCCTGTACCAGGATAGAAATAGAGGATCAGGTGCCACGTTCCGGTACCAGGGTAGAATGAGGATCGGAGTGCCACGTTTCGGCACCAGGATAGAATATGGATCGGAGTGTCACATACTGACACAAGTGGAAGAAAGATAATGAAATCTTGAAAAATGTTAATATACTCAATGTAATAAACCTAATTCCCAAATGAGTATGGTATTGAGGCTTGAGTCCTCATGGATGAACTTGATGGTACTTATTAATGATTTAGTACTTGTTGTTGCTACATGTTGAGTATTGTAGTTGATTTATGATATTGTCTGATATATACTGTTTTCTATTTTGAGTTGGCCGATGATACTTACTCAGTACTTGTGGTTGTACTGACCCCCTACTTTTATGTTTTCTTCTTGTTATTTGTGTAGTGCAGCAAACGTGCCGTCGTCTTCAACTCAACAGTAATTCTAGCCAGTCTTCGTCACACCGGATCTTCAGGGTGAGCTAATGCTTCTAGCTTGAACTGGATCTTCTTCTTCAAGTCTTGATGCCTTGAAGTTCCAGCATGGACTAGCTTTTATGTATTTTTAGCTTCTTAAAAACTCTTAGATTTAGTAATTTGAAGTAGATGTTCTTGTGATGATGACTTCCAGATTTTAGGGATAATAATAGTTATTGATTCTATTAATGAGTTTAAGTCTTCCGCATTACTTTCTGTTGATATTATATCGAAATGTTAAGGTTCAGATTGGTTGGTTTGCTCACATAGGAGGGTAAGTGTGGGTGCCAGTCGCGGCCTGCGTTTGGGGTCGTGACAAACTTGGTATCAGAGCATTAGGTTCGTTGGTCTCATCACACAAGAACGAGTCTAGTAGAGTCTTAAGGAACGGTAGGGGGATGCCTTTACTTTTCTTTGAGAGGCTATAAGACTTTAGGAAAATTCCATTCTTTCATTCTTTCTTTCGTGCTATTACTTGGATACAATTGGTATCTAGGTGATACAAATTGGTATCTGACCATCTTCACTCTATTTCGCAGATGGTTAGAACTAGAGCAACAACCGCGCCAACATCAACATCGGCAAGACAAGAGGCGTCCGAGCCAGGCACTGGGGCTGTAGCTCGAGAAAGAGTAGCGGCAAGAGGCCGTGGTAGAGGTCGTGGGAGGACGTCCTCTAGAGGAAGAGGACGAGCACCTAGCCCGTCTGATACTAGGGCGGTGACTCCTCCACCGACTGAGGAAGTGGTAACAGATGGTGAGGAAGGGGAGAATGAACAAGTGAAAAATGAGGAATTGTCACCCCAACCTACCCCAGAGATGATCAATCAGGTTCTCGCTTATCTTATTGGGTTGTCTGATCAGGGTCAGGCCCCTTAAGTGTTTTCTGCACCAACACCTCCGGTTTCAGAGGTACAACATGCAGCCACTATGGCTCCTCGTATGGATGCCTCATTGGACATAAGCACGTTTCCACGTCTGACTACTGGGCCTATAATGACAAATGATCAGATGAACTTTTCAGTAAGTTCTTAAAATTGAAACCTCCAGTCTTCAAGGGTGCTGAATCTGAGGATGCTTACGATTTTCTGGTTGACTATCATGAGCTACTACACAAGATGGGTATAGTAGAACGGTTTGGTGTTGAGTTCATGACTTATTAGTTCCAAGGAAACGCCAAAATGTGGTGGCGGTCACATGTTGAGTGTCAACCAACAGAGGCGCCACCTATGACTTGGGCATCATTCTCTAGCTTGTTTATGGAGAAGTATATTCCCCGGACTTTGAGGGATAGGAACAGAGATAAGTTCTTGAGCCTAGAGCAAGGTAGGATGTCGGTTACTGCATATGAGGCTAAGTTTCGTGCATTATCCCGGTATGCCACCCAACTATGTTTCAGTCCACAAGAGCGGATTCGCTGTTTTGTTAAAGGGTTGAGATCGGAGTTGCGGATTTGAGCCTTACATGTAGTGGCTACAGTGAAATCTTTCCAAGAAGTGGTAGACTTTGTGGTAGAGGTGGAAGGAGTGAAGCCAGATGACTTCACCATGGTAACTACATCAAAAAGGTTTCGAAAGGGAGGTGAGTTTAATGGTTCTTACTCTAGAGGAGAGGGTTCAGGAGGTTACTCAGTCCGACCAATTCAGTCTTCACTACAGACTGTAGTTGGGGGTCCACCTCAGACCGGTCAACACTTCTCTGAGAGACCTATGCTTGAACCCAAAGAGTGTTATGGATGTGGGGAGATCGGACACATTAAGAGGTATTGTCCAAAACAGAGTTACAGACCTCCAAATGTTAGAGGTAGAGGTGGTTATGGAAGAGGTCGTCATTCTGGAGGACGCGGTGGTCGAAGTAATGGTGGTCACCAAAATGGTCGAGGTGATGGGCAAACTGGAGCCACTACATCACAACATGGTAGGGGCAGTGGACAGACAAACGATAGCCCCCATTGTTACGCTTTCCCTGGGCAGTCTGAAGCGGAGGCATCTGATGCTGTCATCACAGGTAATCTTCTGGTTTGTGATTGCATGGATTCTGTATTGTTTGATCCTGGATCCACATTTTCTTATGTATCTTCCTGATTTGCTAATGGTCTAAATTTACATTGTGAATTACTTGATATGCCTATTCGTGTTTCTACTCCGGTGGGTGAGTCTGTGGTAGTTGAAAAGGTATATAGGTCTTGTTTGGTGAACTTTGTGGGGAGCAACACTTATGTAGATTTGGTTATCTTAGAAATGGATGATTTTGATGTAATTCTGGGTATGACTTGGCTTTCTCCGCAATTTGCGATCTTGGATTGTAATGCTAAAATGGTGACGTTATCCAAGCCTGGGACAGATCCGTTAGTGTGGGAGGGTGACTACACTTCCAATCCGGTGCGTATCATCTCCTTTCTTCGTGCTAAGAAAATTATTAGTAAAGGGTGTTTAGCTTTCTTGGCATATCTCAAGGATGACACTACCCAAGTACCTTCGATTAAGTCGGTTTCGGTGGTCCGTGAGTTTCTGGATGTGTTCCCTGCAGATCTTCCTGGTATGCCACCAGATAGGGATATTGACTTCTGTATTGATCTTGAACCGGGTACTCGCACCATTTCTATACCCCCTTATAGAATGGCCCCCACGGAGTTAAGAGAGTTAAAAGCCAAACTTCAAGAGTTGTTGAGCAAAGGCTTCATTAGACCAAGTGCATCTACTTGGGGTGCTCCGGTTTTGTTTGTGAAGAATAAGGATGGGAGTTTTCGGATGTGCATAGACTACCGGCAGTTGAACAAGGTAACCATAAAGAACAAGTATCCTATTCCTCGCATTGATGACTTGTTCGATCAGTTACAAGGTTCCTGTGTCTTCTCTAAGATTGACTTGAGATCCGGTTATCATCAATTGAAAATAAGGGCAACGGATGTGCCAAAGACTGCTTTTAGAACCAGGTATGGCCATTACGAATTTGTAGTGATGTCTTTTGATCTTACGAATGCCCCTGCTGCTTTCATGAGCTTGATGAACGGGATTTTTAAGCCATATCTGGATCTCTTTGTGATCGTATTCATTGATGATATATTGGTATACTCAAAGAGCAAGAAGGAACATGAAGAGCATTTGAGAAGGGTATTGGAAATATTGAGGGAGAAAAAGCTTTATGCCAAATTCTCCAAGTGTGAGTTTTGGCTAGATGCAGTGTCCTTCTTGGGGCACGTGGTTTCTAAGGATGGAGTGATGGTGGATCCTTCTAAGATTGAGACAGTGAAGAATTGGGTAAGACCGACTAATGTGTCAGAAATTAGGAGCTTTGTTGGGTTACCTAGCTACTACCGCCGATTTGTCAAGGGGTTCTCTTCTATTGCCTTTCAACTGACGAACTTGACTAAGCAAAATGTTCCATTTGTATGGTCGGATGAATGTGAAGAAAGCTTTCAAAAGCTCAAGACCTTGTTGACTACTACACCAATCCTTACCCTGCCAGTGAAAGGTAAGAATTTCATTGTCTATTGTGATGCATCCTATTCGGGTTTGGGTGCAGTGCTAATGCAAGAGAAGAATGTGATTGTTTATGCTTCAAGACAATTAAAAGTGCATGAACGTAACTATCCAACTCATGATTTGGAATTGACCGCGGTAGTGTTTGCATTAAAGCAACAGAGACGCTATTTATATGGGGTTAAGTGTGAGGTCTATACGGATCATCGTAGCCTACAATATGTATTTACTCAGAAAGATTTGAACTTGAGACAGAGGAGATGGATGGAACTACTGAAGGACTACGACATCACTATTTTGTATCATCCGGGGAAGGCAAATGTTGTAGCAGATGCTTTAAGTAGAAAGGCGGGAAGCATGGAAAGTCTAGCTCACTTGCAAGCTTCTAGACGCCCATTGGCTAGAGAAGTTCAGATTCTGGCTAAAGACCTTATAAGATTAGAAGTAAATGAGAAGGGAGGATTTTTAGCTTGTGTGGAGGCAAGATCTTCCTTTCTTGACAAGATTAAGGGAAAACAGTTTGATGATGAGAAACTAAGTAGAATCCAAGATAAGGTATTGCCAGGAGAGGCTAAGGAAGCACAAATCGATGAGGAAGGTGTTTTGAGAATCAAGGGAAGGGTATGTGTACCCCGCGTCGATGATTTAATCTACACTATTCTGACAGAGGCTCATAGTTCAAGGTATTCGATACATCCGGGTGCAACCAAGATGTACTGTGACCTAAAGCAAAACTTTTGGTGGAGTAGAATGAAGCGTGATATTGTGGATTTTATTGCCAAATGTCCAAACTGTCAACAGGTAAAGTATGAACACCAAAGGCCCGGAGGAACACTTCAGAGAATGCCCATTCCCGAATGGAAGTGGGAAAGGATTGCAATGGATTTCGTGGTTGGTCTTCCAAAGACATTGGGAAAGTTTGATTCCATTTGGGTAATTGTTGATAGGTTAACTAAGTCTGCTCACTTCATTCCGGTCAAGGTGACTTACAATGCAGAGAAGTTAGCCAAACTTTACATCTCGGAAGTGGTGCGATTGCATGGGGTTCCACTCTCCATTATATCAGATAGAGGTACTCAGTTTACTTCTAAGTTTTGGAAAACATTGCATGCGGAATTGGGTACTAGGTTGGACCTTAGTACTGCGTTCCATCCTCAGACCGATGGTCAGTCTGAGCGAACGATTCAAGTGTTGGAGGATATGCTTCGTGCGTGTGTGATAGAATTTGGTGGTCAGTGGGATAGCTTCTTACCCTTAGCAGAGTTCTCCTACAACAATAGCTATCACTCAAGCATTGATATGGCCCCATTTGAGGCACTATATGGGAGAAGATGTAGGTCTCCCATTGGATGGTTTTATGTATTTGAAGTTAGACCTTGGGGTACTGACCTTCTGAGGGAATCGTTAGATAAAGTGAAATCTATTCAAGAAAAGCTTCTAGCGGCGAAAAAGTAGACAGAAGGAGTATGCAGACCGGAAGGTTAGAGACTTGGAGTTTATGGAGGGTAAACAAGTCTTGTTGAAGGTTTCGCCAATGAAAGAGGTGATGCGGTTTGGTAAGCGAGGTAAACTTAGCCCGAGGTATATTGGTCCATTTGAAGTACTTAAGCGAGTAGGGGAGGTGGCTTATGAGTTAGCCTTGCCTCCAGGGCTGTCCGGAGTGCATCCGGTATTGCATGTGTCGATGTTGAAAAGATACCATGGGGATGGAAACTACATTATCCGTTGGGATTCAGTTTTGTTTGATGAGAATTTTTCTTATAAGGAGGAACCTGTTGCCATTCTAGATAGAGAAATTCGCAAGTTGAGATCAAGGGAGATTGAATCCATCAAAGTTCAATGGAAGAATCGACCCGTTGAAGAAGCCACTTGGGAGAAGGAGGAAGATATGCGAGAAAGATACCCACATCTGTTTACAGATTCAGGTACTCCTTTTCGCCCTTGTTTTCCTTCCTGTGATCGTTCGGGGACGAACGATAGGTAAATTGGTATCTATTGTAACGACCAGTTTAGTCGTTTTGAACAGCAGATTTTATTTCTAGAAAAAAAGGCTGAGACGACGGACCCCACGACGAACCGTCATAGGCACAACGGACCGTCGCAGGGTCTCGTTTCAAAACACTTAGAAAATTTGAAATTGGGTACTGAAAATTGACTCTCTGAACTTCGTAACGGAATGGCAGGACGGACCGTCACAGGTGTGACGGACCGTCACAGACTCTTCAGAGAAATTGAGTCTCTGAACCCTGTGACGGGGCAGCAGGACGGACCGTCGCAGGCGCGATGGGCCGTCACAGACTGCGTAATCCCAGTCTGGGTCGGATTTCTTGATACGTTTTAAGGGACGTTTTTGACTATTCCTGCTTTAATTATAAAGTTAGTGGGTTAATGTTAATAAGTCTAATTACTTGGGGGTTAAAAGAGGTAACCTTAAGTTAATTAGTGGGTTATTATTGCCATCTTTTATTCTTAATTATATGCTAATTAG
The DNA here is from genome assembly GCF_036512215.1 of Solanum lycopersicum. Classification (NCBI taxonomy): domain Eukaryota; kingdom Viridiplantae; phylum Streptophyta; class Magnoliopsida; order Solanales; family Solanaceae; genus Solanum; species Solanum lycopersicum. Next base: position 49,981,652 of record NC_090806.1, on the reverse strand, counting down.
GGTAAAAGAAAGAGGGTTTTGAATAAAGAAAATAGAAAGAACAAGAGAAAGAGAGAGAAAGAGTCGAACGAGAAAGAGGAGAAACGAAGAGAAACAAAGCTTGGAGAAAAATTTGCTTGCTTGATCACTAATCTTCGGTGGAGGTAGGTTATGGTTTATGTTATCTTATAGTAAACTCTTAATAGCGAATGATATGTGTTGGTAGTATTGTAAACCCTTCTATATGCTTAATTGCATGCTTGCAAGAATATGATTATGTGATTGTGATAAAATAAGCATGATGAAGTTATTGAATCCAAAATCTTGAAAGAAACCCTAATTCACATGTTAATGATGATGCATTGGTATAAAAGAAGGCTTGATAAATTATATAATTAGATTGATGATGCCTTGGAATAAAAGAAGGCTTGATGGATTAGGGGATCGGGTGCCACGTTCCGGTACCAGGATAGAATGAGGATCAGAGTGTCACGTTCCGACACCAGGATAGTATATGGATCGGGTGCCACGTTCTGGTACCAGGATAGAAATAGAGGATCGGCTGCCACGTTCCGGTAACAGTATAGAATGAGGATCGAAGTGTCACGTTCCGACACCACGATAGTATATGGATCGGGTGCCACGTTCCGGTACCAGGATAGAAATAGAGGATCAGGTGCCACATTCCGGTACCAGGGTAGAATGAGGATCGGAGTGCCACGTTCCGGCACTAGGATAGAATATGGATTGGAGTGTCACGTACCGACACAAGAGGAAGAAAGATAATGAAATCTTGAAAAAAATGTTAATATACTCAATGTAATGAACCTAATTCCCAAATGAGTATGGTATTGAGGCTTGATTCCTCATGGATGAACTTGATGGTACTTGTTAATGATTTAGTACTTTTTGTTGCTACATGTTGAGTATTGTAGTTGATTTATGATATTGTCTGATATATACTGTTTTCTATTTTGAGTTGGCCGATGATACTTACTCAGTACTTGTGGTTGTACTGACCCCCTACTTTTATGTTTTCTTCTTGTTATTTGTGGAGTGCAGCAAACGTGTCGTCGTCTTCAACTCAACAGTAATTCTAGCCAGTCTTCGTCACACCGGATCTTCAGGGTGAGCTAATGCTTCTAGCTTGGACTGGATCTTCTTCTTCAAGTCTTGATGCCTTGAAGTTCCGGCATGGACTAGCTTTTATGTATTTTTAGCTTCTTAAAAACTCTTAGATTTAGTAATTTGAAGTAGATGTTCTTGTTATGATGACTTCCAGATTTTGGGGATAATAATAGTTATTGATTCTATTAATGAGTTTAAGTCTTCCGCATTACTTTCTGTTGATATTATATTGAAATGTTAAGGTTCAGATTGGTTGGTTCGCTCACATAGGAGGGTAAGTGTGGGGGCCAGTCGCGGCCCGGGTTTGGGGTCGTGACAGTGCATATTACTAAATATATATTTCTCTTGCTTACATAACTATTTAACCCTTATAGTTTATAAGATCTTAAATAATTGATGTCGTTTCACTCATAATCTTAATAGTAATCTTTAAGATTTCCAGAGTCATATTATTCTTTTAACTTATCAGTTGGTTTGGAGGGTGGTTATCCACACAGATGAACCGCGATCAATCCCCTCCCCACTTAATGTCTTCTGAGTCGAGCCTGTCGCGAAGGATTTTTCTAGTGCAGTTTACATCCCATCTTTGGTTTGAAGGCTATTACACAATAGGGGGTTTACCCAGTGCGCACAAAAATGATCATCACAAAGTGCTCACCCGAAAGGGATAGGATGTGGCAGAGGTTGTAGTGGTTGCAGATTATCCAGTGTTCCAAAAAAAAAATTACTTAATACGTAATACTTTTCTACTGAACTTTTTTTCAATCAGAAGGTAATTTTTTTGGATTACCATTTGCGTAATACATAGATGAAATAAATAGAGTGAACTATATTACTGATAATATGATCAGAGAAAATATTACAATACATTGACATTCAATCTAGCATTAAATAATTCGTCATAAGCAACCCAAAAGTTCCTTGATGAACCAAGCGAAAAACATAAACTACGTTTAAAAAGAATAAACTGCGTATACTAGGGTTGTTCAAAATTTGAACCAAAAATAAACATTGGTTTATCAATGACGGGTTATGGTTAAGAGGTTTTGAATTTATTTTTAATCGTTTGAATCTTTTTCTTAACGAAATCGATAACCAGATAGTAAATTAAATAATTGTATTTATATCATTTTTTATAAGAAAAAGACTTTAATTTCCCCTTGAACTTGTCCCAAAAAGTAAGTTTCACTCTTAAACTAGCTTGACGACGTATTACACACATTTACTATTAAAACTGAATTTATTTACTCCCTAAAACTCACGTGGCAAAAAAAAAAAACTGGTGCGTCAGAAAAAATTAAAGTTAAAAAAGAATTAAAAAAATCAAAAATCTTCCTTCCCTCCCATTAAACATTAGAAAAAGAATTTAAAAAATTAAAATTTTACATTCCCAACCATTACCCTCTTCTTCTTCATTCTTTAATTTTCATCACAATTTTTTATTTTTAATCACAATCTCAAAGATTCACAATGACGTGACTGTAGTAGTGGTGTTGTTGGTCGTGATTACTTGTTGGTTGTTCAGATTATTTTTTGGTTATTCTGATTTGAAAGTGTGGAGCTCTTTAGAATTTCATTTTTAGCCATGGTTGAAGCTTTGAACTTGCCGATGCACCTGTAAACCAAAAAAAGAATAAAATCGCAAAGGGTAAGGTAATGGGTCTGGTTTGGTGTTTGTTAATTATCTTGATTTGGATTTTGAGTGGTTGTTTTATGGTGGTTGTTTTGTGGATGATGGTTCGTTTAAAAAGAACAAATGGTGTTGTGGAGGTGGACTTATGGTGGTGATTGGTTGGTTGTTTTTCGCCGGAGAAGACAAAGAAAATTCTTGCATAACTTTAATGAATGATTTCTCCATTGAGATTAGAGATAAAATGAGTGAGATTTAGTGGTAAAGACAATTAACTAATAGATAATTTTAATAATAAATTAGTATAAAATAGAGTTAACAAAAAGAAAGTTAACTAATAAAGAAAAGAAAATAAAAAGAATATAACAAATTAATCTGAAGTGACACTAACGTGGCAGCGAGTGTAATACACTACATGATGTGAGAGTGGTGTTACACGTCCCAGGGTGTTATTAAATTAATTTTTAAATAATAAAGGTGTGTAATAGGTCGTCCCAATAGTTTAAGTGTGTCACTGACTTTTTCAAGACAAGTTTAGGGGGCAATTTATGTCATTTTCCTTTTGTGTATAAAGTCTTTGACTTAGAATCTAGTTTCCTACTTGTATTTCAAATTGTCTCAAACTCTTGGTTATTCAACAATGTAGTGTTTTTTTTAGCAAGATGTAATCTCCGACTCATATGCATGATTCATTTAATTTGTCACCTTGTACGTGATTTTCAACAATTATTTTTAGTGTCCAATCTTAATGGTTAAACCGATAATTGAATCAATAACCAATAAACCAGCTATTATCTGAGATGTTTCTATAATGATTTAGCATGTCTACAAACCAATAAACTTCAAAATAGAATCGAAATTGACCGATACACTGTCATAGCATACATATATATACTTTTAAAAAAGGATTTTAAACTAAAATGGTTAGATATTAAACATTAGTAAATGAAATAAAACATGAATACACACTAGTAGGAAGTAAAACTAGCAACAAAATTGTAATTTTAGGATATTAATTGATGATCTCTATGACACTATAATTTAAGTAAAGTATAATAGGGGGAAATAGTCGTAATACGAGGCGCCGCCAGTCAAAATTTGATGGGCCTACCAACTTTGACAAGTTCCTCTATGTCAAGTCATCAACAACCCTTTTCACTGCTTCCTCGAAACCAGACTCGTCCCATTCACTACCCTGGACCAACATAAGAAGAAAAAAACACAAAGTTGGTAACTCTAACAAAAACAAATCATCAACAACAATTTTAAGTTGTATAAACTAGTAATATAATTAAATAAATAATAGACAATTTGAGACAAATGGTACTTCCCCCTCGCATGTTTCACATTTAAGATAACAAAATTAAAATATATTTTACGTACAATTTAAAGTATTTTTTTAAACTTTGTCATCAGTTAAAACTAGAAAAATAAACTATTAAAGTTGTAGGCAAGGAAGAGAACCAAAAAGTTTGAAAAAATTATTCCTCTAATGAAAGTGACATTTCCCTACTATTTTTCTGTTTTGGAGGGCGGAGTATTTGACAGAATCTTGAGAAAAGTTAAAAGAAGCACCCCCTGAATAAACTTTATTTGATATGTATATAACTATATATCCAGTAGTTACAAGCTTATTGTACCAAAAAAACAGAAAACAGTAAAGACAATATTGTGTCCACTACAAGTAATTGCACTGTATAATTGGATGTATTTTAAGCTATATATATTAGTAGTATATAGGAGTAATATACTCCCTCCATTTAAAAAAAAAATGATATAGTTTAACTTGACACAAAATTTTAGAAAATAAAGAAGACTTTTGAATTTTGTGATCCTAAAATAAAATTATGTCAAATGTACATTGTTCTTTAATCTTGTTATCTTATATATGTCACGTGAAAAACTAAAATTAAAATATTACAAAAATAATAATTATTATTCTTTAAACAATTAAAAAGAAAAAAATATCATTTTTTTAAATAAAAAATTAATATTTAATATCTTACACGCATGTTATTCATTTATTTATTTTAGGAGACAGAGTTACATGTGACATCTTTTATATGACATGATAGGAGGTAAAATGCTTTTTATGCCATCATTATATTGAACTTCAATTCTATTTTACCATCTTGAGAATAGTAATGACAATATTCTAATATTTGTCTTTTGTGTGGCGGAAGTCCGATGGGAAAAGGAGAGTATTAAGTAATTATATGTGGAATCGGATACTGCTGTTAGTGTGGGATTATTATCAAATCGGAAAAGATAACCATTTATTCTAATGAATATAATTCATAAGAACAAAAAAATACAAGGATAAAAAATAATAATTTTTTTCATCATAAAAATAACAATGATATAGAAGTGTATAGGCTTTCAATTAATCAATAAGAGTGTTGTTTTTCTTATAAGAATTTGTGATAGTTCTATCGTTTAAACTTTTAATAGTTGCACAAACAAAATGCTTCTTCATTTTGTTACTTTGGTATAGAATATTCTTGAATATCTCAATTCCACTTTGAGTTGTCAACTACAGAAAAGGTTCCATTTGGACTTTTTGGCATGATTTTATATTTTATCTTTATGAACTCTTATGTTTAGCAACTTGTTCGATGAACTAAGTCGCCTAAATAAAAAGTGAATCCAAAATTATCAAAAAAAAAATATTCACATTGAGATTTCTTCCTTACCATTCCTCCAATAAAAATAAAAAGATATGAAGGTAACTTCAGAACCTAAAACATATATATTTGCATCAGTTCATGGTTGACTTAACTCATCTTACAAAAACTATGTCAAATTGATGATGGAATATTGTTTTCATAAAGTTTATTAATTATTTTCTTTGAAGGAGGTTAATAACATAGTAGTTTGATAGTAATATGTTTTAAGAAATTGTGATTTCTTTTAATATTTTTAAGTTAGCTGCTAGATTTCATTTGAATCTTATAATTAGTTTAATTATATCATTGCATGATTTATACTTGTAAAATCATGTTAGAAATTTTATTTTCCAAGAGTTTTATAATCATGTTTTATTTAACTATTTTAAATATTAATATACATTTATAATTTTGTGTTAATACTTACAGTATGTATTAGTCTACTACATTATAAACTGAAAATTTAAAGATCAGTACCTCTCCCCAAATACAAAGGTAAACGTCTCCTCTTAACACATTGGTTTCCATAAGCTTTATAAGGAAAAATAATTTACATATTGTTAAAAGTAACTAGTTTGGGAAAGAAGAAGAAAAATATCCATGCGTACCTGAATTGTAATTGTCAAACTTACGTGAGTAACCATGGATGGCCTAGTGTTTGCTGCTACTGACTGTAAGCTTAAATTGTCTTGAGTTTTCAAGAACTCGAGCAAACGAGTGGCCAAATCCAACACGTTGCATTCTCCTGATCTTACTGAAACTTGCAATTCCACTGTTCTTGATTCTGATTCACTACTTACATTTTTTATTATTTCAACAACTACCCTTTCATCATTTCCATCACCAACGTCATTCGATTTCATCATCGATGATTTATCTAACGCCTGTGCATTCAGCATTATTTCATTCTTTTTGCTAAGTTCTTCCACTTGATCTTTCAAACAAGTTATGTATTCTGTTGTACTAGCAAGAACAGATGCTTTGTCCTTCTGCAGATTAAGAAATTACCATCTCATTGGAACATGCATGCATGATGAGTATTTTCGACACACACAATAATGTATGTACTTTATACGTTTCTAATTGTTTGACTTGATACAGAGTTTAAGAAAGTTAAAGAAAAGTATTTGAATCTTGTGGTCTTAAACTTATTATAGATATGTGGGATATAAACCTAAATAATACCATAATCATGTGATCTTAAACATGTCGTAGAAAGTTATTGAAATTGAATACTAGTTGATAAAAAGGAGAGATAAACAAAGTAAAAAAGAGAAAATAAGACAAACAAATTGGAACAATTACGTGATAGAAATTGTAATTCTTCTAACAACACGTATTATTGATTAGAAGAATATGTATGCGCGTAAATGTGAGGAATGGTGTTGATGAAGACATATATATTTGAGTAAGCATACCTTTGTACCAGGAGGGAGTAAAGATCTAAGTAGTTGAAAGCTATCGTTAAGCTTTTCACGTCTTTTTCTTTCTGAAATCATATGATGAACTTGAGTGCTAGTAAGGGCACGCTGATTCGCCTGGATTTGTTCTTTCCTTCTCATCATATCTAAATTCCTGAAGAATATAATTGATCTTCTCAATATGTTTTCTCGACGAATTGTTCTGGATGTGCCTATTTGCACATTACTAGGACGACCTAAACCTGGTCCAAACCTTCTGAATGCAGTGGACTTTTGATAATGATAATCCGTTATTGGTACATCAATATTTTCTCGCGATTGATGAGATGAAGATGAAGAAGAAGGTGAAGTCATAACAGCAAGATACGCTCTTGTCAATGCAGCATCATCAGTTTCTACCCCAGGGAATTGAATGCCTCTGAGTTGAGTTAGTGTCTGAATAGGTTGTTGTTGATGGAATGGCATCGCGCTGGTAGAAACTGGTCTTACGGTCTGCTCTGGAAAGGCATCTGGTACGTAAGATGTAGTTGCAACATTGAATAGAAGCGATGAGTATTCTCCTGGGCTATCGAGAGAGAATGATGAAGATGGCGATGGTCTGTTTTGATCAATATTTGTCAGCAATGTCTGAGGACGAGCAAGTACTAATCTTGTTGAGAAGTATTCCGGAAATAAGTTTTTCATCCCCATTTCCAAATTTACCTTTATTATGTCAAAAAAAAAACATAAATATATTGATTTTTGAAATATCATAAGAAATTATATAATGCTCTTACTTGAGGGCTAGAAGTCATTCCAAATTCAATTTCTCCTATGCTGCATCCCATACATATAGTTGTCTGAAGATAATTAAAAACACAATCAGATTGAACAAACGAGTGTATGAATCATTTTATAATTTAATAAATTAATCATCTATATATACGAACCTTTATTCCAGCTTCCTGCAATATGAATCATATATTTAAAGGTTAGCTTGAATTTTTTTTTAAAATTAAATCTATTATTAATCAGAATCAAGTGGTACGTATACGTACGTAATAGAATTGAAGCTGAACTGGATTGGATGCATGAGATTGAAGATCAGCAAACTTCAGTTCCATATAAGGAACATTGTTCTTGAAGGCCAGTCCTGGAATGCGGCTGAATGCAGGTGAACGAATACATATACAATTAGAATAATTATTCTCTTTAACATGATGAGTGCTTATTATGGAATTACCTACCCGTTATCCATGATAAGCCATGAATGCTTATATTCTTCAAATAATCTCTGGGCAACGACATTTTCTCCATTGTAGATTCCACCCAAGGACATGAAAGTGCTGAAAGTAAAATAAACTCACATTAATCAATTATATCATGCATGTTTTTTGTGTAATGGAAGAAGTAGCTATAGACTATGATGATGAAGAAGTTGTGATTGTACTTGGAAGGTTGAAAGTATTGCCAAAGGCATATGTAAGTGCAACCAAATGACTCCATTATCTTTAATAGAAAGACGGTGCGGTCTCCTTCTTCAAGAAAGAAGATGGAGTCCATGGATCAACTCCAACAAAAGAATACAAAGTTTCTATATATGCTTAATCTTTACATGAATGTTTGTTTGGTTTTCATATTTCTAGCTCTTAAGCTTTTGCATGTATGGAGAATTGAAACATATTTATGTGTTTCAAGAAAGAGCTAAAAAAAGCTTCATTTTGACACCTTTTGTCTACCATTCATGTTTGGTGGTAGTACTTTTTAATTAATTGTGGGTGAACAATTTGAAAAGTAGTTGCAGTAGTAGTATATACAAGGGTTGGGAGGATTGCACAAGTGTGATAAAAAGACAATGATGAAAAGGACCCTACCAATATAAAAGAGTGATACTACAAGTCTGTAAGAATAATAATAATAATAATATATATATATATATATATATATATATATATATATATATATATATATATATATATATATATATATATATATATATGAACTTGAATTTTTCAAGGGAGAAGAAAATTAGATATGGAAAAGTATGGGAAAGAAAAGAAGTAGCCAGCCAAGAGGGTGGAAAAGTAATGGTCAAAGTCCACCAAGGTGTAGATTTGAATTGAGTCAAGGGAGGATGGCAGAAAGTGACCTTTCCTAATTAATTTTTCCTCATCTTATGTTTTTATTATTTATTTTGGATCTCTCAATTACTATCATCTTTCTTTTTGTTCTTATATTAATATATTAAATGATTTAAGGCAAGTGATACAAGTCTAATATAATTTAACATATTTTGTTAAAATAATTACATAAATTTATAATTTTATATATTATAATTCTCTCTTGAATATATTCTTATTCCCTCTCGGATACATAGATATTTCCTCTTTGATACATCCCTCCCATGAAATAATACATATCATTAGTAATGTATCATACAATCAATGAATGTATTCGAGAGCAATGAAAAATTTGAGATTTTTGTAATTGATGAAATTTGGGATAAGATGTAATTCGCCTCTAACTATATGAGATTTCTATGCTTTATACTATTTTTTTACAGTAATCAACTTAAATATATTACTTAATAATTTTTTTCACATGTTCATAAGACATAAATGCGTCGTTTATAATCCAAATTGAGAAAGTAGAATTCAAAAAAAGTCTATGTAGCAAGGAAATAGACAATTGCATTAGATTGTGAGTTAAGACATTTCACATTTTTGGAATATATAAAATGTTGATATCTTTGAAAAAGTTCATCGATCTTCATATATTTTTGTAAGTGGTATCTACTTTCTACAATATTATCATCTTCTTTTTGTAATATTTGTACCATAAGCTTTGTGTCACGACCCAAATCGGGTCGCGACTGGCACCCATACTTACCCTACTATGTGAGCGAACCAACCAATCTAAACCTTAACATTTCAATATAATATCAACAGAAAGTAATGCGGAAGACTTAAACTCATTAAATAAAGACCAATTCATTAACTTCTAAAATTCAACATCTATTATTCCCCAAAATCTGGAAGTCATCATCACAAGAACATCTACGATCAAATGACTAAACTAAGAGTATTCTAAAAGCTAAAAATACATAAGAAGTTAGTTCATGCCGGAAGTTCAAGGCATCAAGACTTGAAGAAGAAGATCCAGTCCAAGCTAGAAGCATTAGCTCACCCTGAATTTCCGATGTAGTAAGACTGGCTTGAATTACTGTTGAGTTGAAGACGATGACACGTTTGCTGCACTCCACAAATAAACAAGAACAAAACATAAAAGTAGGGGTCAGTACAAAACACGGGTACTGAGTAGATATCATCGGCCAACTCAAAATAGAAAACAATATATACCAACTAATATCATAAAATCAACTATGATACTCAACATGTAGCAACAACAAGCACTATATCATTAACAATTACCATCAAGTCCACACATGAGGACTCAAGCCTCAATACCATACTCATTTGGGAATCATGTTCATTAGATTGAGTATATTAACATCTTTCAAGATTCATTATCTTTATTTCTCTTGTGTCGGCACGTGACACTCCGCTCCCTCATATTCATTAATCCTCTTGTGTCGGTACGTGACACTCCGATCCTCTAAATCTACGTATCGGTTCGTGACACCCGATCCCCTAAATCTACGTGTCGGTTCGTGACACCCGATCCCCTAAATCTACGTGTCGGTTCATGACACCCGATCCCCTAAATCTACGTGTCGGTTCGTGGCACCCGATTCCCTAATTCTACGTATCGGTTCGTGACACTCGATCCCCTAATTCTATGTGTCGGTTCGTGACACCCGATTCCCTAATTCTACGTGTCGGTTCGTGACACCCGATCCCCTAATCTCATTCTATCAACTCATCAAGCCTTCTCCCTTACCAAGACATCATCAATCTCATCAAAAGGTTCATCAAGCCTTCTCCCTTACCAAGGCATCATCATTAAAAAGAGATTAGGTTTTTATCAAGATTTGGGATTCAATAACTTTATCATGCTTAATATAATCACAATTATATAATCACGTTCATGCATGCATACAATTAAGAACATAGCAGGGTTTACAATACTAACAATATATATCATTCTCTATTAAGAGTTTACTATGAAAGCATGAAAAACCATAACCTACCTCCACCGAAGACTAGTGATCAACAAGCTATCTTCTCAAAATCCTTGCTATCCTCTTCGTTTCTCTCTCTCTCTACTCGTTCTCTTTCTTTTTCTGTCTCTCCTTGTTCTTTCTATTTTTCTTATTCAAACCCTCTTTCTTTTACCCTAATGAACATATAATTAAGAATAAAAGATGGCAATAATGCCCCACTAATGAACTTAAGGTTACCTCTTTTAACCCCCAAGTAATTAGACTTATTAACATTAACCCACTAACTTTATAATTAAGGCAAGAATAGTCAAAAACGTCCCTTAAAACGTATGAAGAAATCCGATCTAGACTGGGATTTGCGCAACCTGTGACGGGCCGTCGTGCCTGCGACGGTCCGTCCTGCCTGCGACGGTCCGTCCTTCCTGCGACGGTCCGTCCTGCCTGCGACGGTCCGTCCTGCAGGTCGTCGCAAAGTTCAGAGGACCAAATTTTCACCAAGGGTCTGTGACGGTCCGTCACACCTGTGACGGTCCGTCCTGCCATTTCGTTACGAAGTTCAGAGAGTCGATTTTCAGTACCCAATTTTCAGTTTTTCTAAGTGTTTTGAAACGAGACCCTGCGACGGTTCGTCGTGCCCATGACGGTCCGTCATTGGGTCCGTCGCCTCAGTCTGTTTTTCCAGAATAAAATCTGCTGCTCAAAACGACTAAATAGGTCGTTACAATAGATACCAATTTACCCATCGTTCATCCCCGAACGATCAAAAGAAGGAAAACAAGGGCGAAAAGGAGTACCTGAATCTGTAAACAGATGTGGGTATTTTTCTCGCATATCCGCCTCCTTCTCCCAAAGTGGCTTCTTCAACGGGTCGATTCTTCCATTGCACCTTGATGGATGCAATCTCTCTTGACCTCAACTTGCGAACTTCTCTATCTAAAATAGCAACAGGCTCCTCCTCATAAGACAAGTTCTCATCAAGCAAAACTGAATCCCAGCGGATAATGTAGTTTCCATCCCCATGGTATCTTTTCAACATCGACACATGGAATACCGGATGTACTCCGGACAGCCCTGGAGGCAAGGCTAACTCATAAGCCACCTCTCCTACTCGCTTAAGTACTTCAAATGGTCCAATGTACCTTGGACTTAGTTTACCCCTTTTACCAAACCGCATCACCCCTTTCATTGGTGAAACTTTCAACAAGACTTGTTCACCCTCCATGAACTCTAAGTCTCTAACCTTTCGATCTGCATATTCTTTTTGTCTACTTTGCGCCGCTAGAAGCTTTTCTTGAATAGACTTCACTTTCTCTTGAATAGACTTCACTTTCTTTATCGAATCCTTCAAAAGGTCAGTACCCCAAGGCCTAACCTCAAATGCATCAAACCAACCAATGGGAGACCTACATCTCCTACCATCCAATGCTTCAAATGGAGCCATATCAATGCTTGAGTGATAGCTATTATTGTATGAAAACTCCGCTAAGGGTAGGAAGCTATCCCAATGGCCACCAAACTCTATCACGCATGCACAAAGCATATCTTCCAACACTTGAATCATTCTCTCAGACTGACCATCGGCCTGAGGATGGAACGCAGTACTAAGGTCCATACTAGTACCCAATTCCGCATGCAATGTTTTCCAAAACTTAGAAGTAAACTGCGTACCTCTATCTGATATGATGGATAGTGGAACCCCATGCAATCGCACCACTTCCGAGATGTAAAGTTTGGCTAACTTCTCTACATTGTAAGTCACCTTGACCGGAATGAAGTGAGCAGACTTAGTTAACCTATCAACAATTACCAAATAGAATCAAACTTTCCCAATGTCTTGGGAAGACCAACCACAAAGTCCATTGCAATTCTCTCCCACTTCCATTCAGGAATGGACATTCTTTGAAGTGTTCCTCCGGGCCTCTGGTGTTCATACTTTACTTGTTGACAGTTTGGATACTTGGCAATAAAGTCAAAAATATCACGCTTCATTCTACTCCACCAAAAGTGTTGCTTTAGGTCACGATACATCTTGGTTGCACCCGGATGTATAGAATACCTTGAACTATGAGCCTCTGTCAGAATAGTGTTGATCAAATCATCGACGCGGGGTACGCATACCCTTCCCTTGATCCTCAAAAAACCTTCCTCATCAATTTGTGCTTCCTTAGCCTCTCCTCGCAATACCTTATCTTGAATTCTGCGCAGTTTCTCATCATCAGACTGTCTTCCCTTAATCTTGTCAAGAAAGGAAGATCTTGCCTCCACAGAAGCCAACAATCCTCCCTTCTCGTTTACTTCTAATCTCATCAAGTCATTAGCTAGAGTCTGAACCTCTCTAGCCAGTGGGCGTCTAGAAGCTTGCAAGTGAGCTAGACTTCCCATGCTTCCCGCCTTTCTACTTAGAGCATCCGCTACAACATTCGCCTTCCCCGGATGATACAAAATAGTGATGTCGTAGTCCTTCAGTAGTTCCATCCATCTCCTCTGCCTCAAGTTCAAATCTTTCTGAGTAAAGACATACTGAAGGCTACGATGATCTGTGTAGACCTCACACTTAACCCCATATAAATAGCGTCTCCGTTGCTTTAATGCAAACACTACCGCAGCCAATTCCAAATCATGAGTTGGGCAGTTACGTTCATGCACTTTTAATTGTCTTGAAGCATAAGCAATCACATTCTTCTCTTGCATTAGCACTGCACCCAAACCCGAATAGGATGCATCACAATAAACAATGAAGTTCTTACCCTCTACTGGCAAGGTAAGGATAGGTGCGGTAGTCAACAAAGTCTTGAGCTTCTGAAAGCTTTCCTCACATTCGTCCGACCATACAAATGGAACATTCTGCTTAGTCAAGTTCGTCAATTGGGAAGCAATATAAGAGAATCCCTTGACAAATCGACGGTAGTAGCTAGCTAACCCAACAAAGCTCCTTATTTCTGACACATTAGTAGGTCTTACCCAATTCTTCACTGTCTCAATCTTAGAAGGATCCACCATCACTCCATCCTTAGAAACCACGTGCCCCAAGAAGGACACTACATCTAGCCAAAACTCACACTTAGAGAACTTGGCATAAAGCTTTTTCTCCCTCAACATTTCCAATACCATTCTCAAATGCTCTTCATGTTCCTTCTTGCTCTTTGAGTATACCAATATATCATCAATAAATACGATCACGAAGAGATCAAAATATGGCTTAAAAATCCCGTTCATCAAGCTCATGAACGCAGCAGGGGCATTCGTAAGACCAAAAGACATCACTACAAATTCGTAATGCCCATACCTCGTTCGAAAAGCAGTCTTTGGCACATCCGTTGCCCGTATTTTCAATTGATGATAACCGGATCTCAAGTCAATCTTAGAGAAGACACAAGCACCTTGTAACTGATCGAACAAGTCATCGATGCGGGGAAGAGGATACTTGTTCTTTATGGTTACTTTGTTTAGTTGTCTGTAGTCTATACAGTTTCGAAAACTCCCATCCTTCTTCTTTACAAACAAAACCGGAGCACCCCAAGGAGATTCACTTGGTCTAATAAAGCCTTTGTTTAACAACTCTTGAAGTTGTGCCTTTAACTCTTTTAACTCTGCGGGAGCCATTCTATAAGGGGGTATAGAAATGGGGCGAGTACCCGGTTCAAGATCGATACAGAAGTCAATATCCCTATCTGGTGGCATACCAGGAAGATCTGCAGGGAACACAACCAAAAACTCACGGACTACCGAAACCGACTCAATCGAAGGTACTTGGGTAGTGTCATCCTTGAGATGTGCCAAGAAAGCTAAACACCCTTTACTAACCATTTTCTTAGCACGAAGAAAGGAGATGATACGCACCGGATTGGAAGTGTAGTCACCCTCCCACACTAACGGATCTTTCCCAGGCTTGGCTAACGTCACCGTTTTAGCATTACAATCCAAGATTGCAAATTGCGGAGAAAGCCAAGTCATACCCAGAATTACATCAAAATCGACCATTTCTAAGATAACCAAGTCTACATAAGTATTGCTCCCCACAAAAGTTACAAGACAAGACCTATACACCCTTTCAACTATTACAGACTCACCCACCGGAGTAGAAACACGAATAGGTATGTCAAGAAATTCACAATATAAATTAAGACCATTAGCAAATGCGGAAGATACATAAGAAAATGTGGATCCGGGATCAAATAATACAGAAGCCATGCAATCACAAACCAAAAGATTACCTGTTATGACAGCATCAGATGCCTCCGCTTCAGACCGCCCAGGGAAAGTGTAACAATGGGCCCTATCGTTCGTCTGTCCGTTGCCCCTACCATGTTGTGATGTAGTGGCTCCAGTTTGCCCATCACCTCGGCCGTTTTGGTGACCACCATTTCCTCGACCACCACGCCCTCCAGAAAAACGGCCTCTACCATGACCACCTCTACCTCTAGCTATTGGGGGTCTGTAACTCTGTTTTGGACAATTTCTCCTAATATGTCCAGTCTCCCCACATCCGTAACACTCTCTGGAGTCAAGCATAGGTCTCTCGGAGAAGTGTTGACCGGTCTGAGGTGGTCCCCCAACTACAGTCTGTAGTGAAAACTGAATTGGTCGGACTGAGTAACTTCCCAAACCCTGTCCTCTAGTGTAAGCACCATTAAAATCACCTCCCTTTCGAAACCTTTTTGATGTCGATGTCGTAGTGAAGTCGTTTGGCTTCACTCCTTCCACTTGTATCACAAAGTCTACCACCTCTTGGAAGGATTTTGCCGTTGCCGCTATCTGTAAGGCCGAAATCCGCAATTCTGACCTCAACCCCTTCACAAACCGGCGAATTCGCTCTTGTGGACTGAAACACAGTTGGGTGGCATACCGGGATAATTCACGAAACTTAGCCTCATATGCATTGACCGACAACCTACCTTGCTCTAGGCTCAAGAACTCATCCCTTTTCCTATCCCTCAAAGTTCGGGGGATATACTTCTCCATAAACAAGCTAGAGAATGAGGCCCAAGTCATAGGTGGTGCCTCTGTTGGTTGACACTCAATATGTGACCGCCACCACATTTTGGCGTTCCTTTGAAACTGATAAGTCACAAACTCCACACCAAACCGTTCTACTCTACCCATCTTGTGTAGTAGCTCGTGACAGTCAACTAGAAAATCATAAGCATCCTCCGATTCAGCACCCTTGAAGACCGGAGGTTTCAATTTCAAGAACTTACTGAAAAGTTCATGCTGATCATTTGTCATTATAGGCCCAGTAGTCTGACGTGGAAATGTGCCTATGTCCAATGAGGCCTCCATACGAGGAGCCATAGTGGCTGCATGTTGTACTTCTGAAACCGGAGGTGGTGGCGCAGAAAACACTGGAGGTGCCTGACCTTGATCAGACAACCCACTGAGATAGGCGAGAACCTGATTGATCATCTCTGGGGTAGGTTGGGGTGGCAATCCCTCATTCTGCACTTGTTCAGTATCCCCATCCTCCCCTTCTCTTATTACTTCCTCAGTTGGTGGAGGAATCACTGCCCTAGTATCAGATGTGCTAGGTGCTCGTCCTCTTCCCCTAGAGAACGTCCTCCCACGACCTCTACCACGGCCTCTTGCCGCTGCTCTTCCTCGAGCTATAGCCCCAATGGCTGGCTCAGACGCACCCTGTCCCGCCGGTGCTGGTGTTGGTGTTGGCGTAGTCGTTGCTCTAGTTCTAACCATCTGCGAAAGAGAGTGAAGATGGTCAGATACCAATTTGTATCGCCTAGATACTAATTGGACTCAAGTAGTAGCACGAAAGAAAGAATGAAAGAGTGAAATTTTCCTAAAGTGTTATAGCCTCTCAAGGAAAAGTAAAGGCGTCCCCCTACCGTTCCTTAAGACTCTACTAGACCTGTTCTTGTGTGATGAGACCAACGAACCTAATGCTCTGATACCAAGTTTGTCACGACCCAAATCGGGTCGCGACTGACACCCACACTTACCCTCCTATGTGAGCGAACCAACCAATCTAAACCTTAACATTTCAATATAATATCAAGAGAAAGTAATGCGGAAGACTTAAACTCATTAAATAAAGACCAATTCATTAACTTCTAAAATTCAACATCTATTATTCCCCAAAATCTGGAAGTCATCATCACAAGAACATCTACGATCAAAGACTAAACTAAGAGTATTCTAAAAGCTAAAAATACATAAGAAGCTAGTTCATGCCGGAAGTTCAAGGCATCAAGACTTGAAGAAGAAGATCCAGTCCAAGCTAGAAGCATTAGCTCACCCTGAATTTCCGATGTAGTAAGACTGGCTTGAATTACTGTTGAGTTGAAGACGATAACACGTTTGCTGCACTCCACAAATAAACAAGAACAAAACATAAAAGTAGGGGTCAGTACAAAACACGGGTACTGAGTAGATATCATCGGCCAACTCAAAATAGATAACAATATATACCAAGTAATATCATAAAATCAACTATGATACTTAACATGTAGCAACAACAAGCACTATATCATTAACAATTACCATCAAGTCCACACATGAGGACTCAAGCCTCAATACCATACTCATTTGGGAATCATGTTCATTAGATTGAGTATATTAACATCTTTCAAGATTCATTATCTTTATTTCTCTTGTGTCGGCACGTGACACTCCGCTCCCTCATATTCATTAATCCTCTTGTGTCGGTACGTGACACTCCGATCCTCTAAATCTACGTGTCGGTTCGTGACACCCGATCCCCTAAATCTACGTGTCGGTTCGTGACACCCGATCCCCTAAATCTACGTGTCGGTTCGTGACACCCGATCCCCTAAATCTACGTGTCGGTTCATGACACCCGATTCCCTAATTCTACGTGTCGGTTCGTGACACCCGATCCCCTAATTCTACGTGTCGGTTCGTGACACCCGATCCCCTAATTCTACGTGTCGATTCGTGACACCCGATCCCCTAATCTCATTCTATCAACTCATCAAGCCTTCTTCCTTACCAAGGCATCATCAATCTCATCAAAAGGTTCATCAAGCCTTCTCCCTTACCAAGGCATCATCATTAAAAAGAGATTAGGTTTTTCTCAAAATTTGAGATTCAATAACTTCATCATGCTTAATATAATCACAATTATATAATCACGTTCATGCATGCATACAATTAAGTACATAGCAGGGTTTACAATACTATCAATATATATCATTCTCTATTAAGAGTTTACTATGAAAGCATGAAAAACCATAACCTACCTCCACCGAAGACTAGTGATCAACAAGCTATCTTCTCAAAATCCTTGTTATCCTCTTCGTTTCTCTCTCTCTCTACTCGTTCTCTTTCTTTTTCTGTCTCTCCTTGTTCTTTCTATTTTTCTTATTCAAACCCTCTTTCTTTTACCCTAATGAACATATAATTAAGAATAAAAGATGGCAATAATGCCCCACTAATGAACTTAAGGTTACCTCTTTTAACCCCAAGTAATTAGACTTATTAACATTAACCCACTAACTTTATAATTAAGGCAAGAATAGTCAAAAACGTCCCTTAAAACGTATGAAGAAATCCGACCCAGACTGGGATTTGCGCAACCTGTGACGGGCCGTCGTGCCTGCGACGGTCCGTCCTGCAGGTTGTCGCAAAGTTCAGAGACCCAAATTTCCACCAAGGGTCTGTGACGGACCGTCACACCTGTGACGGTCCGTCCTGCCATTTCGTTACGAAGTTCAGAGAGTCGATTTTCAGTACCCAATTTTTAGTTTTTCTAAGTGTTTTGAAACGAGACCCTGCGACGGTCCGTTGTGCCCATGACGGTCCGTCGTTGGGTCCGTCGCCTCAACCTGTTTTTCCAGAATAAAATCTGCTGCTCAAAACGACTAAACAGGTCGTTACACTTTGCCTTGATAAAATACTAATCATTGATCAACCAATTCGTAAAGATTGATCTAAAACCTTTTAAATCTCTACTGCTTCAACTTATGTATAATGTGTTTGTAGTTTTCTTTGTCGATGAATTTTATGATACATTTCATTATTATCTTCGATAATAAAAATACTTCTATTTATTTTGATATTAATATTGAAAGTATTTATTAAAAACTTGAATTCTAACTTCCACAACAATAAAACCAATCATCAAATCAAATTTATTTCTTTATTCAATAACAGTCATCATAATGTTATATCCTAAATATTGAAAATATTTATTAATATATTGATTTCTAACTCCACAAAAAATAAAAACAATCAAGAAAGTAATTTTATTTTTATGTACGATAACAATTGACGTAATGTTATATTCTAAATTACATTAATAACTTTTTTTGATACTATACTCTAAATATCATATCGCAAAAGAAAACTTTGAATCTTACCCCCCACAAAATAACCAATATACTTGTGTGTTTTTTTTAAAAAAAAGTTACATTTATTTCTTAATTTTAATCTTCCTCTATATTTCTCAAGCCCTTTTCTATTGACATTTTTTTTGTTCTTTCTTTATTATTTTGACTACTCATTTTTATTTAGTTTGTATTTTAATATTCCTTAGAATTTAAATATTAATATTTTTTATTGTCAAATTTTTCCTGTCAATATTTTATCATATTTGATATTAAGAAAATATTCTATAAAAATTTTCCCCGTAAAATAGTCAAACATTGTTCATTCTTTTAGTCACATAATTTCATATATTTTCAAATTAATTAAAAAATATTGATACGTCATTTTAAAGATTATTTTAATAATCAAGAGACAAATTCAGTGATCATATTCTGTAACAAATATTAAAAATATGTTTACGTAATAATTCTTCAAAAGTATTTTTCGGAACAAAATTATATTAACTATTCAAACGCATTTTATTTCACATTAGTTCAAAATTTTCTTTCAAAAACATGTCAAAACAAGCTTGACATTTATTATTGTTTGTTAAAAGTTAATTAATAGAAACTCTTCATTTTAACACAATTATAAAAATATCTTTACGGGCCAATTTAATAAGTAAAGACATGTATGGATTCTTCTAGATTTTCATTTTGGTCATGAATTATACAATTATTATTTCACCCTTAGGTAATATAAAAATCACTAAAATACCATTATTTAACAGATATTTTTGATTTAATGAAAATTTCACACTACAAAAAAAAAAAATCTATAGAAAATGTAGGTCCAAATTAAATGTCATATCATTAGGATACACATGTCATTTAAGAAAAGATATTTGGTTGTATTTACATTATAAATCTATTATCATTTTTTTGATGCCATAACATAATAACAAACATTCTAGAATATTTGTGAAATGATAAAACTGCCCTTGGTTGTCCTCAACTCGACTCTTTTATATAATAAAATAAACAAATGTGATAAAATTAATAATATATATTAGATTGCTATATTGTATAAAGACGACCAAGAATAAAAATGTAATTACATACTAACAAAAATCTACAAGAATAAATAATTGTAGAAACATCTTCTATGTATGAAGTGAATGATGATCATATGTAAAAATGGAGCTTCATGCAAACAAAAATCTACCAAGAATGATAACAAGAAAGTTAAATAGTTCTAGAAACATCATTAATTATTCTTGTTAGTATTACCTCAATTTTGTTGTTTCTTCATTTTTTATGAGTTATTGTGATATCTATTTATTATATAAAAGTAAATAAATTATTATTACACTTAGCTCTTAAATTATATATCAAGTATAATATTAGGCGGAATCAAGTCCAAATTAAAACTAAAATTTATATGTATATTTAATTTTTGTGTATTGATGTATTTTTAAATTTTGTGATCTTAAATATGCTATATAAAAAAAAATTAAAAATCAGAAAATTATTTTCTTTTTGAAGTGAAATTAAAAAATAAGTTCATATAAATCGAAAAGGAGGGAGTCATATATTAAAAATGAAATATAATGATTTAAAATTAAATGTCATATCATTAGAATACACATGTCATTTAAGAAAAGATATTTGGATGTATTTACATTATAAATCTATTATCACTTTTTTGATGCCATAACATAATAACAAACATTCTAGAATATTTGTGAAAAGATAAAACTGCCCTTGGTTGTCCTCAACCCGACTCTTTTATATAATAAAATAAATAAATGTGATAAAATTAATAATATATATTAGACTACTATATTTGTATAAAGACGACCAAGAATAAAAATGTAATTACATACTAACAAAAATCTACAAGAATAAATAATTGTAGAAACATCGTTCTATATATGACGTGAATGATGATCATATGTAAAAATGTAGCTTCATGCAAACAAAAATCTACCAAGAATGATAACAAGAAAATTAAATAGTTCTAGAAACATCATTAATTATTCTTGTTAGTATTACCTAAATTTTGTTGTTTCTTCATTCTTTAAGAGTTATTGTGATATCTATTTATTATATAAAAGTAAATAAATTATTATTACACTTAGCTCTTAAATATATATCAAGTATAATATTAGGCGGAATCAAGTCTAAATTAAAACTAAAATTTATATGTATATTTAACTTTTGTGTATTGATGTATTTTTAAATTTTGTGATCTTAAATATGCTATATAAAAAAATTAAAATTCAGAAAATTATTTTCTTTTTGAAGTGAAATTAAAAAATAAGTTCATATAAATCGAAAAGGAGGGAGTCATATATTAAAAATGAAATATAATGATTTGAAAACTTTAATTCTTTGTTTTAATTTCTAATTTGTTACATATTTGAAAATTACATAAAAAGAAGCTTAAAAATGCAATGTAACAATTTAAGATATTTTCAGAAAAATATAGTTAAAAACATAACGAAATTTGGTTGACTCCCTTATTTTTATCAAAACAAAAAAAGTTGCATATATTATTTGAAAATAACGTAAGAACTAAAAAGTACTATGAATTACAGTAAAATGACAACTAAAAATATGTGCGAACCATATAAGAAATTTCGTTGATTTTCCTAGAATCACTTGTATCGCGTAAAATTAAAAAACAAATAGAGTAACATATATTATTCGAAATTGACAAAAACAATATATAAATTAACAATCAAAAATATATTTTTTTAAAAACGCATATAAAAAATTTAGTTCCATTTTTCAAATTTCATTTGTGTCACATAATTGGAAGAAAAAAAATAAACATACCTTGGGTTTGAGCTGGGGCATGTAATTCAATTATAAAAATATCTTTATGGGCCAATTTTAAAAGTAAAGACATGTATGGATTCTTCTGCATTTTCATTTTGGTCATTAATTATACAATTATTATGTCACCCTTAGATAATATAAAAATTAGTAAAATACCATTGTTTAACAGATATTTTTGGTTTAATGAAAATTTCGCACTACAAAAAAAAAAGAATCTACCGAAAATGTGGGTCGAAATTAAATGTCATATCATTAGGATACCCATGTCATTTAAGAAAAGAGATTTGGTTGTATTGTTATTATAAATCTATTACCACCTTTTTGATGCCATAACATAATAACAAACATTCTAGAATATTTGTGAAATGACAAAACCGCCCTTGGTCCTCCTCAACTGGACTATTATATAAATACATATATAAAATATAAATATAAATATTCTATATAAATTTTCCCTCTTAAATAGTCAAACACTGTTCATTCTTTTAGTTAAAGAATTTTATATATTTTCAAATTAGTATTGATACGTCATTTTAAAGATTACTTTAATAATCAAGATACGAATTTAGTGATCATATTCTATAACAAATATTAAAATATGCTTATGTAATAATTATTCAAAAGTATTTTAGGAACAAAATTATATTAACTATTAAAACATATTTTATTTTAAATTAGTTCAAAATTTTCTTTCAAAGACATGTCAAAACAAGCTTAGCATTTATTATTGTTTGTAAAAGTTAACTAATAGAAACTGTAACGACCCGTTTGGTCGTTTTGAGCAACAGACTTCAATTCTGGAAAAACTGGCAGAAAAAACGGACCCCACGACGGAACGTCATGGGCACGACGGACCGTCGAGGGGGTCTCGTCCCAAAATACCTAGAAAATCTGAAATTGGGTACTGAAAATCAACTCTCTGAACTTTGTGACGGAATGGCAGGACGGACCGTCACAGGTGTGACGGACCGTCACAGACCCTTGGTGGAAATTTGGGTCTCTGAACTCTGCGACGACCTGCAGGACGGACCGTCACAGGCACGACGGCCCGTCACAGGTTGCGCAAATCCCAGGCAGAGTCGGATTTCTGGTGAAGTTTTAAGGGACGTTTTTGGACTATTCTTTCCTTAATTATAGACTTCGTGGGTTTATATTAATAACTCAAATTCTTAAGGGTTAAAAGAGGTAACCCTAAGTTAATTAGTGGGGTATTATTGCCACCTTTTATTCTTAATTATATACTAATTAGGGTAAAAGAAAGAGGGTTGAATAAGAAAAATAGAAAGAACAAAGAGAGACAGAAAAAGAGAGAGAGAAACGATCGAGAAGAAGAGGAAAAACACCAAGCTTTGAGGATTAACTTGCTTGATTTCAATTCTTCGGTGGAGGTAGGTTATGGTTTTCATGCTTTCATAGTAAACTCTTAATAGAGAATGATATGTATTGGTAGTATTGTGAACCCTACTATATGCTTAATTGTATGTTTGCATGAATATGATTATGTGATTGTGATAAGTTAAGCATGATGAAAATATTGAATCCCAAATCTTGAAAAGAAACGTTAATATATATTATTAATGATGATGCCTTGGTATAGAAGAAGGCTTGATGAATTAAAGTTATGGGATTGATGATGCCTTGGTATGGAGAAGGCTTGATGATTTACAGAATGATATTAGTGGATCGGAGTGTCACATGCCGACACATGTAGGGGATCGGGTGTCACGAACCGACACGTAGAATTAGGGGATCGGGTGTCACGAACCGACACGTAGAATTAGGGGATCGGGTGTCACGAACTGACACGTAGAATTAGGGGATCGGGTGTCACGAACCGACACGTAGATTTAGGGGATCGGAGTGTCACGTACCGACACAAGAGGAATAAGGAATATGAGGGAGCGGAGTGTCACGTACCGACACAAGAGAAATAAAGATAATGAATCTTGGAAGATGTTAATATACTCAATCTAACGAACATGATTCCCAAATGAGTATGGTGTTGGGGCTTGAGTCCTCATGTGTGAATTTGATGGTACTTATTGATGACTATAGTACTTGTTGTTGTTACAAGTTGAGTTTTATAGTTGATTTATGATAATACTTGATATATACTATTCCCTATTTTGAGTTGGCCGATGATATCTACTCAGTACCCGTGTTTGTACTGACCCCTACTTTTATTGTTTTCTTCTTGTTTAATTGTGGAATGCAGCAAACGTGCCGTCATCTTCGACTCAACAGTAATTCAAGCCAGTCTTCGTCACACCGGATCTTCAGGGTGAGCTAACACTTCTAGATTGGACTGGATCTCCTCCGTCACGTCTTGATGCCTTGAACTTTCGGCACGGACTAGCTTCTTATGTATTTTTAGCTTTAGAATACTCTTAGTTAGTCATTTGATTGTAGATGTTCTTGTGGTGATGACTTCCAGATTCTGGGGATAATGATAAGTTTTTGAGTTATAGAAGTTGATTATTGATTTTTAAATGAGTTTAAGTCTTCCGCATTACTTTTTGTTGTTATTACATTGAAATGTTAAGGTTCGATTTGTTGGTTCGCTCACATAGGAGGGTAAGTGTGGGTGCCAGTCGCGGCCCGGTTTTGGGTCGTGACAAACTTGGTATCAGAGCATTAGGTTTGTTGGTCTCATCACACAAGAACAGGTCTAGTAGAGTCTTAAGGAACGGTAGGGGGACGCCTTTACTTTTCCTTGAGAGGCTATAAGACTTTAGGAAAATTTCACTCTTTCATTCTTTCTTTCGTGCTACTACTTGAGTTCAATTGGTATCTAGGCGATACGAATTGGTATCTGACCATCTTCACTCTCTCTCGCAGATGGTTAGAACTAGAGCAACGACTACGCCAACACCAACACCAGCACCGGCGGGACAGGGTGCGTCTGAGCCAGCCATTGGGGCTATAGCTCGAGGAAGAGCAGCGGCAAGAGGCCGTGGTAGAGGTCGTGGGAGGAAGTCCTCTAGGGGAAGAGGGCGAGCACCTAGCCCATCTGATACTAGGGCAGTAACTCCTCCACCGACTGAGGAGGTAATAAGAGAAGGGGAGGATGGGGAAACTGAACAAGTGCAAAATGAGGAAAGGCCACCCCAACCTACCCCAGAGATGATCAATCAGGTTCTGGCTTATCTTAGCGGGTTATCTGATCAAGGTCAGGCACCTCCAGTGTTTTCTGCGCCAACACCTCCGGTTTTTTCAGAAGTACAACATGCGGCTACTATGGCTCCCCGCATGGATGTTCCATTGGACATAGGCACATTTCCACGTCTGACTACTGGGCCTATAATGACAAATAATCAGCATGAACTTTTCAGTAAGTTCTTGAAATTGAAACCTCCGGTCTTCAAGGGTGCTGAATCGGAGGATGCCTATGATTTTCTGGTGGACTGTCACGAGTTACTACACAAGATGGGTATAGTAGAACGGTTTGGTGTGGAGTTCGTGACTTATCAGTTTCAAGGGAACGCCAAAATGTGGTGGCGGTCACATATCGAGTGTCAACCAATAGAGGCACCACCTATGACTTGGGCCTCATTCTCTAGTTTGTTTATGGAGAAGTATATCCCCCGGACTTTGAGGGATCGGAAAAGGGATGAGTTCTTGAGCCTAGAGCAAGGTAGGATATCGGTTAATGCTTATGAGGCTAAGTTTCGTGCACTATCCAGATATGCCACTCAACTCTGTTTCAGTCCTCAAGAGCGGATTCGCCGGTTTGTGAAGGGGTTGAGGTCAGAATTGTGGATTTCGGCCTTACAAATAGCGGCAACGGAAAAATCCTTCCAAGAGGTGGTAGACTTTGTGATAGAAGTAGAAGGAGTGAAGCCAGACGACTTCACCACAACATCGACATCAAAAAGGCTTCGAAAGGGAGGTGAGTTTAATGGTTCTTAGACTAGAGGACAAGGTTCGGGAAGTTACTTAGTCCGACCAATTCAGTCTTCACTACAGACTGTAGTTGGGGGACCACCTCAGACCGGTCAACACTTCTCCGAGGGGCATATGATCGACTCCAAAGAATGTTATGGATGTGGGGAGATTGGACATATTAGGAGAAATTGTCCCAGACCAAGTTACAGACCCCCAATAGCTAGAGGTAGAGGTGGTCATGGTAGAGGCCGTTTTTCTGGAGGGCGTGGTGGTCGAGGTAATA
The DNA here is from genome assembly GCF_036512215.1 of Solanum lycopersicum. Taxonomy (NCBI): domain Eukaryota; kingdom Viridiplantae; phylum Streptophyta; class Magnoliopsida; order Solanales; family Solanaceae; genus Solanum; species Solanum lycopersicum. The sequence goes on along the minus strand of NC_090806.1, from coordinate 49,955,438 downwards.
GTGGTCACCAAAACGGCAGAGGTAATGGGCAAACTGGGGCCACTACATCACAACATGGTAGGGGCAACGGACAGACGAACGATAGGGCCCATTGTTACGCTTTCCCTGGGCGGTCTGAAGCGGAGGCTTCTGATGCTGTCATCACAGGTAATCTTCTGGTTTGTGATTGCATGGCTTCTGTATTGTTTGATCCTGGATCCACGTTTTCTTATGTATCTTCCTCATTTGCTAATGGTCTAAATTTACATTGTGAATTACTTGATATGCCTATTCGTGTTTCTACTCCGGTGGGTGAGTCTGTGGTAGTTGAAAAGGTATATAGGTCTTGTTTGGTGAACTTTGTGGGGAGCAACACTTATGTAGATTTGGTTATCTTAGAAATGGATGATTTTGATGTAATTTTGGGTATGACTTGGCTTTCTCCGCAATTTGCGATCTTTGATTGTAATGCTAAAACGGTGACATTAGCCAAGCCTGGGACAGATCCGTTAGTGTGGGAGGGTGACTACACTCCCAATCTGGTCCGCATCGTCTCCTTTCTTTGTGCTAGGAAAATGATTAGTAAAGGGTGTTTAGCTTTCTTGGCACATCTCAAGGATGACACTACCCAAGTACCTTCGATTGAGTCGGTTTCAGTAGTTCGTGAGTTTCTGGATGTGTTCCCTGCAGATCTTCCTGGTATGCCACCGGATAGGGATATTGACTTCTGCATTGATCTTGAACCCGGTACTCGCCCCATTTCTATACCCCCTTATAGAATGGCTCCCGCGGAGTTAAGAGAGTTAAAAGCACAACTTCAAGAGTTATTGAACAAGGGCTTCATTAGACCAAGTGCATCTCCTTGGGGTGCTCCGGTTTTGTTTGTAAAGAAGAAGGATGGGAGTTTTCGAATGTGTATAGACTATAGACAACTAAACAAGGTAACCATAAAGAACAAGTATCCTCTTCCCCGCATTGATGATTTGTTCGATCTGTTACAAGGTGCTTGTGTCTTCTCTAAGATTGACTTGAGATCCGGTTATCACCAATTGAAAATACGGGCAAAGGATGTGCCAAAGACTGCTTTTCGAACGAGGTATGGGCATTACGAATTTGTAGTGATGTCCTTTGGTCTTACGAATGCCCCTGCTGCGTTCATGAGCTTGATGAATGGGATTTTTAAGCCATATTTGGACCTCTTCGTGATCGTATTTATTGATGATATATTGGTATACTCAAAGAGCAAGAAGGAACATGAAGAGCATTTGAGAATGGTATTGGAAATGTTGAGGGAGAAAAAGCTTTATGCCAAGTTCTCTAAGTGTGAGTTTTGGCTAGATGCGGTGTCCTTCTTGGGGCACGTGGTTTCTAAGGATGGAGTGATGGTGGATCCTTCTAAGATTGAGACAGTGAAGAATTGGGTAAGACCCACTAATGTGTCAGAAATAAGGAGCTTTGTTGGGTTAGCTAGCTACTACCGCCGATTTGTCAAGGGATTCTCTTCTATTGCTTCTCAATTGACGAACTTGACTAAGCAGAATGTCCCATTTGTATGGTCAGATGAATGTGAGAAAAGCTTTCAGAAGCTCTAGACTTTGTTGACTACCGCACCTATCCTTACCTTGCCAGTAGAGGGTAAGAACTTCATTGTTTATTGTGATGCATCCTATTCTGGTTTGGGTGCAGTACTAATGCAAGAGAAGAGTGTGATTGCTTATGCTTCAAGACAATTAAAAGTGCATGAACGTAACTATCCCACTCATGATTTGGAATTGGCCGCGGTAGTGTTTGCATTAAAACAATGGAGACACTATTTATATGGGGTTAAGTGTGAGATCTATACGGATCATCGTAGCCTTCAGTATGTCTTTACTCAGAAAGATTTGAACTTAAGACAGAGGAGATGGATGGAGTTACTAAAGGACTACAATATCACTATCTTGTATCATCCGGGGAAGGCGAATGTTGTAGCGGATGCTTTAAGTAGAAAAGCGGGAAGCATGGGAAGTCTAGCTCACTTGCAAGCCTCTAGACGCCCATTAGCTAGAGAGGTTCAGACTCTAGCTAACGACTTGATGAGATTAGAAGTAAATGAGAAGCGAGGATTGTTGGCTTCTGTGGAGTCAAGATCTTCTTTTCTTGACAAAATTAAGGGAAAACAGTTTGATGATGAGAAACTAAGAAGAATTCAAGATAAAGTATTGCGAGGGGAGGCTAAGGAAGCACAAATCGATGAGGAAGGTGTTTTGAGAATCAAGGGAAGGGTATGCGTACCCCGCTTCGATGATTTGATCAACACTATTCTGACAGAGGCTCATAGTTCAAGGTATTCTATACATCCGGGTGCAACCAAGATGTATCGTGACCTAAAACAACACTTTTGGTGGAGTAGAATGAAGCGTGATATTGTTGACTTTATTGCTAAGTGTCCAAATTGTCAACAAGTAAAGTATGAACACCAAAGGCCCGGAGGAACACTTCAGAGAATGCCCATTCCAGAATGGAAGTGGGAAAGAATTGCAATGGATTTTGTGGTTGGTCTTCCGAAGACAATGGGTAAGTATGACTCCATTTGGGTGATTGTTGATAGGTTGACTAAATCTGCTCATTTCATTCTGGTCAAGGTGACTTATAATGCAGAAAAGTTAGCCAAACTTTACATCTCGGAAGTGGTGCGATTGCATGGGGTTCCACTATCCATCATATCAGATAGAGGTACGCAGTTTACTTCTAAGTTTTGGAAAACATTGCATGCAGAATTGGGTACTAATTTGGACCTTAGTACTGCGTTCCATCCTCAGACTGATGGCCAGTCTGAAAGGACGATTCAAGTATTGGAGGATATGCTTCGTGCATGTGTGATAGAGTTTGGTGGTCATTGGGATAGCTTCTTACCCTTAGCGGAGTTTTCATACAATAATAGCTATCACTCAAGCATTGATATGGCCCCATTTGAAGCATTGTATGGTAGGAGATGTAGGTCTCCCATTGGTTGGTTTGATTCGTTCGAGGTTAGACCTTGGGGTACTGACCTTTTGAGGGATTCGATGGAAAAAGTGAAGTCTATTCAAGAAAAGCTTCTAGCGGCGCAAAGTAGGCAAAAAGAATATGCAGATCGAAAGGTTAGAGACTTAGAGTTCATGGAAGGTGAACAAGTCTTGTTGAAAGTTTCGCCCATGAAAGGGGTGATGCGGTTTGGAAAAAGGGGTAAACTAAGTACAAGGTACATTGGACCATTTGAAGTACTCAAGCGAGTAGGGGAAATGGCTTATGAGTTAGCCTTGCCCCCAGGGCTGTCCGGAGTACATCCGGTATTCCATGTGTCGATGTTGAAAAGATATCATGGGGATGGAAATTACATTATCTGTTGGGATTCAGTTTTACTTGATGAGAACTTGTCTTATGAGGAGGAGCCTGTTGCTATTTTAGATAGAGAAGTTTGCAAGTTGAGGTCAAGAGAGATTGCGTCCATCAAGGTGCAATGGAAGAATCGACCGGTTGAAGAAGCCACTTGGGAGAAGGAGGCGGATATGCGAGAAAAATACCTACACCTGTTTACAAGTTCAGGTACTCCTTTTCGCCCGGGTTTTCCTTCTTTTGATCGTTCGGGGACAAACGATGGGTAAATTGGTATCTAATGTAACGACTCGTTTGGTCGTTTTGAGCAACAGACTTCAATTCTGGAAAAACTGGCAGAAGCAACGGACCCCACGACGGAACGTCATGGGCACGACGGACCGTCGAGGGGGTCTCGTCCCAAAATACTTAGAAAATTTGAAATTGGGTACTGAAAATCAACTCTCTGAACTTTGTGACGAAATGGCAGGACGGACCGTCACAGGTGTGACGGACCGTCACAGACCCTTGGTGGAAATTTGGGTCTCTGAACTCTACAACGACCTGCAGGACGGACGTCACAGGCACGACGGGCCGTCACAGGTTGCGCAAATCCCAGGCAGAGTCGGATTTCTGGTGAAGTTTTAAGGGACGTTTTTGGACTATTCTTTCCTTAATTATAGACTTCGTGGGTTTATATTAATAACTCAAATTCTTGAGGGTTAAAAGAGGTAACCCTAAGTTAATTAGTGGGTATTATTGCCACCTTTTATTCTTAATTATATACTAATTAGGGTAAAAGAAAGAGGGTTGAATAAGAAAAATAGAAAGAACAAAGAGAGACAGAAAAAGAGAGAGAGAAACGATCGAGAAGAAGAGGAAAAACACCAAGCTTTGAGGATTAACTTGCTTGATTTAAATTCTTCGGTGGAGGTAGGTTATGGTTTTCATGCTTTCATAGTAAACTCTTAATAGAGAATGATATGTATTGGTAGTATTGTAAACCCTACTATATGCTTAATTGTATGTTTGCATGAATATGATTATGTGATTGTGATAAGTTAAGCATGATGAAAATATTGAATCCCAAATCTTGAAAAGAAACGTTAATATATATTATTAATGATGATGCCTTGGTATAGAAGAAGGCTTGATGAATTAAAGTTATGGGATTGATGATGCCTTGGTATGGAGAAGGCTTGATGATTTACAGAATGATATTAGTGGATCGGAGTGTCACGTGCCGACACATGTAGGGGATCGGGTATCACGAACCGACACGTAGAATTAGGGGATCGGGTGTCACGAACCGACACGTAGAATTAGGGGATCGGGTGTCACGAACCGACACGTAGAATTAGGGGATCGGGTGTCACGAACCGACACGTAGAATTAGGGGATCAGGTGTCACGAACCGACACATAGATTTAGGGGATCGGAGTGTCACGTACCGACACAAGAGAAATAATGAATATGAGGGAGCGGAGTGTCACGTACCGACACAAGAGAAATAAAGATAATGAATCTTGGAAGATGTTAATATACTCAATCTAACGAACATGATTCCCAAATGAGTATGGTGTTGGGGCTTGAGTCCTCATGTGTGAATTTGATGGTACTTATTGATGACTATAGTACTTGTTGTTGTTACAAGTTGAGTTTTATAGTTGATTTATGATAATACTTGATATATACTGTTCCCTATTTTGAGTTGGCCGATGATATCTACTCAGTACCCGTGTTTGTACTGACCCCTACTTTTATTGTTTTCTTCTTGTTTAATTGTGGAATGCAGCAAACGTGTCGTCATCTTCGACTCAACAGTAATTCAAGCCAGTCTTCGTCACACCGGATCTTCAGGGTGAGCTAACACTTCTAGCTTGGACTGGATGTCCTCCGTCACGTCTTGATGCCTTGAACTTCCGGCACGGACTAGCTTCTTATGTATTTTTAGCTTTAGAATACTCTTAGTTAGTCATTTGATTGTAGATGTTCTTGTGGTGATGACTTCCAGATTCTGGGGATAATGATAAGTTTTTGAGTTATAGAAGTTGATTATTGATTTTTAAATGAGTTTAAGTCTTCCGCATTACTTTTTGTTGTTATTACATTGAAATGTTAAGGTTCGATTTGTTGGTTCGCTCACATAGGAGGGTAAGTGTGGGTGCCAGTCGCGGCCCGGTTTTGGGTCGTGACAGAAACTCTTCATTATAACACAATTATTAAAAATTACATAAATTCACAACTTAAAATATCATAATTCTCTCTTGGATATATTCTTATTCCCTCTCGGATATCCACCCCCTCTCAGATACATAGATATCCCCTCATTGATACATCCCTCTCATGAAGAAATATACATATCATTAGTAATGTATCACAATCAATGAATGTATTAGAGAGCAATGAAAAATTTGAGGTTTTTGTAATTGAGGAAACTTGGGATAAAATGTAATTAGCCTCTAAATATATGAGATTTCTAGCTTTATACTATTTTATTTTTTTTACAGTAATTAACTTCGATATATTATTTAATAAGTTTTTTCAAATGTTCATAAGACATAAATGCGTCGTTTACAATCCAAATTGAGAAAGTTCAATTAAGAAAAAAATCTATGTAGCAAGAAAATAGAGAAATGCATTACATTGTGAGTTAAGACATTTCACATTTTTGGAATATATAAAATATTGATATCTTTGAAAAATTTCATCAATCTTCATATATTTTCACATTTTGTATCTATTTGCTACAATATTATCATCTTCTTTTTGTAATATTTGTCCCATAAGATTTGTCTATGATAAAATACTAATCATTGATCAACCAATTCCTAAAGATTGATTGAAAACCTTTTAAATCTCTAGTGCTTCAACTTATGTATAATGTGTTTGTAGTTTGCTTTGTTGGTGAATTTTGTGAAACATTTCATTATTATCTTCGATAATAGAAATACTTCTATTTATTTTGATATTAATATTGAAAGTATTTATTAAAAACTTGATCTCTAACATCCACAACAATAAAAACAATCATCAAATCAAATTTATTTCTATATTCAATAACAATTATCATAATTTTATATTCTAAATATCAAAAATATTAATTAATATATTTATTTCTAACTCCACAAAAGTAAAAACAATCATGAAAGAAATTTTATTTCTATACGATAACAATTGACATAATTTTATATTTTAAATTACATTAATAACTTTTTTTTGATACCACACTCTAAATATCATATCATAAAAGAAAACTTTGAATCTTACCACCCACAAAATAACCAATATACTTATGTTTTTTTTTGTAATAAAAAGTTATTATTTATCTTTTAATTTTATTCTTCCTTTATATTTCTCGAGCCCTTTTCTATTGACATTTTTATTTTCTGTTCTTTCTTTATTTTTTTGACTACTCATTTTTCTTTTGTTTGTATTTTAATATTCCATAGAATTTGGATATAAATATTTTTTATTGTCAAATTTTCCCTGTCAAATAATTTATCATATTTGATATTAAGAAAATATTCTATATAAATTTTCCATGTTAAGTAGTCAAACATTGTTCATTCTTTTAGTCACATAATTTCATATATTTTCAAATTAATTAAAAAATATTGATACGCCATTTTATTTAATAATCAAAATACGAATTCAGTGATCATAATCTGTAACAAATATTTAAAATATGTTTACGTAATAATTCTTCAATAGTATTTTTCGGAACAAAATTATATTAACTATTCAAACACATTTTATTTTAATTTAGTTCGAAATTTTCTTTCAAAAACATGTCAAAACAAGCTTGACATTTATTATTGTTTGTTAAAAGTTAATTAATAGAAACTCTTCATTTTAACACAATTATAAAAATATTTTTATGGGCCAATGTTATAAGTAAAGACATGTATGGATTCTTCTAGATTTTCATTATGGTCATGAAATATATAATTATTATTTCACCCTTAGATAATATGAAAATTACTAAAATACCTTTATTTAACGGATATTTTTGGCTTAATGAAAATTTCACACTACAAAAAAATAATAATATATATATAGAAAATGTGGGTCCAAATTAAAATGTCATATCATGAGGATACACATGTCATTTAAGAAAAGATATTTGATTGTATTGTTATTATAAATCTATTACCACCTTTGATGTCATAACATAATAACAAACATTCTAGAATATTTGTGAAATGACAAAACTGTCCTTGTTCCTCCTCAACTTTACTCTTTTATATAATATATAGATATAAATAATTTCCGAAAGATCTCACTTATTTGAACATATTTTTCACTTCCTTCGCTTTATTCTATGTTAAATTTTAGAATTTGATGATTTAAGTAAGTCTATTTTTTATCGTAACTTTTCATAGATCTTGTAAACATTTTGAATTATCAATTATTGTGACTTTTTAAGTAGTTTACCAATATATAAATTTAATTTCAAAAATAAAAAATTCCATGCACAAATTTTTGGTCAAACTTAAATTGTTTGACTCTCAAAATTTAAAAGTGTCACATAAATTGGGGGGGGGGGGGGGAGAGTATCATGTTACTAACTCTATCAACTATCTATATATGTTTCAATTTGTGTGATATACGCTCTTTATTATTTTGTTAGAAAAAACAACATTTTTATACAATTTAACTTTAAAATTTTCTTTTTTATATTTAATGAAACGATTTATAGTCACAAAAATGATAAACAAGTGTTTTAGATCATAAATTTGAAAAGTTATCTTTTGATTTCTTTCATAAATTTTATTTCATCAAGTTAAACAGCGTCACATAAACTGCGACAAGAAAAAGATTACATATTCCATGTGATAAAATTCTTTTGTGGTAAAACAAGATGGGAAATTTCTGAATTTGAAAACAACTCTACTTAATTAAACTTTTATTTTATTCGCAACGAAAAGTTTATATAGCTTCATTAATGTCATGAAATATCACTACACCATTTTAGGCCTATGACCACACTGAATCTGAGCAATGCTTGAAAAGTGTTGCCCAAACTATTTTTGGGAACACATTTAAAATGTAGCCTAAATTTTTAAGTTTTGACAACAATAATATTGGCAACACTTGTAAAGTGTACCCTTTAATGGTATAGGCTACACTTTTTAAGTGTTATCATAGTATGAAATTATGGAAACAATTATTTATATATATGGACACACTTTTAAAGGGTCCTATGTTTATAATTGTAATAACAATACTTTAGAAGTGTGACCTACAAAATTTCACCAAAATATTATATTTCCTCCAACATTTTCTACTCTCCCTCCTACTTTTATTGGCCAAAAAAGAATTGTTAAAATATTGGGAAAAATAAATTGGGGCTTATAGAGGAACCTACACTCCTGAACATACGAATCGAGTGTTCTCCAGAACTTCAAATCGACAAAAGCTGAGTTGAAAATCGAAGCGATGAAGCTGAAAATCGAAGGAGCTGAAGACTGAAGTTGAGCTGAAAATCAGAGGAGCTGAACTGAATCTATTCTCCAAAATCAAAGGAGCTGAAAATTGGAGGAGCTGAGTTGAGTAGATGGTCACGAACTGATTCTACGCTCCAAGATTTGTTAGTGTAAGACGTTCTTTTCCCCAAATAAAAAATACGATTTATCTTACAGATTTCCGTAAAAATGGTTTACAGATTCCTTGTTGAAGATCAAATAGCTGAAGAACGTGATTTTCGTCAATTTCTTTTTGTTGAGTTGCTCTTTTCATCACAGCTTCTTTGTTAACGAGCTGTTCCGTCGGATTTCACAGATGAACAAAATGCTTCACACATGAACACGCCTCACGTCTTGGGTTGTTGCAATAGTGTTTATAAGGTATGAAATTTTATCTCTAAGAGTGTTAATTATAGCTTTTAGGTTTTGATATTCTTGTGTATCTTTGAATGTCTGAATTTTAATTTAGGGTTTTGATATTGTTGTGTTGTTGATACAAATTGACGTACCTCTTAAGGTTATTCAACTCAACCTATACAATGACTTTGTAATCAAAGACTACGCACCTAGAGAGATTACATAAATTAGGGAGATTCTCTCTTTACAAGAAAATTTTTAAGGAATATAAACCTATTCAAACAACTATACCAAAGTTAGACATAGTCAATTTGAAAAATATATAAATTGTATAACTCTTTATGTGTTTCTGTAGCATAAGAATAATATAGGCATCATAAATGCTCTGTTGTTTGTGACTTTATAAACTTGTTGGTGGGATGTTGATTTTGGTATACATCCTCAAAATGTAAGTTGTACTCATATATTCCAAGTCTGCATAATATGGTCATTATCAATACATGACTGTGCTACATGTCTATGACATTGTTTACCAATTCTCTGCTGGAATGCATATGACAACGATCTATGTTCCCATATTATAAGCAACTTGAATATCCCTGCTAACAAGACTGCAACTAGCTGCTTCCTGCAATCACATATCTGCATATTGTTACACAGGACTGTGATTATCTTTATTTATTGCTGAATGTACGTTCTCTCATTCACTTAGCTGCATATAGTGCTGACTATTAGAGATTAGGACCTGAGGACATTATTATCTCCAACCTGAAATTCGTAAAAACAAACCAAGCTAAACAAAACTGGTTAAGTTCAGAATGAAAAGGAATTGTACAGAAACAAAAGGAGGAATTTAAATCTTTCTAAAATGATCATAGTGCACAACTACCTGAACTTTCTGTTCCTAATCAACAACAACTTAAATAATATTTATGCTCAAAGACAAGAAAAATAGAAACTGCAGAAGTTGTATTTAACATAGAGGAAATCAAGGAAGGAACTTTATTCCTTCTCAACTTTTTCCTTCGGAAGCATCGCATTCCCAACTTCTCCAAATTATAACTTCCTCTCGCTGATTTGGGTAATTGAGTGGGAGTGAAAAAATGTTGAATAATTTCATGCTTGTGACTTTGCTTGGATAGAACATTTGATGTACCATTGGACTCTCTATATTTGCGAACACATTGGAAAAATTTACATCGGTTAGCTAGACCTTGAAGATCCTGAACATACCTACAGATCTTCCAAGAAGGATCAGAAATCTGCCAAAACCATTTAGTCAGAAATGCAGAATGTACCTCTAGAATAATGTTTTATATCCACTTGACTGCACCAGTTAAGCCCACAACTAGCATCTTGTATTTCTTGTTAGTCCCTTTACCTGAATGTATAACAAAGGCATAAATGATATCGTACTGACATTACTATTCTAAGTTTGTGGTTTACTAAGAACTCATATTTTTTTAACCCATTCATAGAACGAAAGAATCTCACTAATATATTCTGTTATTTTCCTTAATGAGATATTTTAGCTGCTAAAACACTATTATTTCTATGTGGAAAAGAAAATGTTGTGTAAATAATGTTTACAGATCTCTAAAACTATAATTTGAGTTTCACTAGCTAAGACTACTTTGTTTGAAAAAGTGAACTAAAAATCATCTTTTAAGACAATGCATATTCTGCTATCTCCTGTTGTTTTGTTCCTCTTTAATCTAAATTTTTCATACATACATAAAGCTCACACTTCTGCTCCTTGACATGTTTTAACTTTTCCAGCCAAGGACTTATTTAAAAAATTAGAATTTTACGACTGTTCATTAACATTTCTTAAAGAGTCGTTCTTGAATCAGAGAAAGCTCTTTCTTATTTAACAAACTCTTGCTGAAAAAATGAAAACATCATTAAGGACCTTTATACCTTATCTTCATCCCAGTTTAGAGAACTCTGGTAGAAGCAACACTTCCCAGATCAATCTAAGAAATTAGTGGCCTTATTACATAAGGACGTTAACTAAAGTTTCTGCTCACAGTTTTTTCTTCGATTTCTGCTCATACTTATGATGTTCAATAGAACAATCAATTTCTATGTTAACTGCTCCTAATATTTTGAAAAATATTTAGAAACTTTTACGGTTCAGTTTTGGTTTCTAACGTTTTTGAGATGAATATTTGTTCATTTCGTTTTTCTTATAGTACTACCTATATTGTCTTATGATCCTCCTTGAATGTTAATATGGCGAACCTTTAGGGTTCTGTTTTGTACCCGCTTTTCAAGTATGTTTATGTTATTGTGGATTTTACTTTGGGATTTGTCTACTTGATGTTGATTTAATTATTAAAAATTCATTTAGTCAATTGATAATTGATTCTATATATCTTGTTCCTTAAAGTCAATTTATATTTTATTCAAGAAAGTACTTTTTGATGTCAATTTCGTTTAGCAAATTGTAGTGTGATGAAATTAATTATGAAATAAGTCTATAAAAATCTGATTTCTGTAAATGTCTTCCAGCCACCTAATGACCTATAATTCTAGTCGAAATCTTATTTGGGCTAGGAGTTTCTATCTTTCATGGTGTTTAGCTTAGCAATCATAAACAATTTCGTTCTTTTTTATTTTCAAAGTGTAAAGAGGAACACGCTGAAACATTTGAAAAAAGATTCACGCTGAATACATATTGCATAATGATGGATCTTTTGGACATCTATTTTCTTTATAGTATTTATATTGTATAAACTAAATGGACTTAAAAAAACTTGCGGACTTTCTTTAAATTCAAGCACATGTATTCAAGCCTAACTTATCTTGTAGCTGCTGCTAGTTTCATCTTCCTACATATATTTTCTCTTCATTGTTCCTAGTGTCAACTAGGATTGTGTTGTTTAAATGTATTAGGATAAAAAAATATATTTACTTTCTCAAGTTTATGTCCATATGTTATTCAATATTTTGAAGTATACTTGGGTAATATTAAACACATAGGACTATTTTTTTCCGAATTCGTACACTTAGTTGTAGCAAATGTGACAAGTTGAAGAGACGAGCATTTCCTTATATTAACATTTGAATTGTAAAAATCCTCTACTGAATAAGAATCTTCTTCTGAAGTTTCTTGTGTTGTTTTTGAGATTACTGAATACATTTTCAAGTAGACAAGCGGCTCTTAATATTCTCTTACAAAAACTGAAATCATGCTATCAAATTTGGGCTTTATGAGTTTCTGCTGCTTGATTGTTTCCTTTTTTGTAGCTTACTTTTTGTATGTATGTATGTCATCTTTCAATTATTTTTTCTTCAATAGACCTGAGCAGCATAAGTTTATAACATTAAGCTAAATTCTAGTGATGATAGTTCTATCAATGTAGTTCGCACAGATATTAAGAACTTTTATTGATGTTTGTTTTAATCATGAAATTTCCTTGCTGATTTCAATGGTTATCATTCAAACCTTTTAATACCTAAATCATTGATGCAGCAGATTAAATGGTTCAAGTTTGTTTTACTATAATCTACATAAATTTGACGTAACACTCGAATTTGTAGAATCAAGGCTTACGCTTTACTAATAGTCACATATAAAATTTTATGTAACTATTTTAGGAGTTCAAACATGTTAATGTTACTCATATTAAGCATGGAAAATATAAGAGAAATCGAATGAGTTATGTTAACTATATTTTTCCTTTTTTTCGGTTAACACTATAAAAGAGTTGATTTTTCAAAATTTATATGATAGAGGGGGAGTAGTAATTTTGTGATTTCCTTTTGGTTTAAAGTTGAACATGTAAATAAAGTTGAGTCCTTCTATTGTAGATTAAGTTAAGCGATAATCATTCGAAGTTAATTGCATTGTTGTTTTCAGATTTGGTTAGTGTTTGATTGAGATCATGTGGCATGTCATTATTTTATATCTCTTTCGACGTTAATGTTTCTAGAGATCTCCACGAGATGCTCTCGTAATTGGGGGATTCTTTTTCTTGTTTACCTTGATCCTATCGCTCCTCTTAATTTTTCAGCATCTGAGATACTATAGTGATCTGGCAGTGAGTTTTCAATTTAGGTATACATGGAGTACTCTTTATTCTTATTTTATCAGAACCTAGAAACTAAATTTGTATTTTCTTATCAAGGAAAAAAATGGACTGTGAGGGTCATTTTCATGAGTCCTGTTTATGTCACATAATCAGTAAGGATATAAACTAGTTAAAGGCACTGTGATTTCTTACTTCTTTAGAGCTCATTTATATATACTACTCTTCCTCTTCTCACTAAAATTATGATCATAAAAGTAACAACAATGCAAGGACAAAATAAGCAGCAGGGTATGTGGATGTACCAATACCTCTATTTTAGAAAAATACTTCACTTGAAGAACCTAAAGACAACTGGTATGATTACCCTTCTGACCCTCCTTATCTGTAGGAAAAAGATTTTGCTCATCTTGATTTACTGATGTTCTAACGCCTTGAATCCGAATCTGACAAATTGGGTAATTAGATCATTCGTATTGTTGGAAAACTCTTTTCAGGTAATATCTCAAAAAACCATATCAGTTATCTCAAGTCTATATTACTGACAAATTTTGACAATTACTTCTCAAATTATAGTTTTTTTTTGTTACATTTTATGAGTAATTTCCTAATTTAAAGTTGGATACTAAGTAATTAAGTATTGGTTGAATAAAATTAAGTATCTTTATGTAATAGTTGTGTATGTGTGTTTTAGCTTCTGTAGAGCTACAATGGTGTACCTATATTGGTGTGAACATGTACAATATATGTGGCAAGGCTTAACAATTGAGTCTTTAGATGAGACAGTTATCTTGGCAACACTTTGCTGTTCTCTACTGGCTTTTTGAAGTATTTGTTTGTGCATGAATTTTTTTGAGTTGGTGTTAACCTGCTTGGTTGTTGTTATAAGATCTTACTTTGTGGTCCATTTTAATGATGTAGTTAATATTTGGAAAGTCGAAATTCGTATGAAAGATGGATGCTTTGCCCTAGGATTCCTAACTCCTTTGTTCCTTTTGAGATGGAGGAAGTGAGGTGGTTATTAAAGCGTAATGTAAAGAATAGAAACTACATCAAGTAATGACTTCATAAAATATCATTATCTACTTATATTTGTTTTTCAATACTTATATTCTTTTTATTTCTATATCTTTGTTTTATCCTTATCTACTTATATTTCGTACAAGTTAAGAGTAAATATATGTACCATGCGAGCTCATCTATATGTATTTTTATTGTCTAATCCAAACATGACGTTTTCTACTGAACCCATAGTATAGATCAACCTTTGCATCAAACCTCAAAAAGATTAGGAAGTAATTTAACAAATTTATGAAGACAAGTAGGCATCTACTTTGAACATCAAAAGATGCAATCTAATTTTCTGTAACTGCTGGAATTCTTGCCTCTCTATATTGTTGCAATCTGAACTTCTTACCTCTTCTATATAACTGCCAATATCTTATTTGTGTAGGGAAATGGAGGTGATCAAATTTGAAGCGGATGATGAAGGTTTTTGAACTATTGTAAAAGTTTAAATACATATTTGATTAATTGTGTACACATTTAGAATATTGATATATAAGTATGGGTATGTACACAACACATACTATCTTTTGGTTGTACATGAAATATTTCTCGAAGTTTATTTGAAATATATAGCTTCAATTTAATGATTAATTAGTTCATTTTGTGTTTTAGGTCACTTGTATGTATTAAATATATTATATATATTTGTGCAACAAGTAGGCTTATAAATGTTGAAGTTACACTTTGTAAGTGTTGCTCTAGGTAGATAAAAAGTTACACTTTGAAAGTGTTGCAATAGATGACCAATAAAAGGAAATACTTTTTAAGTGTGACCAATAAATCTGAAAAGGCAACGCTTTTAAGTGTAGTTTATCAAAAAATAGGTGTTGCTAATGCATGTCTTCAAAGTGTGCCCTTATACCTATTTCGCTAAGCTTTATAAGTGTAGCCAAAGATGGCAACATTTAAAAAGTGTTGCCTAATGTCAAAGGTTACGCTTCTTTTGGGTAGCCCCTAAAAAGTGTTGCTGAATGTCCAAAAGTGTAGCCTTTTATCAAAGGCCACACTTTTACTAGTTTAGGCTACACTTACGTGGTGTTGGTGTAGGTCAAAAATGGTGTAGTGTATATTTTATACGTTTCACATTAGTGTAGAACATAAGATATAATAAGCTCATATAAAAATATAACTTGAGAAGTCTGAGAAAATAGATTCAAGAGAATAAGAATAACGGACTGATCTTGTATTCAGTCAGTTAATGATTTACATAGAATTACACTTTAATAGAGTCGCATTCCCACTAAACAACTAATCTAACTCTCCTAAGCTTCAGAAACACATTCTGCAATACTACGAAATAGGAAAAAGTATCAGAGCTTAAAAAAAACAAATACCAACTGAATGCTAAAATATAGACATACTACAAACTTAGTCAAATTAAACTAAGAATGATGTTGTCAACTTTAACACCCCTTCTCAGCATCAGCTCTCCGTCTTAACCATGCCTAGCTACTAGTAGAAACTCGGCAACTTGTTGACACTAAAAACTTTGGTGAGCAAGTCTGCAATTTTATGTTCTATTTTTGATGTGCTCCAAAACAATTTCTTATTGCAAAACTTTTTCCCTGATAATATGATAATGTATCTCCACATGTTTAGTCCTTGCGTGGAAAACTGGATTTTCAGCAAATCAAATTGTTGAGTGATTATCACAGTACAAAGGAACTGCATAGCCTACTGGTTGTCTTGGATCCTTCATCAACTGCATAAGCGATGTACATTCTTGAGCTGCAACTATTGTTGCTTGATACTTTGCTTCCGTTGTTGACAGCGACATTGTTGCCTGCCTTTTGCTCACCAAGAAATTGCTCCACCTGCAAGCTTAAACACAAAGTCAGTAGTTGAATGACGAGTTTCATGGTCTCCTTTATAGTTAGAGTTACAATAGGCGATCAGTTTGCATTCTTCAACTTTCTTATACAACATACAATAGTCAATTGTACTCTTTACATATCTCAAGATTCGACGAAATCCATCCCAATGAGGCTTCTTTGGATTTTGCATGTAACGACTCATCACACCTACTTCATAAGAGATGTTGAGTCTTATTGAAGTTAAGTAAATCAAAGTACTCATCAATTGTCGATACATTGTTGTATCTTTCAAGTCTTTCCCTTCTTGAGCACACAACTTAAAATTTGGATCCAGCGGTGTTGGTTTGTAATTGAACATCCCAAACTTCTTCAATATAACTTTGTAGTATTATTACTGATGCAAGAAAATTCATTCTTCACTACAATCAACTTATAAGCCAAGACAATGGTTAATATGTCTAAAATTGACAAATTCTCCTTTGTTCTAAAAATTTCTTCTTCATAATCTCTTGTTAGGATTAAATCATCCACATATACTAGCACAATAGCTAGTTTTCTGTCAACAATTTTCACAAACAGGCTGGAATCTGACGGTACTACTGAAAAATCACTGTGAGTAAGAAATGCAGAAATCATACCATACCATACCCTTGGCGCTTGCTTTAATCCATAGAGAGCCTTTCGAAGATTACACACATACTCAATATAATCATGAGTCTGAAAACCCTTTGGTTGACACATGTAAATCTCTCGATCCAACTCTCCGTGCAAGAATGTATTTTTTACATCCATCTGTCATAAGTTCCAATCTTTACTAGTTGCAAGTGCAAGTAAAACCAGGACAATAGTAAGCTTATCCACTTGATTAAATGTTTCATCATAGTCTAGTCCATATTCCTGAGAAATAACCTGATCTACAAGACGAGCTTTATGCCTTTCAAATGATCCATTTGTGTGACATTCAATCTTGTAAATCCATTTACAGGAAATAGGTTTGGCATACCTTAATTTTTTCACGAGATCCCATGTTTTATCTAGTTGTAGCGCAATAATTTCCTCCTCCATAGCTTTAATCCACTTTGGATTCTGGAATGCCTCCTCAAAAGTTTCAGGTTCCCTTTTTATTTTCATTTCCTCCAATGGCAGGATTAGGAAATTTGAGATTTTTCTTTCTGATCCTTTTTGACCTTCTCAGTGAAGGTGGTGAATCTGCTCTAATTGGCTAACCTTCTTCATCTGGTTGTTGGTACATACAAGTTTTCCAAGGATTTTGAGTCACGTCTTCATCAACATTGTCTTCATTAGATTCACATTTATCTCCATCTAGACTTAATTGGATATGAGAAGAGTACAACACATATTTGAGGACATCTGAATCTGGCAGCGTTTCTTTATTTGCAGACCACTGAAAAGAAGCTTCATCAAATATCACATTTAGTGAAGTGTAGCACTTTCCTATGGTTAAATCACAACATCATCACCCTTTTCGTTGATTATCATACCCTACAAAGATACACCTAACAACCTTATGTAAATTATTGGGTACAAATACATAACATACATATCTCAAAATACAAAAATAGCTAACACAGTATTTTATGTTCCACAACTTCACAAAATGTGATAGAAAATGTAACCTTTGTTGACGAAGTCTATTGATCACAAAAACTGAAGTCTTTATTGCTTCAGCCCAAAAATTATCCCAAGATATTTTTCCGTAAAGCAGGCTCTGACAGATTTTTGCTAAGTGTCTGTTCTTCGTTTCTGCTACGCCATTTTATCGTGGCATATTCAGACATGTGAACTGATGGTGTATTCGACACTTTATATTACCCACCATTGTCAGTTTGCTAACAAAGATTTTTCTTATCAACTTCTCCTTCAACAACCTCTTTAAATTCTTTGAATTTTGAAAATATCTCACATTTCTCCTTTAATAAATAAGTCCACACATACATGGAAAAATTATCATTGAATGTCAACATATATTTCATCCCACCAACAGTGAGTTGCTTGACAAGGTTGAACACACCTGAGTGAATTAACTCTAATGGTTTCTTAGTTGTATATTTTGAATCCTGATACAACAACTGATGCGCTTTACGATAATGACAACCTACACATATTACATCAATTCTTATTGGAAGTTTGGGAAGACCCTTAAACATTGACTTTTTCATCGTGACTCTAAGCTTAGAGTAGCTAACTTGACTCAATAGCATATATCATAAGTCGTTGTCTCATTTTTCCTTGTCTTGTCTATGTATGTGGTTTCTGTCGACATTACATAAATAGATTTTTATTTTTGTTCCTTCATCACTGGCTCTTCTTAAACTAATGAGCATGATATATTCTTACATATTACAAGTCAAATAGAACAAAATGACCCGGAGATGTCAACTGAGCTACTGAAAGAAGATTTTTCTTCATACTTGGGACATGGTAACCATTTTAAGCAAAATCATAACAACACTGTATTTGCTAAAACAAAAGTTTTACCAATGTGAGCTATCAATAATTTTGTGTCATTTGCTATCACCACTTCATGACTTCCCTTGTACTCAAACAAATTTTGCAGCTTCCTTTTGTCACCAATCATATGGTTTGAGCATACCGAGTCAACAATTCAGTCATTCTCATAGTCAATTTGCTTAGAGATTGTTACTGTAAAAGCTAACTATGCCCGTTCTATTGCAAAGAACTCTACAACATCTCAATCATATTCACTATTTTACTTTGGACCGAAGGTAGAAGTAGTGTTGCTCTCAACGTTCCTCTTTTTGAACCAGCAAATATTGGCTTTGTTTCCCTTCTTCCCATAGTTATGGCATTGTCCTTCAAACCTGTTGTTGTTGACCCTGTTGTTCTTCGAACTTCCCCCCTAGACTAGAGCTTCCTTCTCCTTGATGACTTTTTAACTTATCATCAGTTCTTTTTGATCCACCTGCAGTGTTATACTTCTTGGGGTTCCCTCTGCTTTTTTTGATGTAGAGTGCTTCCTCTTCACCTTTAAGAGAAACTCCGCTCATTTGCTTTGCCAACGCTTTCTAGCTTTCTAGAAAATTCTCTAATTCTACAAGTGATGGCTGATTTTACAATCCTTGTATAGGAACAACGAAGCTTCTATAACCATGCTTCAGACTATGGATAATAATCCGCTTCATCCTCATCTCTCCAATTGGATCTTGTGGATCTAACTGAAATCTCCCGACATAGAATCTTCACCTTATGAAAGTATTGTGCAATTGTCATGTTACATTGTCCTCTCAAGAGTAATTCATTCTCTAGGAATTGGAGCCTTGTATCATTTTTTCTCAAAATAGCATAGATAATGTATCCCAAGCTTGCTTTGTGGTGGTGGCGTCTCGTTATGTGCTTTAAAACATCCTCTTGGGTTATTGTTTTCGAAGTGAACATAGCCTTATCAACTTTTATCTTCCGATTTCACAGATTGTCGTTTGCATCTTCTGCTGGTGGTTGTTTAACCTCGCTACAATGGACAACCTCCCACAGATCTTGCCCTTGCATATAAGACATTATGCAAGTTGATCATGTACTGTAATTGTTGTTGTTGAGCTTGTTCATTTCACCGATAGCTTGTAGGTCTGTCATTGTGTCACCAACAAAAGTCTCAAGAAAAAAAAAACTACAAATAATGATCTCCCAAGGAACAACCTTGCTCTTGACACCAAATGTAAACTTAAGATATAATAAGCTCAAATAAAAATATAACTGGAGCAGTCTGAGAAAATAGTTTTCATAGAATAAGAACAGTAGATTGATGTTTTATTCATTTAGTTAATGATTTATATAGAATTACAACATTAATAGAGTCGTATTCCCACTAAACCACTAACTAATTTATCCATTAACCTAACTCTCCTAGGCTTTAGTAACACATTTCTGCAATACTATGAAATAAAAATACTATCAGAGTTAAAAAGAAAACAAATACCAACCGAAAGCTAAAATATAGCCATACTACAGACTTAGTCAAATCAAACTTGGAATGATGTTATCAACTTTAACAATTAATTGTTCATATTACTAATAATAATTATTATAATTTAGTTGTTAATGAATAAAATTAAGACCAAATTAATTATATTTTTTTATATTTCATCTTTACACTTAATTTCCTTTTAAAATATGAATAAATTAATAGATTTCCAAAAAAGTTTGAAAAATAAATTAGTAAAACTATGCCTAAGGTAATGTAAAAAAGATTTGAATCGAGTCAAAGGAGGTTGGCAGAAAATGACCCTTCCTAATTTTTCTTTATGTAATGTTTTTGAATCTCTCTTTTTGTTCTTTAAAATTTCAGAAATATGTAACCTATTTGAACATTTTTCCTATCATGCTGTCAACTTTATTTGTCCTAGCGTGACACATTTTTTTTATACATTTTTATTTTTGTTTCACTTTTTTGAAAATATCATTCTTTCATGATTGAAAATAATTTAATTTTATTTTTTTAATAAAATAATTTATAACCACATAAATGGTAAGAGTTTTTTAGACCATAAATTTTAAAAAAATATATCTTAGACTTATTTACAAATCAAAGGATATCACATAAATTTGACGAAGAAAATAATGCATAATCCTTATGATATTTTTTTTATTTGTTCGAATGATGATTTTTTGAATTTGAAAAGAATTTAACTTAAAATTTTTATTTCATTTTTAAGGATTAGTTTTTATTGGTAAATGTGATGTAATATATTCTCTTTAATATCACTTGTCTACGTTATGATTTACGAATAACAATTGTCTCAAATTACTTGTAAATTTATAGAATTAAGGTTAAATTAATTACATTTTTAATGGATAAAATAATAAACTTACCCTTTTTATTCATGAAAAATACACTAGTCATTTAAAATTTATTAAACATAAATCTATAAAGTTGTTCAGATAATATTAACTTAATGAATATATTAGTCCAAATAAATATTTTAGATTAATATAATTGATTTAATTATTTAAATTCAGATAAATATGAACTTAATTAAAGCCCGCTTCATAAAGCCCATATGATATTTCTGTAACGACCTGTTTAGTCATTTTGAGCAGCAGATTTTATTTCTGGAAAAACTGTCTTGGTCGACGGATCCCACGACGGACCGTCGAGGGGGTCTCGTTCCAAAACACTTAGAATTCTGAAATTTGGGTACTGAAATCGACTCTCTGAACTTCACGACGAAATGGCAGGACGGACCGTCACAGGCGTGACGGGCCATCACAGACTCTTGGTAAAAATCTAGTCTCTGAACTCTGTGACGGAAGCAGCAAGACGGACCGTCGCAGTCACGACGGCCCATCACAGACTGTGTAATCCCAGGCTGGTTCGGATTTCTGTAAATATTTTAAGGGGCGTTTTGGACTATTCCTGCTTTAATTATAAAGTTAGCGGGTTGATGTTAATAGTTTAATTACTTGGGGGTTAAAAGAGATAACCTTGAGTTAATTAGTGGGTTAATTCCTCATCTTTTATACTTAATTATATGATAATTAGGGTAAAAGAAAGAGGGTTTGTATAAGAAAAATAGAAAGAACAAAGAGAGAGAGAAGATCGAACGAGAAAGAGGAGACACGAGAAGAAGAACAAAGCTTTGGGAAATTGCTTGCTTGATCAAAATTCTTCGGTGGAGGTAGGTTATGGTTTTTATGCTATTCGTAGTAGACTCTTAATAGCGAATGATATGTGTTGGGTAGTATTATAAAACCTTCTATATGCTTAATTGTGTGCTTACATGATGTGATTTTATAATTGTGATGAATAAGCATGATGAGGCTATTGAATCTCTAATCCTAAATTTACCTTTTTAATGGTGATGCCTTAGTATAAAAGAAGGCTTGATGGATTAAAGTAATGAGATTGATGATGCCTTAGTATAAGAGAAATCTTGATGAACTAAAGTAATGAGATTGATGATGCCTTGGTATAAAAGAAGGCTTGATGAATTAACAGAATGAGATTAGTGGAGCGGGTGTCACGAACCGACACGTAGAATTAGGGGATCGGGTGTCACGAACCGACACGTAGAATTAGGGGATTGGGTATCACGAATCGACACGTATAATTAGGGGATCGGGTGTCACGAATCGACACGTAGTATTAGGGGATCGGGTGTCACAAACCGACACGTAGTATTAGGGGATCGGGTGTCACGAATCGACACGTAGAATTAGGGGATCGGAGTGTCACGTTCCAACACGTAGTAGTAGAGGAGTGGAGTGTCACGTACCGACACAAGAGGAATAAAGATAATGAATCTTGAAATTATGTTAATAAATTCGAATGAAAAGAACCTATTTCCCAAATAACTATGATATGGAGGCTTGAGTCCTCATGAGTGTACTTGGCGTTATTTATGATATGATCTGATATATACTATTTTCTATTTTGAGTTGGCCGATGATACCTACTCAGTACTTGTGTTTGTACTGACCCCTACTTGTATGTTTCTTTCTTTGTTATTTGTGGAGTGCAGCAAACGTACCGTCGTCTTCAACTCAACCGCAACTCTAGCCAGTCTTCATTACACCGGATTTCAGGGTGAGCTAATGCTTCTAGCTTGGATTGGATCTTCCTCTTCATGTCTTGATGCCTTGAACTTCCGGCATGGACTAGCTTTTTACTTATTTTAGCTTCTTCGATACTCTTAGATTAGTAATTTGAGGGTAGATGTTCTTGTAATGATGACTTCCAGATTTTAGGGATAATAATAAGTGTTTGAGTTTTTAGAAGTTATTTGATTTATTTTGTTAATGAGTTTTAAGTCTTCCGCAATGTATTTAGTTAATTCTGTTTGAAATGATGGGGTTTAGATTGGTTGGTTCGCTCACATAGGAGGATAAATGTGGGTGCTACTCACGGCTCGATTTGGGTCGTGCCAAACTTGGTATAAGAGCATTAGGTTCGTTGGTCTCATCACACAAGAACGAGTCTAGTAGAGTCTTGAGGAACGGTAGGGGGACACCTTTACTTTTCTTTGAGAGGCTATAAGACTTTAGGAAAATTCCATTATTCTTTCTTTCTTTCGTGCTATTACTTGGATCCAATTGGTATCTAGGTGATACAAATTGGTAACTGACCATCTTCACTCTATTTCGCAGATGGTTAGAGCTAGAGCAACAACCGCGCCAACATCAACATCGGCAAGACAAGATGCATCTGAGCCAGCCACTGAGGCTGTAGCTCAAAGAGGAGTAGTGGCAAGAGGCCGCGGTAGAGGTCGCGGGAGGACGTCCTCTAGAGGAAGAGGACAAGCACCTAGCCCATCTCGTACTAGGGCGGTGACTCCTCCACCGGCTGAGGAAGTAGTAAGAGAGGGGGAGGATGGGGAAAATGAGCAAGTACAGAATGAGGAATTACCACCCCAACCTACCCCAGAGATGATCAATAAGGTTCTTGCTTATCTTAGCGAGTTATCTGATCAAGGCCATACACCTCCAGTGTTTTCTGCACCAGCACCTCAGGTTCTGGAGGTACAACATGCGGCTACTGTGGCTCCCCGCATGGATGCCTCATTGGAAATAGGCACGTTTCCTCGTCTGACTACAGGGCCTATAATGACAAATGATCAACATGATCTTTTCAGTAAGTTCTTGAAATTGAAACCTCCAGTCTTCAAGGGTGCTGAATCTGAGGATGCCTACGATTTTCTGGTTGACTGTCACGAGCTACTACACAAGATGTGTATAGTAGAACGGTTTGGTGTTGAGTTTGTGACTTATCAGTTCCAAGGGAACGCCAAAATGTGGTGGCGGTCACATGTTGAGTGTCAACCAACAGAGGCACCACCAATGACTTGGGCATCATTCTCTAGCTTGTTTATGGAGAAGTATATCCCCCGGACTTTGAGATAGGAAAAGAGATGAGTTTTTAAGCCTAGAGCAAGGTAGGATGTTGGTTACTGCATATGAGGCTAAGTTTTGTGCATTATCCCGGTATGCCACCCAACTTTATTTCAGTCCACAAGAGCGGATTCGCCATTTTGTGAAGGGGTTGAGGTTAGAACTGCGGATTTCAGCCCTATAGGTAGCGGCTATGGCAAAATTCTTTCAAGAAGTGGTAGACATCGTGATATAGGTGTAAGGAGTGAATCCAGATGACTTCATCATGGCATCGACATCAAAAAGGTTTCGAAAGGGAGGGGAGTAATGGTTCTTACTCTAGAGGACAGGGTTCAGGAGGTTACTCAGTCTGACCAATTCAGTCTTCACTACAGATTGTAGTTGAGGGTCCACCTCAGACCGGTCAACACTTCTCTGCGAGACCTATGCTTGACTCCAGGGAGTGTTATGGATGTGGGGAGACTGGACATATTAGGAGGAATTGTCCAAAACAGAGTTATAGACCCCTAATAGCTAGAAGTAGAGGTGGTCATGATAGAGGCCGTTATTCTGCAGGACGTGGTGGCCGAGGTAATGGTGGTCACCAAAATGGTCGGGGTGACGGACAAATGGGAACTACTGCAGCGCAACATGGTAGGGGCAACGGGCAAACAGGTGATAGGGCCCATTGTTACGCTTTTCCTAGGCGGTCGGAAGCGGAAACATCAGATGTTGTTATCACAGGTAATCTTTTGGTTTGTGATTGTATGGCTTCTGTATTATTTGATCCCGGCTCCACATTTTCATATGTATCTTCCTCATTTGCTACTGGTCTTAATTTACATTGTGAATTGCTTGACATACTTATTCGTGTGTCTACTCCGGTGGGTGAGTCTATGATAGTTGAAAAAGTATATAGGTCTTGTTTGGTGACTTTTGTAGGGAGAAATACTTATGTAGACTTGGTTATCTTAGAAATGGTTGATTTTGATGTAATTCTGGGTATGACTTGGCTTTCTCCGAATTTTGCGATCTTGGATTGTAATGCTAAAACTGTGACATTAGCCAAGCCTGGGACAGATCCGTTAGTGTGGGAGGGTGACTACACTTCCAATCCGGCTCGTATCATCTCCTTTCTTCGTGCTAAGAAAATGGTTAGTAAGGGTTGTTTAGCGTTCTTGGCACATCTCAGGGATGATACTACCCAAGTACCTCCAATTGAGTCGGTTTCGATAGTCCGTGAGTTTTTGGATGTGTTCCCTGCAGATCTTTCTTGTATGCCACCAGATATGGATATTGACTTCTGCATTGATCTTGAACCGGGTACTCGCCCCATTTCTATATCCCTTTATAGAATGGCTCCCGCGGAATTAAGAGAGTTAAAGGCCCAACTTCAAGAGTTGTTGAGCAAAGGCTTCATTAGACCAAGTGCATCTCCTTGGGATGCTTCGGTGTTATTTGTAAAGAAGAAGGATGGAAGTTTTCGGATGTGCATCGACTATCGGCAGTTGAACAAGGCAACTATTAAGAACAAGTATCCCATTCCTCGCATTGATGACTTGTTTGATCACTTACAAGGTGCTTGTGTCTTCTTTAAGATTGACTTGAGGTCCGGTTATCATCAATTGAAAATACGGGTAACGGATGTGCCAAAGACAGCTTTTCGGACCAGGTATGGGCATTACGAATTTGTAGTGATGTCTTTTGGTCTTAGGAATGTCCCTGCTGCTTTCATGAGCTTGATGAACGGGATTTTTAAGCCATATCTGGATCTCTTTGTGATCGTATTTATTGATGATATATTGGTATACTCAAAGAGCAAGAAGGAACATGAGGAGCACTTAAGAATTGTATTGGAAATATTGAGGGAGAAAAAGCTTTATGCCAAATTCTCCAAGTGTGAGTTTTGGCTAGATGCAGTGTCCTTCTTGGGGCATGTGGTTTCTAAGGATGGGGTGATGGTGGATCCTTCTAAGATTGAGACGGTGAAGAATTGGGTAAGACATACTAATGTGTCAGAAATAAGGAGCTTTGTTGGTTTAGCTAGCTATTACCTTCGATTTGTCAAGGGATTCTCTTCCATTGCATCCCAATTGACGAACTTGAATAAGCAGAATGTTCCATTTGTATGGTCGGACGAGTGTGAAGAAAGCTTTCAGAAGTTCAAGACTCTGTTGACTACTGCACCAATTCTCACCTTGCCCGTGGAAGGTAAGAACTTCATTGTTTATTGTGATGCATCCTATTCTGGTTTGGGTGTAGTGCTAATGCAAGAGAAGAATGTAATTGCTTAAGCTTCGAGGCAATTAAAGGTGCATGAACGTAACTATCCGACCCATGATTTGGAATTGGCTGCGGTAGTGTTCGCAATAAAGAAATGGAGACATTATTTATATGGGGTTAAGTGTGAAGTCTACACGGATCATCGTAGCCTACAGTATGTCTTTACTCAGAAAGATTTGAATTTAAGACAGAGAAGGTGGATGGAGCTACTGAAGGATTATGACATCACTATCTTGTATCATCCGGGAAAAGCTAATGTTGTCGCAGATGCTTTAAGTAGAAAGGCAGGAAGCATGGGAAGTCTAGCTCACTTGCAAGTTTCTAGACGTTCATTGGCTAGAGAGGTTCAGACTCTGGCTAACGACTTTATGAGGTTAGAGGTAAATGAGAATGGAGGATTGTTGGCTTGTATGGAGGCAAGATCTTCCTTTCTTGACAAGATTAAGGGAAAGCAGTTTAATGATGATAAATTGATCCGGATCCGAGATAAAGTGTTGCGAGGAGAGGCTAAAGAAGCAACAATCGATGAGGAAGTTGTTTTAAGAATCAAGGGAAGGGTGTGCTTACCCCGCGTTGATGATTTGATCAACACTATTCTGATAGAGGCTCATAGTTCAAGGTACTCTATACATCCTGGTGCAACCAAGATGTATCGTGACCTAAAGCAAAATTTTTGGTGGAGTAGAATTAAGCGTGACATTGTGGAGTTTGTTGCCAAATGTCCAAATTGTCAGCAAGTAAAGTATGAACTCCAGAGGCCTGGAGGCACACTTCGGAGAATGCCTGTTCCTGAATGGAAGTGGGAAAGAATTGCAATGGAATTCGTGGTTGGTCTTCCCAAGACAATGGGTAAGTATGACTCCATTTGGGTAATTGTTGATAGGTTAACTAAGTCTGCTTACTTTATTCCGGTCAAGGTGACTTACAATGCAGAGAAGTTAGCCAAACTTTACATTTCGGAAGTTGTTCGGTTGCATGAGGTTCCACTCTCCATCATATCAGATAGAGGTACGCAATTCACTTCTATGTTTTGGAAAACATTACATGCAGAATCGGGTACTAGGTTGGACCTTAGTACTACGTTCCATCCTCAGATCAATGGTCAGTCTGAGCGAACGATTCAAGTGTTGGATGATATGCTTCGTGCATGTGTGATAGAATTTGGTGGCCATTGGGATAGCTTCTTACCCTTAGCCGAGTTCTCTTACAACAATAGCTATCTCTCAAGTATTGATATGGCCCAATTTGAAGCATTGTATGGGAGGAGATGTAGGTCTCCCGTTGGTTGGTTTGATGCATTTGAGGTTAGACCTTGGGGTACTGATCTTTTGAGGGATTCATTAGAGAAGGTGAAATCTATTCAAGAAGAGCTTTTAGCGGCTCAAAGCAGGCAAAAGGAATATGCTGATCGAAAGGTTAGAGACTTGGAGTTCATTGAGGGTGAGCAAGTCTTGCTGAAGGTTTCGCCCATGAAAGGGGTGATGCGGTTTGAAAAAAGAGGTAAACTAAGCCCAAGGTATATTGGACCATTTGAAGTACTTAAGTGAGTAGGGGAGGTGGATTATGAATTAGCCTTGCCCCTAGGACTGTCAGGAGTGCATCCGTTATTTCATGTTTCTATGTTGACAAGGTACCATGGGGATGGAAACTACATTATTCGTTGGGGTTCAGTTCTGCTTGATGAGAATTTGTCTTATGAGGAGGAGCCTGTTGCTGTTTTAGATAGAGAAGTCCGCAAGCTGAGGTCAAGGGAGATTGCATCCATCAAAGTTCAATGGAAGAATCGACCCGTTGAAGAAGCCACTTGGGAGAAAGAGGCTGATATGCAAGAAAGATACCCACACCTGTTTACAGATTCAGGTACTCCTTTTCGACCTTGTTTTTCTTCTTATGATCGTTCGAGGACGAAAGATGAGTAAATTGGTATCTATTGTAATTACCTGTTTAGTCATTTTGAGCAGCAGATTTTATTTCTGAAAAAATTTTCTTGGTCGACGAATCCCACGACGGACCGTCATGGGCACAACGGACCGTCGAGGGGGTCTCGTTCCAAAACACTTAGAATTCTGAAATTTGGGTACTTAAATCGACTCTCTGAACTTCACGACGAAATGGCAGGACGGACCGTCAAAGGCGTGACAGGCCGTCACAGACTCTTGGTAAAAATCTAGTCTCTGAACTCTGTGACGGTTTAGAGTTAGTGGATTGATGTTAATAGTTTAATTACTTGGGGGTTAAAAGAGATAACCTTGAGTTAATTAGTGGGTTAATTCCTCATCTTTTATACTTAATTATATGATAATTAGGGTAAAAGAAAGAGGGTTTGAATAAGAAAAATAGAAAGAACAAAGAGAGAGAGAAGATCGAACGAGAAAGAGGAGAAACGAGAAGAAGAACAAAGCTTTGGGAAATTGCTTGCTTGATCAAAATTCTTCGGTGGAGGTAGGTTATGGTTTTTATGCTATTCGTAGTAGACTCTTAATAGCGAATGATATGTGTTGGGTAGTATTATAAAACCTTCTATATGCTTAATTGTGTGCTTACATGATGTGATTTTATAATTGTGATGAATAAGCATGATGAGACTATTGAATCTCTAATCCTAAATTTACCTTGTTAATGGTGATGCCTTAGTATAAAAGAAAGCTTGATTAACTAAAGTAATGAGATTGATGATGCCTTGGTATAAGAGAAAGCTTGATGAACTAAAGTAATGAGATTGATGATGCCTTGGTATAAAAGAAGGCTTGATGAATTAACAGAATGAGATTAGTGGAGCGGGTGTCACGAACCGACATGTAGAATAAGGGGATCGGGTGTCACGAACCAACACGTAGAATTAGGGGATCGGGTGTCACGAACCGACACGTAGAATTAGGAGATCGAGGGTCACGAACCGACACGTAGTATTAGGGGATCGGGTGTCACGAACCGACACGTAGTATTAGGGGATCAGGTGTCACGAACCGACATGTAGAATTAGGGGATCGGAGTGTCACGTTCCGACACGTAGTAGTAGGGGAGCGGAGTGTCACGAACCGATACAAGAGGAATAAAGATAATGAATCTTGAAATTATGTTAATAAATTCGAATGAAAAGAACCTATTTCCCAAATAAGTATGATATGGAGGCTTGAGTCCTCATGAGTGTACTTGGCGTTATTTATCAAAGATTCTTGTACATGTTGTTGCTACAGATTGAGTATTGTAGTTGATTTATGATATGATCTGATATATACAATTTTCTATTTTGAGTTGGCCGATGATACCTACTCAGTACTTGTGTTTGTACTGACCCCTACTTGTATGTTTCTTTCTTTGTTATTTGTGGAGTGCAGCAAACGTACCGTCGTCTTCAACTCAACCGCATCTCTAGCCAGTCTTCATTACACCGGATTTCAGGGTGAGCTAATGCTTCTAGCTTGGACTGGATCTTCCTCTTCATGTCTTGATGCCTTGAACTTCCGGCATGGACTAGCTTTTTACTTATTTTAGCTTCTTCGATACTCTTAGATTAGTAATTTGAGGATAGATGTTCTTGTGATGATGACTTCCAGATTTTGGGGATAATAATAAGTGTTTGAGTTTTTAGAAGTTATTTGATTTATTTTGTTAATGAGTTTTAAGTCTTCTGCAATGTATTTAGTTCATTATGTTTGAAATGATAGGGTTTAAATTGGTTGGTTCGCTCACATAGGAGGATAAATGTGGGTGCCACTCACGGCTAGATTTGGGTCGTGACAATTTCACTTAAATCTGATTGGCCGAAGGGAGTCCTATTCCAATCTCAAGTCGTATATTCTAAAACTCTAAATAGGGGTCTCATAATTTAGAAATAGCGGACCAATATTTCTAAACAAGAAGCTAGAGAAAGCTCGTGGATCAAAAGTTATAAATTTCTCTACAAGTTTAAGAATTCAAGAATTCAAGGTTCAAGAATTCAAGTGTTTCAAGTTCAAGATTTGAACAAGTCAAGATCAGGTTCAACAACGATAAAGATCAAGACCGTTGGATTTAAGATCAAGCTCCAAGCCCTTGATTCAACTAAAAAGTCAAGATCAAGATAAAGTACAATTCCTAGATCAAGTTCAAGAACGATCAAGATTAAGACCACCGGATTCAAGATCAAGCTCCGAGCCATTGAACTCAACTAGAAAGTCAAGATTAGGATAAAGTTCAAGTAAAGATCAAGATCAAGTCCAAGTCCAAGTTCAAGTTCAAGTCGATGATTGAGTTTAAGAACAATCAAGAAAAAGACTACCAGATTCAAGATCAAGCTTCAAGCCATTGAATTCAACTAGAGAGTCGAGATCAAGATAAAGTTCAAGTCCACGATCAAGATGAAGTCTAAGTTCAAGTTCAAGTCCAAGATCAAGATCAAGATAGAGATCAAGATCAAGATAAATTCCAAGTTCAAGATAAATCTTTAAATCCCTTGAAATCATATTTGAAAAGGCGAATTCAGAGGAATCATAGAGATTGTAACACTCGCACTTGAAATAATAAATTGATTATTGCTATAATTTTCCGTTCTTGATTATTGTGTTCTCGACGCAAACTTTATTGTGTACTAATTCTGGCACGCCTAGTGGGACAATCTCTACCTCTCATCTCAACTTTTCAAAGCATCAAAGAATATGAAAATGTCTTCCACTATAGAAGAAAAACTAGCAAGCTTAACTAATGCAATTGAAGGCATGACAAAGTGCTCACACGAACAAGATGCTAAACTTTCAAAGATAACAAATAAGATGGATAACATGATTGAAAGAAGATCAAGTCAATCACCTCTAAAGATTTCTAAAATTCAACACAAAGAAATGTCTTGCATAAAGCAAATAAAGATCAAAGAGATTCGTATCTCAGATGAAGGTTTGGTTCCAATTGACCAATTAAAGAACTTTATCATAGAGGCAATCTAACACAAATTTGAGTCTTCATCCAAATTTTCTCCCATATATGCAAAGTCATATACACAAAGGATTGATACTTGAAAATGTCTAAGGGTTATCATCCTCCCAAGTTTCAACAATTTGATGGCAAAGGAAATCCCAAAAAACATATAGCACACTTTAACGAGATATGCAATGCTGCTGGGACGTATAATGATTATCTTCTTAAAGAGTTCGTTTGATCTCTCAGAGAAAATGCATTTGATTGGTACACGATCTTGAACCTAATTCTATAGATAATTGGGAGCGATTAGAGTAAGAGTTCCTTAATCGTTTCTATAGCACAAGACGTGTCGTTAGTATGATGGAACTTGTAAAGGCTCGTCAAAGTGAAGATGAGTTAGTTGTTGACTTTATCAATCGCTGGATAATTCTGAGCCTCAACTGCAAAGATTGCCTTAGTGAAATTTCTAGCATTAAAATGTGCATCAAAGGTATGAATTGGGGTTTTCACTACATTTTGCAAGGATTAAAACACAATACATTTGTAGAGTTGACAACTCGTGCACATGACATAGAATTAAGCATGACTTAAAGATAAACAATATCCTGTCTGTGGACTTCATGAAGATAATGATATAGAAGAACTCCAAATTGGGGGCAAGTCTGCATCCGATAATGACTTTGAAGATTCAATGTATATCTAGACGCTCCTTAAAGCATGAGCTTAAACTGCAAGTTACAATTCTCCTTGACACACGAGCTTAAACTGTATGTCACTTGAATCTTCAAGTTGAAATGCTCCTCAAAACACAAGCTTAAAATGTGTGTCACTTAAATCTTCAATTTGAAATGCTTCTTGAAACACGAGCTTAAATTGTATGTCACTTAAATCCTCAAGTTTAAATGCTCCTTGAAACACGAGCTTAAACTGTATGTCACTTAAATCTTCAAGTTGAAATTCTCCTTGAAACACGAGCTTAAATTGTATGCCACCTAAACCTTCAAGTTTGAGTTAAATCTTCAAGTTGAAATGCTCCTAGAAACACAATCTTAAACTGTATGTCACGTAAATCTTCAAGTTTGAGTTAAATCTTCAAGTTGAAATGATCCTTGAAACACGAGCTTAAACTATACGTCACGTAAATCTTCAAGTTTGAGTTAAATCTTCAACTTGAGATTCTCCTTGAAACAGGAGCTTAAACTGTATGTCACTTGAATTTTCAAGTTTAGTTAAATCATCAAGTTGAAATGCTCCTTGAGATATGAGACTAAACTGTATATCATAAAGCTCTTTGAATTTGAGCTAAATCTTCAAGTTAAAATGCTCCTTAAAGTACCAGCCTAAACTGCATGTCGCTCCTAGCCCGCAAGAGTATAAATTATGTACGACACAACAAAAAAAATCACTCACTCCTACAGAACTACGTTGTGACTTGATCCTCTACATTGAGGTACATAGGCACTTAGAACCATATTCTAAGTTTAGTTGCGTGAATGTCAAAAAACCAAATGTTCCCACTTGCTCTGTTACTTAAAACTATCAGTAAGGTTAAATAAAACTTCAGACTTGCACCAAATCGTGGTGACTTAATGGGAGCAAACCCTTATGAGTAAAATTGTTTGAAGATGAAGTTTTAAAATCTACAAGTATGCAAGTGGAAGTCTTCAAATTCTGCAAGTCTAGTTTTTGAAATATAAAATATCTCGACAACACTTGAAGAATAGGGCATCTGTAGTCACTTAAAATTTATTAAATATAAATCTATAAGTTTTTCGGATTATATAAATTAATGAATATATTAGTCCAGATAAATATTATGGATTAATATAGTTAATTTAATTATTTAAATTTAGATAAATATGAATTTAATTAAAGCCCGCTCCATAAAGCCCATATGATATTTCACTTAAATCTGATCGACCGCAGGGAGTCCTGTTCCAATCGCAAGTCCTTTGTTCAAAAACTATAAATAGGGGTCTCATAATTCAGAAAAAGGGGACCAAGAATCCTAAACAAGAAGCCAGAGAAATCTCGTGGACCAAAAGTCATAAATTTCTCTACAAGTTTAAGAATTCAAGGCTCAAGAATTCAAGTGTTCGTGTTCAAGTTCAAGATTTGAAGAAGTCAAGATCAAGTTCAAGAACGATCAAGATCAAGCTCCAAGCCCTTAATTCAACTAGAAAGTCAAGATCAAGATAAAGTACAAGTCCA
Source organism: Solanum lycopersicum (assembly GCF_036512215.1). Lineage (NCBI taxonomy): Eukaryota > Viridiplantae > Streptophyta > Magnoliopsida > Solanales > Solanaceae > Solanum > Solanum lycopersicum. The sequence goes on along the minus strand of NC_090806.1, from coordinate 49,922,150 downwards.
AGATTAAATTCAAGATCAAGACCACCGGATTCAAGATGAAGCTCCAAGCCGTTGAATTCAACTACAAAAGTCAAGATTAAGATAAAGTTCAAGTCAAGATCAAGATCAAGTCCAAGTACAAGTCCAAGTTGAAGATTAACTTCAAAAGAACAATCAAGATTAAGACCACTGGATTCAAGATTAAGCTTCAAGTATTTGACAACTAGAGAGTCAAGATCAAGATAAAGTTCAAGTCCAAGATCAAGATCAAGATAGATATCAAGATCAAGATAAATCCCAAGTTCAGGATCAAGGTTTAAATTCCTTGAAATCATATTTGAAAAGGTGAATTTAGAGGAATCATAGAGATTGTAACACTCGTACTTGAAATAATAAATTGATTGTTGCTATAATTTTCCGTTCTTGATTATTGTTTTCTCAACACAAATTTTATTATGTATAAACACGTTCCAAAAAATTTCATTACTTTTCTAAAGATTGTATTTATTCAAATGTTGTCATATAAAATAAAAGAGAAAGATTTCTTTCTTTGTAGAACTTTTGGGAATAAGGAGTGTTCAGTACACCTTTTTTTCCTATCTACCATCTATAATTTTACTAGATATGGGAATCCGTGCTGGCATAAACATAATCTATATTATTTTGGTGCCTTAATTTATGTGACACATATAAAACTTAGAGGTTCAATCAAATTTTCAATATGATTCTCTTAAGTTTTGTATTATACTATGTAAACGTAATTTTTTAAGAATTTATATTACTTATAGTATACTTATTTATGCATCACAGATAGAATTTTGAGAGTAATAAAATATTATATATGCTTTTAAATATTTTAAGTTATATACTATTATAATTTTTAATACTTTTTACAAGTAACGCAAAATTTAAAAGATAAAAATAAAGAGAACAAAGTAAAACCAAAAACAAAAAGGACAAAAGGTTCCCTTATTAAGAAGGAGGCCTGTTCATTTCTTCTAAAATTGATGGAATATCTTCACTAATTTCCCTTTTTAAAACCTTGTTATAGATGAAAACCTAGAATTTACACATAGTCATCAATCAAAATAGTACATATATCTTAAATTAAGAAAACAAAAGCATGTACAATTACTAAATGAAGTTGTAGAAGGAAATTGTATGAGCAGTTTATAGAGAATTTTTTTTTGGCACAGAGGCTTGAACTCAAATCCTCCAACTTTAAAATGGAAGCTTAAGCCACAAGGTCAACAGGAGACACAGAAGCATCCAAAAGAAGGACCATTAAACAGACAGTTGAAAAAACACAACTGTTTCTTCATAAATTCAACTAAATACAAAATGAATCGTGTGAGCGCGGGCCCAATATGTGTTTTTATTTTTGGTAAAGGGCATAAATCACATACTTTAAGGTAAAATTACCATTTGTCCCTTATAAGTTTATAATTTCAAAAATTTCTCAAACTGATACAATAATATAGGCGCTGATACATTAATCTGATGCACGAGATACATTAATCGTGAAGTAAGACATATTATATTTTATACATGATATATAAGGATTTTTTAATGATTGTGAAAACATAAACAATCTAACATTTAGAAATCCTATCAATAATTCAGGATCGTAGGACTATATGTTTTTCACATATATTTAATACTATGATATTTTAGTCTAGAATACATACATGAATCTGCCATTATAATTCTTGACTTGATTGAGCTGAAGTCTTTGCTTTTGGTAATATAGAAGTCGTTTCTCTCTCTTGCCTTATACTTTATGTATAGCTTTGATGGATAAGACTATATCCTTATGGCAGAGAGAGGACCCTTTAAATAGAGTTTGTTTTAACATCATTCCCACCTTTTCATCATGGTGAGTAGTGGAGATAATGGATAGTTGGAGGAGGTAATGGGTAAAGTGGAAGACTTAATGGGTAGTTGAAGTAACTTCTTCACTTCCCCACTTCCCCACTTTTCAACTTCTCCACTTATCCAATTAGAATTAGAATTTAGTTAGTAATTAAATATTAGACGAAAATAATATTAAAATCAACTAAAATTCTCCCACTTGACACAGGTAACATCATTTACTTAAAGATTTAACAAATATTCCTATTACAATGTGCACATATACTAAATTCAATATTATTTGTTGTTATTGAGTAAATCAACTAATATGAGTTATGGCGGTTGTACACCACTTTATTTGGCATAGTCCCTTCCATGCACTACAATATTAGTCTATTGCCTAACACAACATTTCAAATACTTAATGGGTGTACCATAATGCTTAGAATATATTTATCTAAAACAAAACCTGTCACCATCAATCTCAACATAATGTATACAAGAGAAAACAAGTAATAACAGAAACATATATATAGTTAAGTTGAAAGTGTAAATTGCATAAACATAATATAATCTTTACATAAAGTCATTCATTGCTGTTAATAATACCCATTCTTTTAACATGTTCAACAAATGTTTTGGGCGGTAATCCTTTTGTCAAAGGATCAACAATCATAAGTTTGGTGGTAATATGTTCAGTTGTCATTTTATGTTTCTGGACTTCTTCCTTAACTGAAAGTATTTCAATTCTATATGTTTGGCACCCTTAGAATACTTTTCATTTTTAGAGAAGAAGATTGATGTAATATTATCTGAATTTTTCAGCGGCTTGGAAATACTATCGACTAGTCCAAGTCCTGAAATAAAGTTCCACAGCCGATTAGCCTGAACTGTGGCCTCAAAGCATGCCACACACTCAGCTTCCATAGTGGATGCAACTTAACAGACTGCTTCACACTCTTCCATAATATTGCTCCTCCAGCTAATAGAAACAAATATCCAAATGTGGATTTTTGTATATCCATACAACCAACATAATTTGAATCTGAATATCCAATCTTATCAAGATGATCAAATCTTCTATAAGTGAGCATATGATGTTTGGTTCCTTGCAAGTATCACAACACTTTCTTCACAACTTTCCAGTGATCCATTCATTTATTTCGTTGATAACGACCCAACATTCCAACAGCAAAACTGATGTCTGGTCTAGTATATGTTTGGGCATACATTAGACTCCTAACTATTCATGCATAAGGAATATCATTCATTTGATTACGTTCCAATTCATTCTTTGGACATTGATTGAGACTAAATGTATCTCCTTTTTGAATTGGAACGGGACTTGATGAGAATTTTTCCATTCTAAATCGCTCTAACACTTTATTAATATAGGCTTTCTGAGACAAAGCTAATGATCCTTGTGATCTATTTTAAAAAAATTTCTATGCCAATCACATATGACGCCTCTCATATATCTTTAATTTCGAAATTGTTAGATAAATATCTCTTGGTATTATGCAACAAACCAAGATCATTATTAGCAAGCAAGATGTCACCAACATACAGGACTAACATAATAAACTTACTCCCACTAACCTTTAGATATATACACCGATCAATAGTGTTTTCCTTAAATCCAAAAGTGACAATAGTTTCATTAAACTTAAGATACCATTATCGAGAAGCATGTTTAAGTCTGTATGATGACTTCTTAAGTTTACACACCATGTGTCCCTTTTCTTTACAAGAGAAACCTTCAGGTTGATTCATATAAACTTTTTCCTTCAAATGTTAGAAAGGTTATTTTCACATCCATTTGATGTAGCTCTAAGTCATAATGAGCTACTAAAGCCATTATAATTCTGAGTGAATCTTTTTTAGAGACAGGTGAAAATGTTTCCTTATAGTCGATGCCATCTTTTTGAGTGAAAATTGTTGCAACAAGTCTGGCCTTTTGACGTTCGATGTTGCCAATTGAGTCACGTTTGATCTTAAAGACCCATTTACACCCAACGGTTTTGCAACCTTCTGGTAATTCAACAAGGTCCCATACTTCATTTTGTTCCAAAAATTTCAACTAATCTTTCATAGCATTTATCCATCTATCAGAATTATTACTGTCAATAGTTTATGAAAATGAAAATGGATCATTATCAATTCCTAAGTCAATATCTAACTCGTGTAAATATACCAAATAGTCATCAGAAATAGAAGGTCTCTTTTGTCTTTGAGATTTTCTTAATGCTACTTCTTGTGGTACATCTATTGCATGTTCATTAATTATTGCTTCATTGAGATTAATAGGAGCATCAATTTGTTGTTCTTGTTGCTTGTTAGGTTGTGCAATAACTTTACAAACAACATCTTTAAAAGAAATAAAAGGTAAGAAACACTCACCCTAACTTCTTTAATTTCTACTTTACGTGGTTCTTCACTCCCACTAACTTCACCATTCTCAATAAACCTAGCATTTGCAGTTTCTACTATTCTTGCACTATGATTAGGACAGTAAAGTCTATACCCTTTTGATTTTTCTTGATAACCAATGAAGAAACCACTGATTGTTCTTGAATCCAATTTCTTTTCTTGTGGGTTATAAACTATAACTTCTTCTAGGCAACCCTAAACATGCAGGTGTCTTAAACTAGGTTTCCTACCAGTCCATAGTTCAAAAGGAGTCTTTGGGACTGCTTTACTAGAATTCCTATTAAGTAAACGACAGTCCTTAAAGCATACATCCCCAATCAAAGAGGAATAGATGAATTACTTAACATACTCTTAGCCATGTCCATTAATGTACTATTATGCCTTTCAGCTTCACCATTTTGTTGTGGTGTTCCAGGCATTATGTATTGAGCATATATGCCACATTTTTTAAGGAATTAACAAATAGGCATGGGTGTTGTCCATTTTCATCATATCTTCCATAATATTCAGCACATGTATCTGACCTGATTATTTTCACCTTTATATCTAGTTGTCTTTCAACCTCACTAATAAAGACCTATAAGGCATTTATCGCTTGAGAATTTTAATGCAATAAATATACATACCCATAACGTGAAAAATCGTCAATAAAAGTGATAAAATATTTTTCTTTACTGAAAGATGTAATATCAAAAGGACCACATATATCAGTGTGCATAATTTCAAGAAGTTGTGTGCTTCTTGTGGCTCCTTTCATTGTGTGTCTTATTTGTTTTCCTTTAATACAATCCACACAAATGTTAAGGTTTGTAAAATCCAAATTTGGAAGAATTTCATTCTTAACTAATCTTTCCAATCTGTCTTTGGATATGTGACCTAAACATTTGTGCCACAAGAAAGCAGATTATTCATTCATTCACCAAACTTCATTTGGTTCCAATATTATGATGCAGAGTTAAGAGTGTTTCAGAAAATTGATTATCAAGATTCAGTTTGTATAACTTATCACAAAGAGTACTAGTACCAATGAGATAATTATGTTTAAAAAAACTAAAACATCCATTACCGAAATAAAAAGAGTATCCACTCTTATCCAACTTAGAAAAAGAAACTAAATTTCTCGAAAGAGAAGGTACATAACTAGTTTCAAGTAAATCTATGTGGCTCCCAGTATCAAGGATCAAACGTTAAGTTCCTATAGCTTTAACTGGAGCCTTCACTTTATTCCCCATGTACACATATGTTTCATTCGGGTTTATGGTTTGTGTTGTAAGAAATCCCTGCATCGTACTAGAAACATGAACAGTACAACCAGAGTCAATCCACCAAGTATTATAATGAACTTAAGTTAAATTTGATTTGAGACATGTAAAATCACTAGGCTTACCTTTCTTCTTGAGCCATGCCTTAAATTTCAGAACATCTTTCTGAAAGTGTCCATATTTTCCACAAAATTGACACTTATTATTCTTATGTTCCTTCTTATGTACTTGAGAGGAGGACTCATTAACATTATGGTGCCTCTGTTTTCTTTTAGCATGTTTCTTTCCTTTCTCTCCAACTCCTTGATGACTTACAAGGTTAATGGAGTGAGTTTTTTGATTCTTGAGCCTTACTTCCTCCTGAACCAACATTCCGTGCAATTCATGCACGCTCCCTTTGTCTTTCATGGTGATGTAGTTAATTTGGAAAGGGCCATACTTAGACGGTAATGATTTGATAATGAATTGTACAAGGAAATTTTTTTCTACTTCCATTCCCAAAGACTTAAGTCTTGTGGCTACATTTTTCATTTCGATGACAAGATCATGTATTGTATGTGAACCATCAAACTTCATGTGGTCAAAGTACCCATTAGTGTCCCAGCAAGAGACTTATTAGCAGTTTGAAAGAATTCTTCCACGAATTTTAGAAAATGTTTTGCATTTTCAGTTTTGGGAAGAGTAGTCTTAATGTTTCTTGCAATATTCACTCGCATAAATGTTATGCCTAATCTGTTAGATTGATCCCAGTGCTTATTAATGAGACCTTTCTTCAGTGCTGCTACTTTCAGTAATAACAGTTGTCTTCTCAGTGTATAGTGCAACATCAAGACCTAAAACTCCGAGATGGAATTTGATCTATTCGCACCAATTTGACAAGCTATGACCGTTAAAGGTCGTAACAGAGGCAGAGTGCGAATGAAGAGCAAATGCTGCAAATATAATTACTCATTTGTTAATACTTTGAGTTATGAATTTTAACTTATTATAAAATTCAGAAATGATTTATAAATTTTTAAATAAATATTGATGTCCTCCTTTGAGCGAAACATCAAAATACAACTTTAGACATAATAATTCTTAGATGTGAATTTAACGTAATTCAATAATTTTAAATGTGTCAATCAATAATTTTTATTATCTTTGGATAAATAAACAAAACTCACGACACATCTAAATTATCGCATTAATTTTCAATGGTTATAAAATGAAATAATCAACCTTTGGGTGATCCCTAAATATGTTACAACCAAAAATTTCAAAAACCCATAAGTTATATCAGTTATAATCATCAAATTAATGGATAATTGAATATACATTTAGTCATTATTATTTTGAATTAATTCTTTAAAGATTAGACCACTTTGGTGATTAACTAATCTCATATGCATAATGTCAAAATATATGCATCATGATAGTGAATAATTATTTCGCGTAATACTACCTATTACAATTTTCAAATAAGGAAAATATTAATTCTATGAATAATGACTAGTTCTTAAACTATGCTCTTGATACCACATATAAGGATTTTTTAATGATTGTGAAAACATAAACAATCTAACATTTAGAAATTCTATCAATTATTCAGGTTAGTAGAACTATATGATTGACGTATATTAAATTCTATGATATTTTAGTCAAGAATATATACCTGAATTTGCCATTATAATTCTTCACTTGATTGAGCAGAAGTCTTTTCTTTTGGTAATTTTAGAAGTTGTTTCTCTCTCTTGCGTTATACTTTATGTATAGCTTTGATGGATAAGATTATATCGTTATGACAGAGAGAGGACCCTTTAAATAGAGTTTGTTTTAACATCATTCCCACCTTTCCATCGTGGTGAGTAGTGGAGATAATGGATAGTTGAAAGAGGTAGTGGGTAAAGTGGAAGACTTAATGTGTAGTTGAAGTAACTTCCCCACTTACCCACTTCTCCACTTATCAAATTAGAAATATAATTTAGTTAGCAATCAAATATTAAACCAAAATAATATTAGTGTAAGTGGGTCATAAAACTAATATGATACACTAATTTGGTGTACATTTTATACATGATACACTAATCTGATGCGAGAGAACATTAATATGTTGTGCAGGTACTTTATTTGATGCGCCAGGAACATTAATTTGACACATTGATATATATATATATATATATATATATATATATATATTAATATATATATTAATGTGATGTGTGAAAATGAGGAATTTTGGGAATTTGTAAAACTAATAGGGGATAATGGTAATAAGAGAACTTAAAGGTGAGATTTTTGTCATTTATCATTTTATTTTTCTCAATTTACATTGCACAAATGCAATTAAGAAATTTTATGATTTTAAAATATTTTAAACGGTGAATTATTTTAATTTATATTTTTTTTACATAATAGTCAAATAAAAATTAATATTATTTAATAAGAAGTAAGATTGTAACATCCGATTCGATCGTTATGGGTAGGTCAATAGTGGAAGAATTTGTTCCAGAAAAATTTTCAGGTAGTGGCTTAAATTTATGTCTAGGTCAAACTCAGATGAAATTTAGGCTAGGTGAGGTCAAGGGACATTCGAGAATGGGTGGGGGTATGAAATCTAGGCATTGTTGATATGTTCATGTAACAAGAAATCAAGAAACTCGTAGGGCTTCATGAAATCAAATTCAGGCGATTAGAACTCTCAAAATCGAATTTGGTGTGAAAGAGAGAGTTCGGGACATCAAGGAAAGGAGGTATGTGGTGAAAATGGGGTCTTCAGAAATTTTGAGTCTCTAAAGTCTGCATATTCCACTAAGCGGGTCTCAGACCGCCAGCAGAGTGTACAAACTGCTATAGTGGGATGAGTTCCTCTATAGCGGGTTGAGCCGTTATAGTAGGACAAAATGAAATTTTATGCAGAAATAGCCACAAAATATCTGTAGTTACCCACTAGGTCATTTTTAGTACTAAAACTTCTTATTTCATCAAAGACTTCTTCGATAAATTCTAACCAGATATTTTGGACTATTCTTTAACTATAGTTATAAAACTAATGAGGTAATTTTAATAAACAATATAGTTGGTGGTTAATGAAAGTATTTTATTAAAAGTAGTAATGATCCACTTTTATAGCTTTTATAATTAGTTATATATACTAATTAGATTAGAAAATAGTCTATAAAAGATAGAAAAAAATAGATGCACGATTACAAATGCAAATTGAAATGGCGTGGCTTCAAATGAAATTGTTCTTCAACTCTTTCTAGTAACATAAATGATATGTACAAGCTTGAATTGTGATTAGATTGATGATTGGTGAGGTAAGGAAATATAAGAGTGCAAAAGTGGGGTTGCTATAGGTGTGAGTATTATTTACTAGTAGGTAGAATTTAATGATAAAAAGTGAGGAAGATAATGATTTGAAAAAAATGGGTAATAATTTGTTGTGGGCAATAAGACCATTAGAAAAACTTGAACCTTGTACATATTAGTTAGGTATTATATCAAGCTAGTAACTATTATTCTGGTGCAATAATGTCACGACTTATTGTAAGATCTGAGTTCCATCTTTATTTTTTTTGTAATAGTTGGCATATTATGATTCAAATTTTCATATATTGTAATTAAATATTGTGTATTTATTATATAAATCTCATTTCACTTATGTTACTTGGAGGAATTGAGATTTAACGCTAGGCTTGAAATTTAAAAATATACAAGAGCTGATATATTAATTGACATCAAGATTGTGAACTTGGTTATATAATTGAGCGCAATTACATATAATTTATGCAGAATTGATAGATTTAGAACATTATGAGGCATTGAAGGAAGGAAAATATTGGTGAGTTTGCTTGCTTGACTTCGGTTCTTTGGTTGAGGTAGGTTATCATTTCTTCTATATGATAGACTCTTTTAGTGATTGATAGTCATTGAGTAATATTGTGAAATCTTTTAGTACATAGTTGTTTTGGTCTAGAGCATATATATTTTGTTGTGATTGGTCTATTATTCTCAAGACCGTGAAATTCATAATCTTGAACTTACTCTATCAAAGTGATATATTGAATAAAGAAGGATTGATGAAATATTGTTAATGAAGTGAAAAGTGAAGATAAAACAAATAAATTAACTACATTATTGGATCGGATGCCACGAACCGGCACAATATTATTAGATCGGGTGTTACGTTTTGACACGATAACATTAAAAACATATTAAAATAACGTCATATACTCAATCTCAAAAAACTCATTTTTTCGAAAAAGCATGACGTGGAGGCGTGAGACCTCATGTATGTTCTTGCTATTGTTGACTAATTAAGTCTGTGCTTCATTTTTTACATCACTTATTCATGTTGCTTGTTTATTGTCACTTGCTTAGTGCTATAGTTGATTTCATTTTATTAATATATTAATATTAGTTTCTATTTTTATTAGACCAATGGTATCTAATCAATACATATTGCCCTGTTCTGGCCCCTAATTGTATTATTCTTTATTTTCTTTTTGTGGAGTGCACTGAGTGTACTAACGACTTTTACTCGCCCTCAGATCTAACAAGTCTCCAATATATCAGGTTCTAAGGTGAGCTATCCATATTAGCTTATGTTGGATTCTCTTGGTCATGACATGATGTCCTTAGTCTTTATATACAAACTATTTTATCTATTTATCTTCGTGTTGTTGATACACTTAGACTTGGTATTTGAGGATCAGATGTCCTTGATGTGATGACTTTTAGATTATGGAAAAAGACATAGAATGGACTCTAATGTGTTTTCTATTTCGTAGTTTAATAAGATTTGAGTTTGCGCATACTTATTGTATTTCATAAGTTGAACAACTAAAATAAGTTGGAATTGTATTCGTCAGTTCACCTGTCTAGAAGTTAAGTGTGGATGGTACTCATTTCTCGTTTTTTATCATAAAAAACTTGATACAAGAGATTTAGGTTTGATAATATCATCACTCAAGTACATTTCACGCCCCGAGCCTACACTCTTGGCGGGACTGACACTCGAAGACCATTGCTGGCCCAAAGCAAACCCTTATTTAACAGAAGACAACATTCACATTTATAATGATCAATGAACTGAACTGAACTGAAGAATAAAATAATTGAGCATGTTTTGATAATCAAACATTCAACCTAGCTAAAAGTGGCAATCCAAATCTCTAACATAAGAATGATAATGCAAAGACTACTGAATTACTAATTGTCTGTGAAGCCTCTACAAAAATAACGAGATGGATGTTGGGACAAACCCCACAACATCCTAATAAACTAAACTGAAAAGCAAATAAAAGAGTTCTCCAGAATGCAAAGAGTCTCACCAACAAACTCTAGAGTGCTTAATAGGATCAAAGGAGATATCGATCCTCGTTAATTGCGTTTGCATCATAACACGATGCAGGCCAACTGACATCAGTACATTGAATGTACGAGTATGCGTGTTTGAATGCTAAATAAATAGGCTTGAAAGATATTTTGAAAGAAACACTTGCCGTCAATTCATGAATACTTACTTAACTCATTTCATTTTAAAACAGTTTAAAACAGTGCAATATAAAGAAAATCTATTTAAAAATATGATGTCAACTCTGTGTATATACAACATATCTTTGAAATGTATGTAAAAATTACAATAAACTAATGCATGTAAAATACACTAACTTTTGTGGGAGTTTGTCTAATCTACAACCATCAGATGAGAGATATAGGGATGATACAATGATCCACCTCACGGTACCACCACATCCTATACCCTGCCAAATGTACGGGAATTGAACTACCTAATAAATCCACTAGTCTACTATGAAAAGAATTCATCTAAAAAGTATGACACTTTTCTATCCATGATGGCTACATGATTTTATGGAGATGTGTGTTAGCTGAACTCATGCTCGTCCCTAATTCGGTGAACAATACTACTCCCAAAATATACTGGCACTTATGTTTTAAAACATATCTCTTATGTGATTTGAGATTAGTGCTCAAAAACCTAGCTCAAAGGCTATGTTAAAATCTCAGTTTCCTGCTTTCCTCCATTTTGAAAGCTATTACTCTTTTCTAAAAGCTAGCTCGAAAGATCTTTAGAAATCTCAATTTCTGTTCTATTTAAATGTGAAAACATTTTTATGCTTCTTTGGGAATACTTATTTCCCATATAATTCTTTGAATAAAAGACATCAACTTTACTCTGTACTGACCTCAATACTTAAGTCTTAAAACATAGTTAAAATGTTTGTAAAAGACTTATGAAAACTTGAAGTGAACTTCTTTTACTTCTCTTGACTTTGATCTTAATTTCTCTTGCCTTGACTCTTAACTGATCCTTGAATTGAATTATGGATTCAAGGATTATGATTTTATTTTTGAAAGATCTCATTTTGTTTAGGATTGATTCTAGATAGATAAATACGGGAAAAAACTGAAAATTAAGATTTGAGAGTGCGAGGTGGGGACATAATTAAATTTTGATTCCGAAAATGTCTTTTGAGGATGAACACCTCATGTCCTCTCCATGACGTGGAGCTCAAATTTCAAATCAGGACATTAGGCGCCCGACGCGCGACCATGTCCATATCTCGTCTGTCGTAATTTCTTCAGCATTTTTCTTCCCCAATTCCTCCAAATTAGGTTCTTTTTCATAAATTTGTTTTAGATACATATACCTAAGAACCTAACTTGTAACGACTATATGATGTGACATAACGAATTCACAAACTTTCTAACTCAGGCAAACTGAAAAACAACGAATGAATTCAATAATAGGTATTGATCATTAATATTCAAAAAACTTTAGGACAAATCCAAACATAATTAATATGCTTGGCGCGTGGAAGAATGATACCAATGTTATGAGAGCCTCACATAACTGATCGAAGTAAATCCTTTGCGAAACCCAATAAAATTAGAATTATCTTGGCAAATCTTGCCCTTTTCTTGTTTTTCTTTTCTCTTCTACTTTCTTCTTAGCCCTAGCGTGAAATTTCCAGATTCTAAAACTAAATAAAATCTAATTTGACCAATATTAAACTCCTAAAAATAGATTAAAATAATAGGGCAGTGAAAAGACTAAAATACCCTTTGAAATCCTGGAATTGGACATTTCCTTAATCCACTAGCTCAACTTCTAAAGGGCACAACTCACTCATACGAACTCGGAATCATGCAAACTTGGCGGTGTTGGAAATATTATTTCAAGATATTTTCAATCATATCTTGAGATACACCTAAATCATTCTGATCTAGGAGTTATGGTCATTTCAAGTTGAGCAAAAACTCACTTTAACTTACATAAATTTTCCAGATTTCCTTGTACTTTCCAAAAGTAACTATTTCCAGATTTTACAATCATATAATTAGGGTAAAAGATGGTAAAAGTAACCCACTATTTATTTCAAGGTTACCTCTTTTAACCACCAAGTAATTGAATTATTAACATTAAACCACTAACTTTATAATCATATGCAGGAATAGTCCAAAACACCCTTTTAAAAACATTAGCAGAATTACGACCTGAGTGGGCTTACGTCACTCGTGACGGCCCGTCGTGCCTGCGATGGTCTGTCCTGCAGAGTCGTCACAGAGTTCACAGACTCAATTCTGTGGAAAGATTGGTGACGGTCCGTCGTGCCAACGACGGTCCGTCCTGCCATTCTGTCACAAAGTTCAGAGAGTTGTTCTCAGTACCCAATTTTCCAGAGTCTAAGTGTTTTGGAACGAGACCCCCTGAAGGTCCGTCGTGGGATCCGTCGACCCAGACATTTATTACCAGAATAAACTCTACTGCTCAAAACGACCGACTAAACAGGTCGTTACAATAGATACCAATTTACCTGTCGTTCGTCCTTAAAGGATCACAAGTAGAGAAACAAGGGCGAAAAGGAGTACCTGAATCTGAAAACAGGTGTGGGTATCTTTCTTGCATATCAGCCTTCTTCTCCCAAGTGGACTCTTCAACTGGTCGATTCTTCCACTGAACCTTGATGGATGTAATCTCCCTTGACCTCAACTTGCAGACTTCTCTATCTAAAATAGCAACAGGCTCCTCCTCATAAGATAAATTCTCATCAAGAAGAACTGAATTCCAACGAATGATGTAGTCTCCATCCCCATGGTATCTTTTCAACATAGGCATATGAAATACCGGATGCACTCCTGACAGTCCTGGGGGTAAGGCTAATTCATAAGCTACCTCCCCCACGCGCTTCAGAACTTCAAATGGACCACTGTACCTCGGGCTAATCTTACCTCGCTTACCAAACTGCATCACCCCTTCATGGGTGAAACCTTCAGCAAAACTTGCTCACCCTCCATAAAATCCAAGTCTCTAACCTTTCGATCTGCATATTCTTTCTGCCTACTTTGAGTCGCTAGAAGCTTTTCCTGAATGCATTTTACTTTATCTAACGATTCCCTCAAAAGGTTAGTACCCCAAGGTATAACCTCAAATGCATCAAACCACCCAATGGGAGACCTACATCTTCTCCCATACAGTGCCTCAAATGGGGCCATATCAATACTTGAGTGATAGCTATTGGTGTATGAGAACTCTGCTAAGGGTAAGAAGTTATCCCAATGACCACCAAATTCTATCACACATGCACGAAGCATATCTTCCAACACCTGAATCGTTCGCTTAGACTGACCATCGATCTGAGGGTGAAATGTAGTACTAAGGTCCAACCTAGTACCTAATTCAGCATGCAACGTTCTCCAAAACTTAGAAGTAAACTGCATACCTCTATCTGATGTGATGGAAAGTGGAACTCCATGCAATCGAACAATTTCTGAGATATAGAGTTTGGCTAACTTCTCTGCATTATAAGTCACCTTGACCGGAATGAAGTGAGCAGACTTAGTTAATCTGTCCACAATTACCCAAGTAGAATCAAACTTACCCAATGTCTTTGGAAGACCAACCACGAAGTCCATTGCAATTCTCTCCCACTTCCATTCAAGAATGGGCATTCTCTGAAGTGTTCTGTGTTCATACTTTACTTGCTGACAATTCGGGCATTGAGCAACAAAGTCAACAATATCACGCTTCATTCTACTCCACCAAAAATGTTTCTTTAGGTCACGATACATCTTGGTTGCACCAGGATGTATAGAATATCCTGAACTATGAGCCTCTGTAAGAATAGTGTGAATCAAATCATCGACGCGGGGTACACATACCCTTCCCTTAATTATCAAAACACCTTCATCATCGATTTTTGCTTCTTTAGCCTCTCCTCGCAACACCTTATCTCGGAGCCGGATCAGTTCTCATCAGTAAACTGCTTTCCTTTAATCTTGTCAAGAAAGGAAGATCTTGCCTCTACACAGGCCAAAAATCCTCCCTTCTCATTTACTTCTAGCCTCATAAAGTCATTAGCCAGAGTCTGAACCTCTCTAGCCAATGGGCGTCTGGAAACCTATAAGTGAGTTAGGCTTCCCATGCTCCCTGCTTTTCTACTTAAAGCATCTGCCACAACGTTAGCTTTTCCCGGATGATACAAGATAGGGATATCATAGTCCTTCAGTAGTTCCATCCATCTCCTTTGTCTCAAATTCAAATCTATCTGAGTAAAGACATACTGCAAACTACGATGATCCGTATAGACTTCACACCTAACCCCATATAGATAATGCCTCCATTGCTTTAATGCAAACACTACCGCCGCTAACTACAAATCATGGGTCGGATAATTACGTTCGTGCACCTCTAATTGCCTCGAAGCATAAGCAATTACATTCTTCTCTTGCATTATCACTGCACCCAAACCAGAATAGGATGCATCATAATAAACAATGAAATTCTTACCTTCCACTGGCAGGGTAAGAATTGGTGCAGTAGTCCACAAAGTCTTGAGATTCTGAAAGCTTTCTTCACACTCGTTCGACTATACAAATGGAACACTCTGCTTAGTCAAATTTGTCAGTGGGAAGCAACCGAAGAAAATCCCTTGACAAATCGACGGTAGTAGCTAGCTAGACCAACAAAGCTCCTTACTTCTATAACATTAGTAGGTCTCACCCAACTCTTCACTGCTTCGATCTTAGAAGGATCCACCATTACTCCATCCTTAGAAACTACGTGCCCCAAGGAGGACATTGAATCTAGCCAAAACTCACACTTGGAGAATTTGGCATAAAGCTTTTTCTCCCTCAACATTTCCAATAAAATTCTCAAGTGCTCCTCATGTTCTTTCCTGCTCTTTCAGTATACCAGTATATCATCGATGAATACAATGACAAAGAGATCAAGATATGGCTTAAAAATCCCGTTCATCGAGCTCATGAAAGCAGCAGGGGCATTTGTAAGCCCAAAAGATATTACTAAGAACTCATAATGTCCAAACCTGGTCCGAAAAACAATCTTGGGCACATCTGTTGCTCGTATTTTCAATTGATGATAACAAGATCTCAAGTCAATTTTTGAGAAGGAACAAACACCTTGTAACTGATCGAACAAATCATCGATGCGAGGAAGAGGATACTTGTTCTTAATAGTTACATTATTCAGTTGCCTGTAGTCTATGCACAACCTAAAACTTCCATCCTTCTTCTTCACAGACAAAACAGGAGCACCCCAAGGGGATGCACTTGGTCTAATAAAGTCTTTGCTTAACAATTGCTGAAGTTAGGCCTTTAACTCTCTTAACTCAGTGGGCGCCATCCTATAAGGGGGTATGGAAATGGGAAGAGTACCCGGCTCCAGATCAATGAAAAGTCAATATCCCTATTCGGTGGCATACCAGGAAGGTGTTCAGGAAACACATCCAGAAACTTACGACTATCAAAACTGACTCAATTGAAGGTACTTGGGTAGTATCATCCCTGAGGTTTGCCAAGAAAGCTAAACACCCTTTACTAACCATTCTCTTAGCATGAAGAAAGGAGATGATACGAACTGGAGTGGAAGTGTAGTCACCCTCCCACACTAACGGATCTATCCCAGGCTTGGCCAACGTTACCGTTTTAGCATTACAATCTAAGATTGCAAAATTTGGAGAGAGACAAGTCATACCCAGAATTACATCGAAATCAATCATTTCTAAGATAACCAAGTCTATATGAGTATTTCTCCCCACAAAAAGTTACAAGACAGGACCTATCCACCTTTTCAACTATCACAGACTCACCCACCGGAGTAGAAACACGAATAGGTATGTCAAGCAATTCACAATATAAATTAAGACTAGTAGCAAATGAGGAAGATACATATGAAAATGTGGAGCCAGGATCAAATAATACAGAAGCCATGCAATCACAAACCAAAAGATTACCTGTGATAACAGCATCAGATGTCTCCGCTTCGGACCTCCCAGGGAAAGCATAAGAATGGGCCCTATTACCTGTCTGCCCGTTGCCCCTACCATGTTGCGCTGCAGTAGTTCCAGTGTTCCCGTCACCCAGGCCGTTTTGGTGACCACCATTACCTCGGCCACCACGTCCTCCAGAATAGCGGCCTCTTCCATGACCACCTCTACCTCTAACTATTGGGGGTCTGTAACTCTGTTTTGGACAATACCTCTTAATATGTCCAGTCTCCCCACATCCATGACACTCTCTGGGTTCAAGCATAGGTCTCTGTGAGAACGATGGAGTCTGGGGATAAACCCCAAACTCAGAGAAATGCTGACCGGTTTGCGGTGGACCCCCAGCTACAGCCTGCAGTGAAGACTAAATAGGTCGGGCTGGGTAACCTCCTAAACCCTGCCCTCTAGAGTAAGAACCATTAAACTCACCTCCCTTGCGGAAATTCTTAGGTGTCGATGCCATGGTGAAGTCGTCTGGCTTCACCCCTACACCTCTATCACAAAATCTACCACTTCCTGAAAGGATTTTGCCGCAGCAGCTACCTGTAAGGCTGAAATTTGCAAATCTGATCTTAATCCCTTCACAAAACGGCGAATCCGCACTTGTGGAATGAAGCAAAGCTGGGTGGCATACCTGGATAATGCACGAAACTTAGCCTCATAAGTAGTAACCGACATCTTGCCCTGCTCTAGGCTCAGGAACTCATCTCTCTTCTTATCCCACAATTCGGGGTATATACTTCTCCATAAATAAGCTAGAGAATGATGCCCAAGTCATAGGTGGTGCCTGTGCTGGTTGACACTCAACATACGATCGCCACCACATTTTGGCATTTCCCTGAAACTGATAGGTTACGAACTCAACACCAAATCGTTCCACTATGCCCATCTTATGTAGCAACTCATGACAATCAACTAGAAATTCATAGGCATCCTCAGATTCAGCACCCTTGAAGACAGGAGGTTTCAATTTCAAGAACATACTGAAAAGTTCATGCTGATCACTCGTCGTTGTAGGCCCTATAGTCAATCGAGGAAACGTGCCTGTTTCCAATGAGGCATCCATGCGGGGAGCCACAGCAGCTGCATGTTGTACTCCCGGAACCTGAGGTGCTGGTGCAGAAAACACTGGAGGTGTCTGGCCTTGATCAGATAACCCGCTAAGATAAGCAAGAACCTGATTAATCATCTCTGGGGTAGGTTGGGGTGGTAATTCCTCATTCTGGACTTGTTTATTCTCCCCTTCCTCACCCTCTCTTACTACTTCCTCAGTCGGTGGAGGAGTCACCGCCCTAGTACCAGATGGGCCAGGTGCTTGTCCTCTTCCTCAAGAGGACGTCCTCCCGCGACCTCTACCGCGGCCTCTTTCCACTGCTCCTCTTTGAGCTACAGCCCCAGTGGCTGGCTCAGACGCATCTTGTCTTGCCGGTGTTGGTGTTGGCGCAGTTGTTGCTCTAGTTCTAACCATCTGCGAAATAGAGTGAAAATGGTCAGATACCAATTTGTATCACCTAGATACCAATTTGATCCAAGTAATAGCATGAAAGAAAGAAAGAAAGATCGGAATTGCTTATGCTTCGAGGCTATTAAAGGTGCACGAACGTAATTATCCGACCCATGATTTGGAGTTAGTGGCGGTAGTGTTTGCATTAAAGCAATGGAGGCATTATCTATATGGGGTTAAGTGTGAAGTCTATACGGATCATCGTAGTTTACAGTATGTCTTTACTCAGAAAGATTTGAATTTGAGACAGAGGAGATGGGTGGAACTATTGAAGGACTATGATATCACTATCTTGTATCATCCGGGAAAAGCTAACGTTGTGGCAGATGCTTTCAGTAGAAAAGCAGGGAGCATGGGAAGCCCAGCTCACTTACAGGTTTCCAGACGCCCATTGGCTAGAGAGGTTAAGACTCTTGCTAATGACTTTATGAGGCTAGAAGTAAATGAGAAGGGAGGATTTTTGGCCTGTGTGGAGGCAAGATCTTCCTTTCTTGACAAGATTAAAGGAAAGCAGTTTACTGATGAGAAACTGATCTGGATCCGAGATAAGGTGTTGCGAGGAGAGGCTAAAGAAGCAAAAATCGATGAGGAAGGTGTTTTGAGAATTAAGGAAGGGTATGTGTACCGTCTATGATTTGATTCACACTATTCTTACAGAGGCTCATAGTTCAGGATATTCTATACATCCTGGTGGAACCAAGATGAATCGTGACCTAAAGCAAAATTTTTGGTGGAGTAGAATGAAGCGGGATATTGTTGACTTTGTTGCTCAATGCCCGAATTGTCAGCAGGTAAAGTATGAATACCAGAGGCCCGGAGGAACAATTCAGAGAATGCCCATTCCTGAATGGAAGTGGGAGAGAATTGCAATGGACTTCGTGGTTGGTGTTCCAAAGACATTGGGTAAGTTTGATTCTATTTGGGTAATTGTGGACAGATTAACTAAGTCTGCTCAGTTCATTCCGGTCAAGGTGACTTACAATGCAGAGAAGTTAGCCAAACTCTATATCTCAGAAATTGTTCGATTGCATGGAGTTCCACTTTCCATCATATCAGATAGAGGTACGCAGTTTACTTCTAAATTATGGAGAACATTGCATGCTGAATTAGGTACTAGGTTGGACCTTAGTACTGCATTTCACCCTCAGACCGATGGTCAGTCCGAGCGAACAATTCAGGTGTTGGAAGATATGCTTCGTGCATGTATGATAGAATTTGGTGGTCATTGGGATAACTTCTTACCCTTGGCAGAGTTCTCATACAACAATAGCTATCACTCAAGTATTGATATTGCCCCATTTGAGGCACTGTATGGGAGAAGATGTAGGTCTCCCATTGGGTGGTTTGATGTATTTGTAGTTAGACCTTGGGGTACTGACCTTCTGAGGGAATCGTTAGATAAAGTGAAATGCATTCAGGAAAAGGTTCTAGCGGCTCAAAGTAGGCAGAAAGAATATGCAGATCAAAAGGTTAGAGACTTGGAGTTTATGGATGGTGAGCAAGTTTTGCTGAAGGTTTCACCCATGAAAGGGGTGATGAGGTTCGGTAAGCGAGGTAAGCTTAGCCCAAGGTACATTGGTCCATTTGAAGTTCTGAAGCGCGTGGGGGAGGTAGCTTATTAATTAGCCTTACCCCCAGGACTGTCAGGAGTGCATCCGGTATTTCATGTGCCTATGTTGAAAAGATACCATGGGGATGGAGACTACATCATTCGTTGGGATTCAGTTCTTCTTGATGAGAATTTATCTTATGAGGAGGATCCTGTTGCTATTTTAGATAGAGAAGTCCGCAAGTTGAGGTCAAGGGAGATTGCATCCATCAACGTTCAGTGGAAGAATCGGCCAGTTGAAGAGTCCACTTGGGAAAATGAGGCTGATATGCAAGAAATATACTCACACCTGTTTTCAGATTCAGGTACTCCTTTTCGCCCTTATTTTTCTTCTTGTGATCGTTCGAGGACGAACAACGGGTAAATTGGTATCTATTGTAACAACCTGTTTAGTCGTTTTGAGCAGTAGAGTTTATTCTGGTAATAACTCTCTGGGTCGACGGATCCCACGACGGACCGTCATGGGCACGACAGACCGTCGAGGGGTCTCGTTCCAAAACACTTAGACTCTGGAAAATTGGGTACTGAGAACAACTCTTTGAACTTCGCGACGGAATGACAGGACGGACCGTCGTTGGCACGACGGACCGTCACAAATGTTTCCACAAAATTGAGTCTCTGAACTCTGTGACAACTCTGCAGGACGGACCGTCGCAGGCACGACGGGCCGTCACGAGTCACGTAAGCCCACTCGGGTCGAAATTCAGCTAAAGTTTTTAAAGGGGTGTTTTGGACTATTCGTGCTTATGATTTTAAAGTTAGTGGTTTAATGTTAATATTTCAATTACTTGGGGGTTAAAAGAGGTAACCTTGACATAAATAGTGGGTTAGTTTTACCATCTTTTATACTTAATTATATGATAATTAGGGTAAAAGAAAAAGATTTTGAATAAGGAAAAATAGAAAGAACAGAAGAGAGGGACGAACGAGCGAGAGAAGAGAGAATGAAGAGGAAAGCAAAGACCTTGAGGAGTAGCTTGCATGATCACGAATTCTTCGGTGGAGGTAGGTTATGGTTTATGTTATTCCGTAGTAAACTCTAAATAGCGATTGATATGTATTGGGTAATTTTGTAAAGTCTTCTATATGCTTAATTGTGTGCTTGCATGATGTGATTATGTAATTGTGATGAATTATCATGATGAGGCTGTTGAATCTTGAACCTTAAAAACCTCCTTGATAATGATGTTGCCTTGGTATAAAAGAAGGCTTGATGAACTAAAAGAATGAGAATTAGAGGATCGGAGTGTCACGTTCCGACACTAGGATAGTAGAGGATCGGAGTGTCACGTTCCGACACCAGGATAGTAGAGGATCGGAGTGTCACGTTCCGACACCAGGATAGTAGAGGATTGGAGTGTCACGTTCCGACACCAGGATAGTAGAGGATCGGAGTGTCACGTTCCGACACCAGGATAGTAGGGTATCGGAGTGTCACGTTCCGACACCAGGATATTGAAGAGAATGAATCTTGAATTATGCTAATATACTCAGTTTTGAAGAACCTAATTCCTAAATGAGTATGGTGTGGAGGCTTGAGTCCTCACAGATATGCTTGGGTTGTGGCCAATGGTTATGGTACTTGTTGTTGTTACCTGTTAAGTGTTATGGTTGATTTTATGTTATTATCTGATATATATTGCTTTCTATTTTGAGTTGGCCGATGATACCTACTCAGTACTTGTACCTTGTACTGACCCCTACTTGTATGTTTCTTTCTTTGTTATTTGTGGAGTGCAGCAAACGTTCCATCGTCTTCAACTCGTCCGCAACTCTAGCCAGTCTTCATCACACCAGAATTCAGGGTGAGATATTGTTTCTAGCTTGGACTGGATCTTCTTCTTCACGTCTTGATGCCTTGAAGTTCTGGCATGGACTAACTGTTTAGTTATTTTAGCTTCTTAGATACTCTTAGATTTAGAAATTTGAGGATAGATGTTCTTGTGGTGATGACTTCCAGATTTTGGGAATAATAAGTATTGAATTTTAGAAGTTATTAATTGATTTCGTTAATGAGTTTTAAGTCTTCCGCATTATATTCTGTTTATTATGGTTGAAATGTTGGGGTTTAGATTGGTTGGTTCGCTCACATAGGAGGGTAAGTGTGGGTGCCACTCACTACTCGTTTTGGGTCGTGACATCCTTTTAGTTCTTTCTAGTTGCGAGATGTTACAGTACATGTCTAGTTGAATGTTGCAAAATTGTGTGTAAATGTCTTTATATTTCTCTAAGAGGCTATAGGTTTTTAGGAAAATTCATTTCCTTGTTTCTTTCATGCTATTACTTGAATCTATTTTTGTATCTAGGTTATACAAATTAGTATTTGACATTTTCTCACTCTATTTTGCAGATGTTCAGAAATAGAACAACAACAATGGTAATACCAACACCAGCAAGATAGGATGCACCTGAGCGAACTTCTAGGGTCGTAGATCGAGGGGGAGTAGTGACAAGTGTCCGTAGTAGAGGACGTGGGAGAAATCCCACTAGGGGTGGAGTAGATGTCAGGGTACTGGTCCAGTCACGGGTAGAGCAACCTCCCCTCCACCTGTCGATGAGGTGGTAGGAAAGGACAACTGGAGGTGAGCAAATATCATGAGAATGAAGCACCACCCATCCAACTCCACAGATGATCCATATGGTTCTCACCTATCGCAGTGGGCAATGCGACCAGGATTAGGTCCCCCCTAACATTTTATGCACAAATAACTCTAGTTTGTGGAGTACAACACAACCTTTATGGATCCCCGTATAGATGCCTCCTTGGAAACATGCATGTTTCTCTCGATTGACTACAGGGTCTAACCTCTAATCTTCAATGGTACTAAAAGTGCAGATGCTTATGATTTTTGTGTGGATCGTCATGAGCTTTTTTAAGATTTATATATATATATATATATATGTTGGAGCGATTTGGTGTTGATTTTGAGTTCCAATTAGCAAAGGCACTACCTATGACTTAGGGAAACATTTTGTAACTTCTTTGTGGAGAATTATATACTATACTTTAAGGGATAAGAGGAAACATGAGTTATTGAATATAGATCAAGGGAAGATATCTGTGGCAGCCTATGAGGCCAAATTTCCTACTTTATCTAGGTATTCGACTTAGTTTGCTTCAACTTGCAAGAGCTAATTTGTCACTTTGTGAAGGATTAGGTCAAATTTGCAGATTCTAGTTTCACAAGTGGCTCCTTTTACAAAATTTTTTAGAAAGTGGTTTATTTTATGATAGAGGTAGAGGGCGTAAATCTAGATGACTTTGTGAATGTGACAACATTCATTAAGTTCTATAAAGGAAGTGGGTTTAGTGATTTTTTCTCTAAAGCGAAGAGTTCTGAAGATTAGTTGTCCCGTCCTATTCAATTTTCATTATAGGTTTTAGCTAAGGGTTCATCACAAACAAGTCAGCCCTTTTATGATTTGGGGGTTATCTTCTATCTTCTTCATTTTCGAAGAAACCTACTCTCTACTCTGTGACTTGTTATGGATGTGGTGAGAATGGGAATATAAGGAAATATTGTTCGAGGCAAAGTCAGGATAGGTATCAGAAGGATTGATGAAATATTGTTAATGAAGACATTAATGATAAAGAAAAATAAATTAACTATATTGCTACATTAGATGACAAGAGCTGTCTTGATATTATTGAATCGGGTGTACGTTCCGGCACGAAAACAATAAAGGAAACATATTAAAGTAACTTAATATACTCGATCTCAAAGAATTCATTTCCCAAAAGAGCATGATGTGCAGGTTGAGACCTTATGTTTGCTATTGCTTTGGTTGACTAATTAAGTACTTGTTCCATTGTTATCATCACTTATTCATTTTGCATGTTGATAGTCACTTTCTACATGCTACAGTTGATTTTCTGTTATTGCTCTATGCATATTATTTTCTATTTTGATTCAATCGATAGTATCTACTCAATATATATTGTCGTATTCTAAACCCTACTTGTATTGTTTTTTGTTTTCCTTTTTTGGAGTGCACCGAGCGTACCAGCGACTTTTATTCACCCTCAGCTCTAACAAGTCTCCAACACATTAGGTTCTGGGATAATTTATTCATTGTAGCTCATGTTGGATTCTCTCGTTCATGCAATTATGTCCTTAGTTTTCCGAGACAAACTATTTTATCTATTTATCCTGATGTAGTGGCTTTCAGATTTTGGGAAACGATATGTAACAATCTAGTGTGTTTTTATTTTTTACTTTACTAAGATTTATGTGTAGACATTATTATTGTATTTCATAAGTTCAATATCTATAATAAGTTAGAATTGTATTCGTTCATTCGTCTGCCTAGAAGGTTAAGTCCGGGTGCTACTCATTGTTTTGCATCGTGTCAAAGTTCGTAGTAGATCTTTGGGTTTTCTGATCTCTTCCCTCAAGTACATGTCCTGAAGGTATTGTGGGAACATTTTTGCTTTTCTACAAGAGGATATAGGACTTCAGGAAAACTCATTTAAGTAGGTTATTTATTCGAACAAGCACCCCTAGGTTTATTACAACACATAATTCTTGTCGCTCTCAACATCGATGCTTCCTTGGAAATGTGCATGTTTCCCCAAAATGACTACAAGGCCTATAATGACTAGTGACAAACATTATCTCTAAATTAAGTTCTTAAAGTTGAAATCTTTAGTCTTTTAGGGTACTAAATCTTAAGATGCTTATGACTTCCTTATGGATTGTCATAAAATTCTTCATAATATATATATATGTGTGTGTGTGTGTGTGTGTGTGTGTGTGTGTGTGTGTGTGTTTGTGTGTGTGTGTTTGTTTGTGTTTGTTTGTGTGTGTGTGTGTGTTTTTTTGTGTGTATGTGTGTGTGTGTGTGTGTGTGTGTTTGTTTGTGTTTGTTTGTGTGTGTGTGTATGTGTTTGTGTGTGTGTGTGTGTGTGTGTGTAACAACCCTAAAAATGAATAAGGTAAGAAATGCTTAATGTGTCAAGACTACCTATGATTAGACCAGGGTTCACACAGACTGATGCGCGTAGAACCAGACCTCGGAACCCTTTCTACAGCCAAGAAAACTAACATGGGGAGTTATTTGAGATTGGAAAGGTTGGGTCCAACTATGTAGGACTCTCGAATACGAAGATTTACTTGAAGGAGTCTTTGCCGAACTTAAAAAGGGAAAATGATAGGTTTAAAAGGTCTAGGGGTAAAATGGTCTTTTTCCTAGCTAATGGTAGTATCGTAATTACCCTAAATATGTAATTAATTATCTAATTAATAAGGTGGAAGGGTAATTTTGGGAGAGGGGGCCAAAAATACCCTCATGAAGTGAAGTCTTGCTCCACCCGGGGTCGAACCTAGGTGGAAGCAATGAATTAAAGTGATTTTTATTTAAGATATTGAATTAATGTAATTAATTTATAATTATTATTAATTATATTATTTATAATAAAGTAAAAATCAGATTTTTATTAAATAAATAAAACCTTATTGACTATGTCCTAAAACTAAACTCCTAAGCCTCCTGCAACTCCTACTCTCTCACGTTTATCTCTCCACTCTCACGCTCAATCTCTCTTATTCTTTCTCACGTATTTTCTCTGGAAAAATAAGATACAAAATCATAAAAATAAACCAAGTTCTTCACACTTGAAGAACTCACACGAAATCACAAGAAAACAAACGTTAATCACACACTAGGCTAAGGAAGGTTGTCATTCGAGTGGAGTTGATATTAAGGAGGCTTACACGTGTTCTTGGGTGATGTTTTTGGGCAGAAATTCAAGAGTATAACGTCAAAAATATATGGGTTTTCTTCTCTCTTGTTTCCTTTCCCAAGAGACTCCTTAAGGTTCATATTATTCATCCGAAAACTAGGATTATTTCCCCTTTCACATGCCCCTGTCACTGGCTCCCAATGAATCGTAGGTTGGGTATGATTGCTGGTAGAATTAGGTATATGTTATGTTATATTAATGGATATGATTATGTTTTTGTACTTGAAATTTTATGAAAGACCACCATGTATTCGAAATTATGTGCAAGAGTGTGCATGTGCAAATATATTACAATGAATGAGGTTCTCGGATTAAGGCTCCAATTTAATAATGTTTTGGGTGTCATTTTTCGTGCATAAACCTATGTAAATCATGATGTTCATTAAAATGAAAGTGTGGCTGATTTAAGTATCAATCTTTTTGCTAAATGAATCGATGAACAATACACCCCAAAACGTATTAAATTATCTACAATTTACCCTATTAATTCAAGTGCAAATGTTGAAGGAAGTGAGCTGAAAATTGTGATAAAATTTCCATCAAATTATAAGTTGTTTTCATCTAAACACATATGTATAAATCTAGAAATCTAAATGGGTATAAATTAGGTGAGGTCATTAGGAATCGAACTCGCGACCTCACCCTTGAAAAGCACTAAAATGTGAAAAGGGAAATGGGGTCAAGAGGGATATCTTGGTTGTGCTAGCTGAAAAGTAAAGTACAAAAAAGTTAATAAAAATAAAATGGGAGGCGTGGGAATCGAACCCACAACCTCCAGGCAGCGATTGGAAGCAAAGGCAAAATAAAAGAACTGTGAGGCGTGGGAATCGAACCCACGACCTTATAGTTCTGAAGGAGAGTAAAGGAGAATGGGAAAATAAAAAGAAAAGAAAGGTGAGGCGTGGGAATCGAACCCACGACCTCTTAGGCAGATTTAAGGAGGAGAATAAAATAAAAAATAAAGGGGGACGCGTGTAGGAATCGAACCCATAACCTCTTAGGTAGATTTAAGGAGGAGAATAAAAGAAAAATAAAGGGGGAGACGTGTGAGAATCGAACCCACAACCTCTTAGGCAGATTTAAGGAGGAGAATAAAAGAAAAATAAAGAGAGGCTGTGGGGGTTTGATCCCACAACCTCATAGTCAACTCGAAATAGACAAGGAGAAATAGAAAAAAAATGGGTTGTGGGGGTTTGATCCCACAACCTCTCGGTCAAATAAGTGGTAATTCAAAGGAGAAAAATAAAGAGGAAACATTGATGTTGGGGATCGATCTAGGGTCCCAATGTCATGTGGACCAAAATATAATAAATGAAGAAAATGTAAGTGTTGTCTAAGGGATTCGAAATTGGGTTCCCTTGTGCAAATTTCGTATAGATACATAAGTCATACATGAATTAAATGTTCAAGAATAATGCCTCCTACTGAGATCGAAATCGAGATATTTGCATACATACCAGATGCATAAGTCTTGTATTACATAATCTTAGGATGATATGAATCACTTAACGAACTATGAATGAAGCCTCATGGCTTGTATGTATAGACCCATAAGTTTAGCATACGTTTAAAAATAAGTGAACCTAAGATGTATGTAATGAAATGATGTAACCCTAGAATGGTTAAATAAGAGTGTAAAACAGACTAAATGTCCAAGTGCATTGACATACGATGAAATGAATATTATGAATTGTTTCTTTCATTTGATTATCTCTATATAAGATGGTTGATTTGTGAACGCCTATGATTTTAAGTTTAGAAGTTCAGATTTTCCACTAAAATTAATCTAAATAAAGTAAGAATGATGTATGCAGGCTTGTTGCGACCTGTATGAGGTCAACGACGCTGGTCTTGTCTGGAGTATAGATTTCTGTCGTGACAATATCTACATATATATATATATATATATATTGGAGCGATTTGGTGTTTTGATTTTGTGAAATACCAGTTCCAAGGAGATACCAAAATATAGCAGCAGTCTTATGTTGAGTCAACTAGTAAAGGCACTACCTATGATTTGTGCAAACTTTTAAATTTTTAATGGAGAATTATACACCCTAAACTTTAAGGGACATGAGAAAAGACAAGTTCCTGAACATAAAGCAAGAAAAATGTGTATTGCTGCCTATGAGGCCAAATTTCCTTCTTTATCTAGGTTGTTTATTTAGTTTTTCTTCGACTTGCAAGAGCTAATTCACCGCTTTGTGAAGGATTGAGGTCATATTTGCATATTCTAGATTTACAAGTGGATTTTTCTACAAGATCTTTTTAGGAAGCAATTGATTTTTCGATAGAGGTAGAGTGGGTGAAGTCATATGCCTTTTTCAAGGTGACAATGTTCAAGAAATTCCATAAAAGAAGCTAATTTAGTGGTTATTACTCCATAACATAGAGTTTTGAGGATCCTCCGTCCCATCCTATTCAGTTTTTTTCTTCACAAAGACATACTCTCGACTTCAGAACTTGTTATGGATGTGGTGAGATTGGGAATATCATCATATATTCGTCGAGGCAGAGTTAGGCTTGGTATGATAAAGGTTACAGAGCTACAACACTCAGAGGTAGGGGTGGTTATGGTAGAGTCTATAATTTTTTAGGATGACATGGCTAAGGTCATGGAGGTCACCAGTCTAGCTCTAGTGGTGGGCAGGTTGGAACTATTGGAGTACAGCCTGATAGGAGAAATGGTTAGGCAGAAGAAAGAGCCCATTGTTACACTTTTCTTGAAATGCTAGAGGTAAAGACAGATTAGTATTCTTCTTGTCTGTTATTGCATGGCTTCCGTGTTATTTGATTCCAGATTAAAATTTTCTTATGTATCCCTCCTTATCTAGCCCGATAAGAGAAATGGTTAGGCAGAAGAAAAAGACCATTGTTACGCTTTTCTTGGGATGCTAGAGGCCAAGACATATTAGTATTCTTCTTGTCTGTTATTGCATGGATTCCGTATTATTTGATTCCAGATCAACTTTTTCTTATGTATCCTTCCTTATCTAATGGATTTGATTAGCATTGTGGCTTTATTGATGTGTCTGTAACACCCCTAAAAATTAACTAGGTTAAACTAGATACTAACATGTGGGTCATGAGTTGGTAAGGTATAAAAATGATGATTTATAGCATTAAAATTCAGTATGAAGAGTTTGGAAGTGAAATATCAAAGAACGACCAGGATGTTCAGAAGTTAGTCTTTGTGTGTGTTAGTGTGCTCTAGTGTTCCTTTGCATGTTTTACTTGTTGTTTGATGTCTAAATTTATAGAGAGGATCCTTGAATCTAAATGAACCTATTTAGGGTTGAAAAGTGGGCACAAATCCCCAAGGACAACCCTAAGGTCCTTGAGGAGGACCCAAACTTTGGCAAGAAACTGCCAAAATCAGTCCCAATCGACTAACATCAAACGACAACCCATTGATTAGTCTATGCCTCGTCATTTAGGGGATTTGATCCAAACTTAGTTGTGTGGGACTAAGACCCCAAATTAACATTCTCTGACAAAAAGGATGGCTTGCAGTACGGCCCGTCGTCCAGTCGACGACTAGTAGATGCAAACGTCGATTGACACATGCGATTTTCTGCAGGTGCTTGGCCAAGGTTGGGGCATTTTACGAAATTCATCTAGGGTACTAATTAAGATATGGACTGTTATTATGGGTATTTTATGGTAAATTATGTTATTAAGACTCTAAACCCTAGACTTAGACCTCATTATTCAAAAATAAAACCCCAAGATCAAAAGAGTTCTCTCTAGACCCCCATTGAAGCTAGGAGCAAGGTTGAAGCTAAGATTTGGATGTGTATATTGTTTCTCAATCAATTTCATAGATTATCTTCAATATAGGTTTTGTGCTTTATACTTGATTATTCTTCCATTCAAGGAGCCAATTTCAAAGGCTTTTTAAAAGATGTTCAGCAACATAGAAGTTCCTATTTTGAATTCTAGCCATGGGTTCTTGCATGAAAAGGTTTGAATCAATGTTTTATGATATAATTGATGGTAATTCATTGTTTAAGATATAATTGATGGTAATTCATTGTTTTAAGATCAAAAACTCCATGAAACAATGTTTTTAATGAATTCCTATTTTTGACTCTATTGTTGGTGAATTGATCATGACATGATCTTATTAAATTCATGTGTAGATTGTACTGGGTTATTGAATTATGTATAGATAATGATAGAGTTGTCTATAACCTTCCTTACAATTATTATACCTATATCGTATGTTGTTGAATAATTGATATGGGTTGGTTGTTGGCTTAGTATTGTGTACATGACTATTGGTATGAGCCTTCGTAAAGTGAATTAGTTGGAAAGGGCTAAGGAATGTTGATGATTATGATGGGAAGGTGGTAAGTTGACCAAATTCCTCTATATTGGGTAGAATTGATATTGAATTATATTTATTGATATGGTCCACTTATGGTGGAGGTGTTTATGTTATATAATCGTTATGAACATGGCCTTGTCGACATTGTTATATGAATTATGATATAATCATGTTATAGATTATATAGATGATCAAGGTGAAGGATGATAATGTGTATATGTATATGTGATGTTAAAGTTTTATTTCCTCTAAATAATTATATATGACTATGGTAGACTATGATGAGTTTCTATATGTGTTGATAGAGTATCTTATTAGGTAGACTTATTTATCCCTATATGGTACTTAAATGTTATTGAATACGTGATATGATGATGTAGTGTCTTGATTTGTAGACCTAGGTCCCTCTACTTTACACATGAAAGTTATGTGAATGTGAACTATTGACTTGGTAGGCTTAAAAACCTTTGTCATGTATGTGTATAAATGAACGATGAATGAAAGTCTAGGATAGGTATGCCTTGGATGGTGAAATTATAAGTATGACTAATATAGGACCTTGAACATGTAAAGAAGGTCAAGAACATACAACCTTGAATATAGAAAAGAAGGTAAATAAGAACCTTGAAGTGAAATACTGTAATGGTATCCTTCTTGAGTGGAATCATAGACTTAAGGATATGTTGGCTGGAATAATATGAAACCATATCTAAGGGAGTCATAAGAGATATCCTTATAGACCTTGAGTGGAAGTCCTAGGGGACCCATCCATGGTAGGGGTATTGTAATTTGGTAAGACTAAGAAATGGTACCTTCTCATATACCTTTATGTGAATGCACTTACTCAATGAGAACAAAAGAAAATCACCAAGTCAATATGTTTGTAGTAGTGACTCTACTTAAGATGAGACTAGAGTACAAAGAAACCATTGATATTCCTTAACTATGTGTAAATATGGGATGTGTCCTATTTCTACCCTTGGCAATTAGAACACCCTCCTCGGAGTATGGTAAACTTTAGATTCCATACCTAGCTAATGTGGTCTATGTCGGTTAATGACTATTATCATCATGTGGGATGTACATTCTAGTGTTGGAGAAGTTCTACAATATGTAGGTAGTAGAATGGGATGCTATCTATACAGGGCACGAGTAGGCTTTGAAGATGCTAGGATAAGTTTCCCTAGGTCATCCAAGACTATTATGTGAAGTCCTCTAATTTTTGAATGTCTCTTAAATGTCTAAATGAATATTATTGACTTAGATAATTTATGGTGAATAGAAAGGTTCTTACCTAGTTACCTTTGGGAGTTGCTTAGGTAGTCTTGAAGAGGGTGTATGGGCGGTCTCTTCATGTCACACTCAGGTGAGTCTTAGAGTAACTTTAGGTGGAAAGTATAAATGATTAAAAGAGGTGAATATGGAATTATATATTATTGTAATGTAAAAAATAATCTTACTTTAGGTAGACTTAAGGATTATTTAGGTGTGCTTGAAGAGGGTGTATGAGCAGTCTTTTGTTGTCTTACTTAAGTGATTCTTAGAATAACATTTGGTAGGGAGTCAAAATGCTTATGTGTCTTCTAAATGGTTATGGTTATCTCTTATGAACTACAGGAACATGTCTTATATGGGTATTTTGTCTTTAAAATGGTTTTTATACTTATGAGATTTATATCCAAAGAGCATAAAAGGCATGTTATAAAGTAAATGTCCGTTTTAGCATGGTTTTGTTGCATGTCACTATACTTATTGCATTCAATGTGCTAATTCCATAATGTCGTTATATTTCTACAAATGTAGGTGGCAAGTGAGGAATCTTTTGGAAGTGAAGCTTGGGAATAACATACCCTTAAGCAAATTTGGTATGTCCTCAAATGATTCGAGGACACAGTTATGTTCATTTTCCTTTTTCACAAAAACATTCTTATAGACTTTGGTTTTCCATTTTAATTTATGTAAGGGTTGTGACCATAAGATTTATATGTGTCTAACATGTCTACGAAGAGACTTAATATTTCTTATGTTTCTATAAAAGAGTTTGATTATTGTTGTGAAAAATTTTAATTCCGCACTTTCATATATATATATATATATATACACACACACACACATATATATACATATATATGTATATACACATATATATACATATATATGTATATACACATATATATACATATATATATATATACATATATATATATGTATATATATATATAGTTACGACGCGTTTTGGGTCTGGCACCCACATTTAACCTCCTAAGTGGGCGAACAAATCAATTTAACCTAATTTACAAAATACAAGCATAACGCGAAAACTCAAATGTTACTAAATATCATTTCCTAAAACCTGAAAGTCATCACATCAAGGACATCAATCTCCAATACTAAGTCTAAGAATATCAAATACACCAAAATAAAAGAATAAAATGGTATGTGTCCGAAAGTATAGGACATCATGTCATGACCGAAAGAATCCAACACGAGCTTGAATGAATAGCTCACCCTGGAACTTGATATGCGGGAGGCTGGCTAGAGCTGAGAGAAATCTGAAGTCATAGGTACACTCACTGCATTTCATAAAAGGAAAACAAAGAAAAACACAAGTAGGACTCAGTACGGGGGCAACATGTACTAAGTAGATATCATCGGCCAACTCAAAATAGGAACTAATATTCAATAAAAATAGTATGAACTCAACCATAGCACTTAACAGGTGATAAACAACAAACAACATGAACAAGCGTCAACAACATTAAAGTAAGCTCGTAATAAGTCAATGATGTCAAGATCACACATGAGGACTCATGCCTCCAAACAAAACCATTTCGAGAGTTGAGTTCTTTGAGATTAAGTACTTTCCATTAATTCAACATGTTTTTCCTTTAATATTAGTGTGTCGGAACGTGACACTCCGGTCCAAGAATAATGTGTTGGAACGTGACACTCCGATCCAAGAATATCGTGTCGGAACGTGACACTCCGATCCAAAAATATCGTGTCGGAACGTGACACTCCAATCCAAGAATATCATTAATTTATCATTTAATATCACCACTCTTCCATTCGCTAATAATATTTCATTGAGCCTTCTTTATTCAAGCCATCACTTCAATAGAGATAGTTTAAGATTATACATTCCACGGTCTCGGGATTGCAGACCAATCACAAAAAAAAATACATGACCAAGCCACACAATCACACAATCAAGTACATAGAAAACTCCACAATATCATTCAATGCATATCAGTCACTATTAAGAGTTTACTATCAAATAGCATAACCATAACCTACCTCCACCAAAGAACCGAAGTCAAGCAAGCTACTTCTCCAATACTTTTTTTTCCTCAATGTCTCCGAACGTTTTCAATCTTATCTTCAACTTTCATGAAAGAAGCAATATAATGTTGTATCAACTTTTTTATATGTTGAGCTTCCTGAGTTACCTGGAATGTCGAACACGTGTGGTCCGGTCCACTTATGTTGGCGGAGTTTATTTTATTGTCCATATATATACAACCTCCGAGAGGTCGAGTCCGTTGTGTGGCGACTTAAGGGTGCCCTAACTTCTAGGGTGCACTTCTGCAAGTTTGATTATTTTAGAAATAGTTGACTTTGATAAAATTTTGGGTATGACATAGTTTTCTCTAAATTTTGCTATCTTAAATTGCAATGCTAAGACTTTGACCTTTGCTAAGCCAAGGATAGATCCGTTGGTGTGGAGGGTGACTATATTCCCTTCCCAATTTGGATTATCTATTATTCATGCTAAGATCTTGGTAAGTAACTGAAGTTTAGTCTTTTAGACTCATCTTAGAAATGATAGTTCAATTCCTTTTAATTGAATTTGTTTTGATAGTGCATGAGTTTGTGGATATTTTCCATGTAAACCTTCCTGGGGTCACGACCGAAATATAGACCGCAGATGACTCCGACGTCGTTGACTTCTCAGAGGTCGCAGGCAAGCATACATACGTCATACTTACTTCATCTAGGTTAATTTTAGGGAAAATTTTGAACTTTTTTTTTCTTATTTCATGCGAAACATATTATAGTTACATCAAAGGCGTTCACAAATCAACTATCTAATATTGTGATAATCAAATGAAAGAAGCAGTTCATAATTGCATTAAATGTGTCCTTGCCAAAACGACACCAATAAAAAGTCTGAAATGAAATGGGAAATGAAACACTAGTGAAACATGCTCCACTAGCTAAAGCCTACATCTAAGCTAGATAATAACGGTAGACATCCTCGATAGCATGAGGGCCTACCAAGTCCGGATATAAGCTCCACGTTTGGATAACTGTAATGTTGTACCGTAAGCTCTAGCGTCCACCAGTGCCTGCACCTAAAATTAGATATTGTATGGGATTAGTACATACTTGTACTAAGTATTGGTATATGCAAGCATATACCAAGGACATGCATCAGTAAGAATAGCTCTTTCCTAACAACATGATTTGTGGAAGGTCAAGTCAGTGGACTTGCCAAATTGGATTAGGAAAGTCATGCCATGAGAGTAACATGCATCATAATACGTATCATATTGCACACAACACATAACATCTTACACATAACACATATCATATTGCATATAACACATAACATCTTTCATATAATTCGTGCATATGCCATGAACCTTTGGAATCATGGACTTGACATCAAAACTTCCCAATAATGAGGGCTCAACATATGGGACGTAAACTAGGGAGACTTCTTTATCAAACACAGAGTCTTCTTCATTCATTCATATGTATTTCACTTCATAAATTCATAAGCTAGTGTAAACACCAGCTATACCTAGGATGTAGTTTAAGACTTTCATCGGGTTCTTCCCTTTGCAATGATCAAGAATGACCTAGTGTCATTACTTAAGTCAAGATCACCTCTTGATTATCCTATCCTAACACCTTTGGTATCATTCATTTCATTATGTACATCACTTGAGGGTAGCCTCATTCATTGATTGGGAACTTTAACTTTAACCGACATAGATCATGTGAGCATTATGAATTCCAGTGTCTGCCCCACACCAAAAAGAGGTGGAATCACCGGCCAAAGTGAACCCAAAAATGCTAGCGTATATAGGGGATTGAACCCAGCTAGATCCCTATATTGGTAGTATAGGTTCAAAGACTAGGAGATATAAAGAGACCCATACCCGGCATGCCTAACATTCTCATCTCATGAGAGTTACGTGAACCTCCGCCCTTTCTGAAGGAAGGCATCATTGCTCATAGCTAGCCTATCGCTGCTCAGTATAAAGTTCTATTACATTCAACTCATACATCATGGAAGCTGGATTTTAGTATGAGGACATCATAGCTCATTAGATGATTTATCATCTCATCATTAGTATAAAGTATGCATTAACTTCAATACTTTCATTAGAGTGTTCATAGAGACTGGTCTTTTTATTAACTTTACACTCTCATAGGTGAGTACGTTTTGTTAACATTTACTTAGGCTTATTTTAGATTGCTCTCATCTTTCACATTAGCCTCTTATCATTTTGTCACCTCATTCATTAACTTTAGCACATTTGCTTTTCATAATTACTCACCTCTTTACGTGAATGTTCATTTCATCATATGCCAATGCACTAGGCCATTTAGTGTGTCTCACACTCTTACTTGACCCTTCTAGGGTTGTATCATTTCGTTACATACATCTTAAGTTCACTTACTTTAAACGTATGCTAGATTTATGGTCTATACATAAAAGTCGTGACGCTTCACTCATAGTTCATTTAAGTGATCCATATCTTCCTAAGATTGTGTGGTACAAGACTTATGCATCTTGTAAGTGTGCGAAGATCTCAATTTTGATCTATGTAGGCAACATTATTTTTGAACATTTATTCACGTATGACTTATGTATCAATACGGAATTTGGGCAAAAGAACCTGGTTTCGAATCCCTTGGTTAACACTTGTCTTTTAAATTATTTTTTACTTAACCTCACTTCGGTAGGGGACCCGAGATCGAGCCCAGTGCCAACATTTACTTTTCCTTATTTTTTATTTCTTTTTCCTTTTCGTTCATTAGGGATCGATATGTTGTGGGATTGATCCCCAACAACCTTATTTCTTTTAGTTTATTTTCCTTGACTTTTTCGAGTTGATCGTGAGGTTGTGGGATGGAATCTCCACGGCATCACTTTATTTTTTTTCTTTAGTTCCCTTAATCAGCCTAGAGGCCGTGGGTTCGATTCCCACACGCCTCCACCTTTATTTTCTTTTTAATTCCTTAAGTCTGGCTGAGAGGTTGTGGGTTCGAATCCCACTCCTCTCATTTCTTATTTTTAGAATTACATTTTCGGTCAAAGTCACGGGTTCAAATCCCCCTTACCACATTCCTTTAACGTACATTATTGTTTTGAATTTTTACATGATGAAGTCACGAGTTCGATCCTCAGTGACCTCACTTATTTTTCTTCATTTTTTATAACATGTTAATTGACTTAGCTTGACCAAAACTAACATCAAAGTGCTGGAATTTTTATCAAATTTTTGCAGCCTACTTTCTCACCTCGTTCACGTTAAATGTGTACACTTTTGTAGTAGCTTTTAACGAGTTCTTTAGGTGCATTTTGAAGATCACATTCTATAAATAGTTTGCACTCAAATCAACATTTTTTTACATCACTTATCTTGGCTGAAACTCATCAACAAGATGTTGGAAATTTTGTACGTTTTTCAGCTCATTTTCACGAATGTTTACATGTTAGTTTTTAGGGTAATTCATGGTTCATTTAGTACATCTTTAGGTACATTTTCGTGGATTCATTAAGCTAATAATTTCCATTCAAACCAGCCACATTATACTTCATATGAACATCAAGATTTATACAAGTTTGTGCATGTAAGAATACAACCATAACATGTCATTTTCGAACATCAAACTAAGAGTATATGTCACGTCTACACATTGCACACACATAAACACATAATTTCGAACAACATGCTTAAATTCACATAACTCCGAACATACATACATGAGCATAATCAACACGAAAACACATTACATCTCTAATTTCTACCAGCAAACATACCCAACCTACAAATCGACGGGAGCTAGATATAGGGAACATGTAAAGGGGAACAACCCTAGTTTTTGGAGTATATTCATTTGAGTCCTAAGGGTCTCTTGGGAAAGATACCAAGAGTAAGAAAACACATACCTTTTATGTAGTTCAAAACTTTACTTGCTTCTGAAAACCTAGTCCAAAAATCACGTCTAAATCCCCTCAACTTCAGCACCAAATCGATGGAATAATCCTCCCTTTTGCCTAACGTTTTTGATTAGCTTGTTTTTCTTATATTTTCATGTAAGTTCTTCAAGTGTGAAGAAATTTAGTAATTTTATGCTTTAATATTTTTTCTTGGAAGAGAAACGTGAAAAAGAAGAGATAATGATCGTGAAAGTGAGGTATTGACCTGAGAGAGAGAAACGTGCAAGATAGTTAGGCTTAGGTAAGGACTTAGTCAAACTAGGACTCATTCAACCCTTTAAAGAAAATCTGATTTTCCTTTTTATTAAATCGGATAATAAATATTAATTAATTAAGTTAATTTACCAATTTAAATAAAAATAATTTAAATCATTGCTTCCACCTAGGTTCGAACACGGGTGTAGCAGGACTTTACTCAAAGGCCAATTTTCGGCCCTCTCTCTCTCTCCAAAATGTCCCTCCACTTATAAGAGCATCAAATCGAAGCTAAGCATGTGACAACTATAAATGCTACATATAAGATAAATATATATATATATATATATATATATATATATATATATACCATTTTTATTTTCCAAGAAAAACTTCTACTACCTCGCAAAAGAACTTCAACAACTAAATCGAAGACACCAACTGATACAATTACATAAATTGCAAGGACTCAAGAACCACGCTTCATTACTGAAAATTAACAAACCCATGAACTAAAAATAGAGGTGTAATAGAAAACTTAAACACAGTAAGCAGATACAGGGAAGTTAGTTAGAGGGAAAATTGGTAGAAGCCAACGGCTAAAACAAGACAAAAGGAAGATAAAATTTGGGATGGGAACATACACAAAACAAGAACCAAAACTCCAAGTCCAATTCAATAATCCAAAGCAAAATATGTAGAACGAAAGCACTAGACACGAGAGAAAAAACAAAATCTTGACGTCTTAGACTCATTCATCCAACTCGAGGTGTAAGAATGAAGAACATGATGTCTAACATAAAGCATTACTACGGCTTTTACAATGAGCAAAACATATTAGGATCGATATGACATTTTGGAATCAATCACAACTATACTAAAAAAAGTGAGAGCAACAAATTCAGGGGACCAACTCTTCCACATATACATACACATTCATGAATGAGAAAAGATTAGATCATCAAAACAAAAGAATCTAACTATTACTAGAAACTTACACTAAAACGAGCAAACACAAGAAAATACAACTATATTAGCAGTGATGAATTTATATTTAAATAAGCATAGAAGGTATAAAAATCTATCATCTACAGAAACAACAAACTATAAATAGAATATGAAAGGGAACTAAACAAAATGATGTAGTATACCTTCTTTGGAGCAGCGAACAGTATGATGAACAGAAGACGACGCCTCCACCATGCCAAGTATCAAAGACAGACAGCAAATCGGAAGTTTGGACAGAGATATCGATCTAAGAACGAAATGAACTAATAATTTATCTCTTACTAATTTTTTCTCCCACCATAATCTGTCGTCCCTTACAAAGAAATGAGAAAAGGATATACATATGGAGGAAGAATTATGTCACAATTTCTTTTGAAAGGTGGGGCAAATTTGGATCCAAAACCCGGACTCATTCCGGAAGAGGAAAGGGCGAATTGATGGATCGGATGGATTCACTGTCCATGGGGAGAGACGTGGATCCATCTCAAAGACACAAGGACGGAATCACAACTTCTTTATCTGCTTTTTGCTACTGCGAATGGACAGGCCAAAGACGACAAAGGACTGACTTATGTCTTTTGCTGCTTTCCGTGTATTTTGATAGATCGTCGTTGGTCGTTGTTGTCGTTATGGGAGATTTTGTTAATGTGAAGAAGAGTAAGGAACAGTTGGGTTTCTGTGCTTTGGAGTGTTCCGGGTCAAGGATATTTGGGAATGGCCTGAGCTAAATTGAAAATCTTAGAGTGAAAAGGTTATTGGAACGATGGGTTGCTGTATAGGTTTTTGGACTGACTAAATGGGCCAACACTTTGATCATATCATAATAATAAAAAGGATTAGGAATTGGAAATATATAGTTGATCCTACAATTACAAAAAAATTCTTAACGAATTCCCCTTTAAGACCAATTAGAGTTGAGAGTTAAACCAATATGGAGTTTAATTAACGAGTTTAGTTTTAAAAAAAATTAAGTAAGACGAATTAATATAATTAGCTATCAAGCTTCTTAATCTTAACGAAATAAAATATCTAACTTCATTATGGAAATAGTTAAAGTACAAACTAATTAATCCAAAGTCATAATCATGACTAAACTAAATTAAAATATTCATCTAAAAATAAGCAATATCTTTGCTATGATTTTCATGTATTTGTAAAATATGCTAGTAATATAAAGCTGTATAAAGAAGTATTTGTTACTTAAAATATTATGAAATGACTACAATCACTCAAAGTAACCTCGAAAATGTTTGACTTTTATAAAGCTAAATCGTTTGGAATTAAGAAGCTCGTGAATAAATTTAATATCGGGGAGGGTCAGAATATGGTGTCAACACCTGCTTGTCAACTTTCAAAATTGAAGGCATTGTCCACTGAAGGCAAGTTAAGGATCTTGTTTATATATTATGCCAAAATTTTATGTAGGAACGATCTGTGAGGCACAATAAGAAAGAATACAAATCAAAGATCATCAATAATGTGAATAATATTACTTTCAATAATAGAGTCAAGATCAACAATTGAAAATAAAAAGAATTCAAAACCATAGATTTGGGGGATAAAATCTTAATATTACTAGCTGAAACGGAGGAGGTAGAGGAAGAACAAGATTTACCACTATAATAAACTTGCATACCTTAAACT
This sequence comes from Solanum lycopersicum, assembly GCF_036512215.1. Lineage (NCBI taxonomy): Eukaryota > Viridiplantae > Streptophyta > Magnoliopsida > Solanales > Solanaceae > Solanum > Solanum lycopersicum. The sequence goes on along the minus strand of NC_090806.1, from coordinate 49,882,061 downwards.
CTCCTCAAATCTTGACAAAGAATTCTAACTTGATGAAGAAAGACCGAGAATTCTTTTCTTGAAATTCTTTGATTTGTTTCGTTTAAAGCCAATAAATTATGGTGCAAAATATCATTAATATTCTGAAAAAGGATAATAGAAAATATTTGGAATTTCACATAAGATCATGGGAGAGGCTTACCTTAGAGATGGAATATGAGAGTAGGAGAGCAAAACAGCTTGTAACATCTCGTGATTTGAAATAATCTAGGAAGAATCTAAGAACTCGAAATAGTCATTTTTAGAAAAAATTAAAAAACTTAAAATTTACTTGAGTTAGAAAAAGGGAGTTTTAGTCAACTTCAAACGACTATAACTAGTAGCTCAGACTAAGTTAGGTGTAGTTCCATATATGGTTTGAATGATCATTGCAACACCATTGAGTTTGCGCGATTTCGAGTTTGTATGAGTGAATTATGCATTTTCGGAGCTGGGTTGACGGTTAACGAATTGGCTAATCCATTTTTTTGAAGGGTAGTTTGCTCTTTTCCTTACCAAACTAATTCAATACATTTTTGGTTATTATTTAGGGGTATAACATGAATTAGATTAGTTTACAATTTTACCAAAAGAAGTTAGGATTTTTGAGAGACGAGAAAAAAAAAGAGGACAAAAGAGGAGAAAGGAAAAGGGCGTTCAAGATTCATCAAGATCGTCGAAGTGTAACTTGTAAATTTCATCGGGGGTGATCCCAAAAAAGTTATGTGAGTCTTCCATAATGTTGATTTCCTTCATCCACGTGCCAAGCATGTTTGATTTAGCATGAAATAGTACTAAAATGATTAGAATTTGAATATTCTTCTTGGTTGTTCTTGAATTATTTTCGTTCTTGAATATAAGTTGAGATTTAGGAATTTCCCGATGTAGAAGTATTTTTTCTTGATTTCATTGGATTAGATCCTTGTATATATGATGAGGGTACATTAATCTAAAGTGAATTTCAGAAAAAGAATAGAATTAAAATGAATCAAGGTCAGAAAACGAGAGGAAAATTCAAGAGATTTTTGCCTAAGGAACATGTTAGTGTGACGCGCCCCTATAGCGCCAGAAAGGCTGGGGTGCCACGCTAGCAATTCACCATAAAGGAGGCTTAGTCAAGTGAGGTTGGCGCGGCACGCCCCGAATGAGCTCAGATCGGCGTTTTTCATCCAGTTTTTGTAGTTCAGTTCGTTTAAGCCTTTCTAAAGTGTTTTAACAGTTACTAATGATTCTAACTACTCTAAAAGACTAAACATATAGAAATCATTCAGAAACATGCAATTACAACCTTGAATTCATAATTTCAAATTCAAGGAATGTTAAGAGCCAAGTCTTGGAAGTTCTTAGAGTCTTTTGCAAATTCTTTTAACTTTGTTTTACGACTTAAAAATCAAGTTGAGTAAAGAGTAAAGATCAGTAGAAAAAATTTATTTCAAGTTTCATAAGTATTTTACAAATGTGTTAACTTCGTTTTAAGACTTAATATTGAGTACAATTTATAGCAAAAGTGAAGTCTTTTCTTCAAAATAAATGTATGGGAAGTAAGTATTCCCAAAAGTTTAAAATGTTCTTACATTTAAATAAGAGGAAACTGAAATTCCAAAAAAACATTTGAGCAGTCTGATTACTATTTCTTTTAAGAAAAAGATGAGTTATGAGAAAGAGTTTCTAGAACATGATTAGTATCACAATTGAGTATGTCATCTATGTTTAAACAACATGATTTCTAGATATACCATCAATATTTATACAGTATGACTTCCCGAGTCATCAATGATCATATTAAAATATGATTTGATATGTTTTTGACAAAGAGTTTTGAAGAGAAGTTACCTCTTTTAAGAGAGTAGTTTGAGTAATTATCTCAAAACCAAAGAAAGAGTTTTTTTTTTACAAACTTATAAGCTATGTTTTTTAGCACTAATCTCAAATCACATAAAGAAGTTATTTTTAAAACATATGAGCTAAGTATATTTTTGAGAGTAGTAGTGAGCACCGATACGGGGATGCATATTCATATTAACTCAAATCTCCATAAACCATGTACCTATCATGGGTAGAAAAGGTTCATACTTTTTAGATGAATCATTTTCGTATAGACTAGTGGATCCACTTAGTGAGTTAAATTCTTATACCCTCAAAAAGGTATAGGATGGTCCTTGGCAGCGTGAGGTAAGGTGTTAGATCATCACTATAGATCTTAAGTGATGATTTTCTGTTAGAGAAACTCCCACAACAGTAATTGCATAGTTCCTCAAGAGATTCTGCTTAGTATTAATGGGGGTATGGGACTTCATTCATGCATTGCACAAGTATACTTTGTGAGGAAGCATGGTATGTCTTTGATTATGATTATGAGTTGACATCATGTTTAAACAATTTTGCTTTTTCTTTATATGGCACTTGTTTTAAGTTTTATAATGAAATGAGTTCAGTTAAGTATTTGTGAGTTAAAAAGAGTCAATGTAAGTGTTTCTTTCATAATATCTTTCAAGCTTATGTTGTTTTAGCATTCAAACTCACATAAACATACATTCAATTTACTGATACCAGTTGGAATACATCGTATTATAATGTAGACGTAGGTAACAAGGATCAGCATCCAGCGCGTCGTTGATTCAGTTGAACACTCCAAGGTCAGTGGTGAACCTCCTCGCATTCGAGGAGGGTTCTTTCAATTTGTTTTCCAATTTAGTTCATGTAACACCCCACAAATGTTTTTCAAGCTAAGACTCGAACTGTTCATCGTAGTGAATGACATTTTAACAAAGACTAAAAATTTACTTAGTATCAAGGTCATTTCACTAGACTTAACACCATGAGTTCCAAAACGGATTAAATTGGAAATAGCAAAATTTGAAAATTTGAAAATTAAGCTAAGTAAGATTTCAAGGTCAACTTAAATCAACCATAACTCCCAGCACAGGATGAGTTAGATGATCAAGTTTGGATGAGTGAGATATGACCTTTTGAAGTTAGGTTGTCCAATTAAGAAAAGTTAGCTGAAAATAGTGAGGGGTACTTTTATCATTTCCTTACCCAATTAGATTTAATTCATTTTTAGTAATATCTTAAGGATATAATCCTTTTACATTCAGTTTTATAATCCTAATAAACACCTAGGGTTTTAGTTCATAGTTCAAGAAGAGGCAAGAAGAGGCAAGAAGAGACAAGAAGAGAAAAAAGGAGAAAAGATGAAAGGATGAAGGTGTTCATCAACATTCTTAAGTTTAGTTGCGGATTATTACCATGGGTTTGATCCCTAAGAAGTATTTAAGATGCCATAGTGTTGGATTAGTTTACCCAGACGCCAATCATGTATTTTTTTAGTGAAATTTCATGCTTAAACTTAAATATCAGAGTTTTTGATGAGTTCTTGAAAGGTGTTCTTGAAGTTCTTTCTAAATCTTGTTGTGTTGGAGTTTTGATGATTTATTAAGATCAAATTGAGTAATTTTTGTGTTGTTTTCGGTATATTAAAGTGTAATTAAGCTTAATAATAGAATCCAAGTAATAGGGAAAGAAACAGTAACTCCCAGCACAAGATTATTTAGGTATTCTATAAGATACCATAGGAAAGATCTTTGAATTATATTTCCAATCTAAGTTTCACATCGAATGAGTGAAATATAACCTTTTGAAGTTAGGTTGTCCAGTTATGGAAAGTTAGCCGAAAATAGTGAAGGGTATTTTAGTCCTTTTCTTACCCAATCATATTTAATTTATTTTTAGTACTATTTTAAGGGTCTAATCCTTTAAGGTTAAGTTTTATAATCCTAATAAACACATACTTTAAGTTGGTAGTTCAAGAAGAGGAAAGAAGAGAAAAGAAGAGAAAAGAGGAGAAAAGATGAAAGGATGAAGGCGTTCATAGACGTTCTTAAGTTTAATTGCAGATTTTCGCCATAGGTTTGATCTTTTGAGATCAACTATTTATTTGAACTAAGTTTTAAAGAAGTAAATAAGATAATGAGAAGATCCATATACATGATTTACATTTAGTTACTTATACCTTCTAGTCGAGTCGTTCATGCCTATAAATTCCGCATGGACTCCACAAATTGAACATCATGAAATCATTCATAAATATAAGATCATGAACCTTGAATACATACTTGAATTCAAGGAAGTTAAGATTCAAGTTTAAAAGTTAAAAAGCAATTCAAAGTAAAGTCATAAAATTTTCTAAAGTCTTTCACAAAAGTTCACTTTGTTCTAAAGACTTAGTTCAAGTCAAGAAAGAGTAAAGAGTTGAGTTAAATTCTCAAAAGCTATAAGGAAAATAAGTATACCCTAAGAGTTAAGTTTCAAGTAAAGTAAAGACCAGGAGTTGAGTTCATTCTCAAAAGCTATAAAGGAATTAAGTATTCCCTAAGAAATAAGTTTCAAATTAACTAAAGAGCAAGACTTGAGTTCATTTCTAAAAAGTTATAAGGGAACTAAGCATTCCCTAAAGGTTTATAAATGATTCACTTTTAAGTTAAAAGGAAACTAAGAGATCCAAAAGAGTGTTTAACTAAAAGGGGAACATTGATTGCACAAGGAGTTTTTTTAAAACCTAAAGTGTTCAGTATATTATTTAATCCAAAGGAAGGAAGTTTTATTAAAAGTATGAGCTAAAGTATATTTTGGGAGTAGTATGGAGAACTGGTGTGGGGATGAGAGTTCCTATTAACTCATGTATCCATGTAAACCATGAAGTCATCATGGGAATTGACGAGTCATACTTTTTAGATGATCAAGTAAGTTAATCTAGTGGATCTGCTAAGATAAGTATGGTCCTATATAGATCGCAAGGTGCAGGATAGTTCTGGCAGCGTGGGCAAGACGTTGTATCACCACTAAGGCTCATACTTGTGGTTGTAAGTTAGAGAAAATCTCACATTATTAGTTACATGGTTCCTCAAGGGGTTCTGCTTAGTATGAATGGGGGTATGGGACTTCATTCATGCATTGCACAAATAGACTTTGAGATGGAGCATGATATGTATTTTATGATATTATTATCTTGAGTTAACATTATGTTTTTAAACAGCATTTCTTTATATTGCACTTGTTTTGAACTGCTTTATATTGAAATGAGTCCAGTTGAGTATCAAGAGTTGAGTATCTTAAGTAGTCTTAAGTTAATATGTACTTCACTGCGTTGAGTATCATATGTTGAAGTTTAGTATCTAATCTTTGAGTTGAGTATCGTATTATTGATTTTAGTTGATTTTAAAAGAGGTGAGCATTTTTTCTTTAATTCAACTATCAAGCTTACAGTGTGCTTTAGAATTCCACTTACATGCTCGTACATTCCACGTTCTGAGCCATTTGGCCTGCATCTTTTGTGATGAACACACAGGTATTCAGGATCATCAACAGGAGCTTCATTGATACATCCAGAGTTCGAGTTAACCATGTGAGCCTCCTTGTTTCTGGAGGACTTAATTTACCTTTTTTCAGTTTATTTAGGAGGTCATGGGACATGTCCCGACTCCTATGTTTATCAGTTATAGGCTACATAGATAGTCAATTTAGTTAAGAAGTTTGTATTAATCATTTATTTTACTAAATATTTTAAAGAATAAAGGTGCCTATTTATGGCGAGTTCAATATATTAATTTCATTATTCAAAGTTTTCATTTGAGTCAAAGCATTGTAATTGAGTTTCATGATTTTTAATCTATTTTAAGTTTTTGCATGCTTAAGTTAGTCTTCCGCTTGTAGTCAGTTAGGATGAGGGTTCGCTTCAGGGACAACAATGGTCTTCGAGTGCTATCAACATCTAAGGTGTAGCATCCGGGTGTGACAAACTTGGTATCAGAGCACAGAGTTTAAGTGTTTTAGGGTGTCTATGAATTCGTATCAATAGGTTCTTATTTATGTTTGTGAGGGCCCCACTTCTATGAATGAGTTACTATAGGAATTTAGAAAAAGTTTTCCTTCTTTCATAATCTTAATTGTGTAAAAGAGCTAGGTCATAGAGATCTATTTTGACTCGTGCTCTTCCTATACTCATTTGACTACCCATAGTACTAAAGGTGGTTGAAAAGCAGATTCAGTTCTATGTTCATGAATTTCTCTTAGCGAGAGTTTTAAGTAAGTCATGAGACTCAGAGGGGCTTGAGTGAAGCCCAAGAGTATGTTAAGTGTTCAGTTTATGAGTAATGCACCCATATTCATATGAATCATATGTTTGAGCTTCAAGTGAGTTATACTCCTATCAATAAGCCATGTTTAGCTGAGGTCCTTTTTAACAAGTATGTTTATTTATGACCCCCAAAATGAGTTAGGGTGTCTAAGGCCTAAATTGTTCCTTAAGCTTTTTAAAATTTTAATTAAATGTTTTAAAGTATTCTTTGGTGATTTGAAGTCATTTGGAAGTCAAATTTTCAAGGGACGACCAAGACGTTCGACGACTAGTCACCAAAGGGGCCTAATGTTTTTTATGTGTTTATGTGTGTGTAATGAGCTTATGAGGTCCTTAAATGATTAATAATGAGTTTTATAATCAGTGTATAGAGTTTCATGAGGTTTGGACGTCAGACGTCCAAGATGTTCAAAAATTAGCCCTTGAGACATACATGTGTGTATCTTGATTGCCTAGCATGTTTGGACGTGTTGCATGTAATTTCATTGGGTGAAACTGATGTTCAATGTCCTTGAATTGTTAATGATAATATTTACGTTGGAGACACCCGGGTACGACTCCCCAAGGGCCCCGCAAGAGTCCCTCAAAGAAGGACCCAAAGGTTGTCGAGACACTGCCTTGGCAGTGTCAATCGACTGAACCAAATGACGCCCTATTTTTTGACATGAAAAATTAGCCTGTATAAGGATCAGCCAAAAGACAGCCTAAGACCCAATTGACGGAAGCCACAGACGTCCTTCAATGGACCTACTGGGCATCGATTGTGGGCGTTGGTGCAGGTTGTGTCAAGCTGCCTGCGCACTATTTCATTAAAGGGGTGAATGGGAAATTCATGCCACGTCCTAACCTGACCCTACTAGGTTTATTTGGTTATTTTTGGGTGTATTTAAGGGATCAAAAACATGATCCACCCATTCCCAATTCATTCTACAAAAATTAGATTTTCCCTGCAAAACCAATCCTCTCTAGAAACCTCCATTGAAAGTGAATCTCAAGAGAAGTTCGGTTCTTGGATTCCTATGGATTCTTCATCAATTTTTAGAGGTTTTATTCAATATTAATGTATGGTTATCCTTCATCTCTAGTTAATCTTTCATCTGGAGAGTCCTCTTCAAAGTTTTCAAAGAAGATCCATGATCAAATCTCTTCTTCAATCTAGTCATGGGTTCTTTCTAGAAACATTTTCAAATGCTTAATCATGATGAATTAATAATAATGTATTAGTTTTAGCATCAACTTCAATCCAATTGCATTGTGAACCGATGTCCCTTTCCAAACTCGATTTAGCCCTTGCATGGGCATTGATCATGGATTGTTATTGGTTGAATTGTGATTCTTTTATGTTGAATTGCTTATGTATACTGTTTATTATGTATATTGATGGTGAATTATGTGATATTGGATACATGTACATTGATGCATTGAATATTTGATCTCTATTTCTATTGATTGTTAAAGTATGGATATCACTGTAACACCGAGACTATAGTACATGTATATAGGATTTGCTTATGTAAAGTTAATTGTAGCTACTATCTTGTATTGATGTTATTGATTAATTGTGGGTATAAACCCTTGGTGATCAAATCAAAGGAATCTTGGTAAGGATTGATCTACATGGTTTAGCCTATAGATTGATGATGCTAGCATGCTTATTGTGAGATTCAATTATGTTAAAGTGATGGTTAGCTACTGCCTATGATGTAATCTGATTATGAATTATATGTAAGGTATAAAATTTTGATCAATATATGATAGTTTGAATAGGATTAACCTTTGTAAATTTATCTTCCATGAATTCCTAATGTGAAGCATGCTTACAGTATTTTCGTGCTTAAATGCAATTGTAGTAGGATCTCGTTTAGGCTATGATTTCTTTAGGTACTTCCCTACATGTACATTATTGATGAATTTTGGTAGATTATTCAAGACTAGTTAAATTGGTTGATGATCTATGTTTATCTATTCTCTAGAATAATGGTGATGTTTTGCAATAGTTGTATTATGATCTTGTAACGACTTGTACATGGTTTATTTCATGATTAAAGTACATTTAGCTAATTCCCTATACATGTATTATTGATGAAACAGGTGTATTAATTAATGTTGATCAAAAGGGTTGATGAATTGGTAAGGTCTACTCTTCTCCTCTACTTCTCTATAATATTGTTGATGAAGCCTTGTATGGCATTGTATGGTCCGGTCCACTTATGGTGGCGGAGTTTATTTTATTGTCCATATATATATATATATATATATATATATATATATATATATATATATATATATATATGATGTAATCATGGCCTTGGAGGCTAATTGTACTATGAATGTGTGTTGACCCTATGTGAAGCTTATGCCTAGTTTCCTATTCTAAATATGATCTTTATTGTGTTACTAATGTCTTCAGAATGTAAATAGTTATGTTAGGTTTACTTGTACTTTCTGCTTATGATGAGGTCCTACGATTCTATATGTGAAGTAAATCTAAGATAGGTGCATAAAGACTAGAACTTACTGTAAGAATGTTGTAAGTCTTAAATAAATGAGTCTTATGCTATGCTAACCATTCTATGATGTTGTGTGATGTATCATTCACTAGGATGACTTGATAGGTGTACTAGTATGGTCAAGGGTATGGTACCTTGTCTATGCATTGCACATGTGTGTCTTGATAGGATTGTTCCTAGACTGTTCTTCCAAGTACATTCATAGGATTGTATGAACATGTTATGAATATGACTTATATGCTATGATGTTAAATATATGATATGATGAAACATGAATGAGCATAGTATCTTGGTGTGTTTATATGAAAGGATTTCTCATATGGTCATACCTATAGACTTATGCATTGATATATGAACATGTGTGACATTTATGGGTTATGTCAAAGGCTTGTTCACATACAAGTACACACACATGTATGAACATCTAGTCAATAGAGGGGCCTTAGAAGGTGTGATCATGTGTACCCTAAAATTACATAGGTGCTTGAATATGCTATAAGCATATAAGGAATCAATATCCTAAGCCTATGTTTTATGAAGTAAAGTAATAAAGGCTTTTCAATAAATGTAACTTAGCTTAGCATCGAGTGAACTTGACAATGAGAGGTGTTGACTTCCCCTGGAGGAAGATTCACTATTGGGTTACCATAAGGTTTGACTTCCATTGGAGGAATATTAACCTATGGTTCCACATGAGGTGGTGGCTTCCCTTTGAATAAAGTTCACCCATGTTTTCTCATGAGATGAGGCTCCAATGCCAATGAGCATGTAGAGGGTTATGTATATACCTTAGTTCCATAAACTATACTTGACGCATAGGATCTAACAAGTGAATTCACTTAGTATGCTAGCATGTTTTAATGTTCTACCTTGGCTAAGTAAGAACATCTTCCATTGGTGTAAGGCTCTACAACACCAAATTCCTTGTTTAACACCCATGGTCTTAGTGTCGATTAAGGCTATAGTTTCCCTAAAGTAAAATGGACGATGAAAGTAAATGAATAAGACCCTAACTAGGATGACATAAGGGAGGTTACTTAGGATAGGTGGAAGTAATGTACCCACCTAGACATTGTACAAGTAGCTCCTTAGGGAGTTCTAGGAAAGTGTTTTAAGGTGTATGATTAAGGTTATGTCCTTATGCATGACTTTGTAGTATTTGTCTACTTGTTATGAAGATTTGCATGGTATGAGTCTATATGATGTGGTCTTATCTTTATGTGCATAGTATTTAAATGTTATAAATGTATTTGTATAAATGTTTTATGAACATTTTCAAAAAAAAAAGGCATGAAGTATGATTTCAAGAAAATGTTCCTTTTAATGCATATTTTTGCATGGTTGTCATACTTAAGTGCATTATTGTACTAACTCCATTCTTCTCTATTTTTTACACAAAGTGCAGGTTATGGATGCTTAAAGTATGTCTTTAATCGTGAAGAGCTTGATAGATGATTCCCAAGTTCAAGGAAAGCAATCCTTGATTCCAAGAATTCCTAAGTCACCTCTTTACTATAAAGTGTATGATATAGTACTTATGTTTTATTGTTGTAAGCGTCGTGTACTGATATACCGTGGTTTCACGGTATTATTAAGACTTTTTCCTTAAGTTTAGTGTGTCCAAAAGCCTTTTTGAGCTAATTTTTATATAAGTTTCTTCTTATTTGCAGGAAATCTGTCAAAAGATGAATGCGGAGGTTTTTGAGTGAAGAAATGCAGAAGAGACCACCTACGGAGCTTGTGACGGTCCGTAGGTGGCAGCATAGTGCAGCTGCTGAAGGAAGATGGGGAAGTCTGACCAAGTGTGGGGTTACGGAGTCCATGACGGTCCGTCGTGTCTGTGACGGTCTATCCTGCAGGTTTATCATGAAGATCAGAGAAGTAGCCCCAGTACCCATATTCCAAGAGTTCAAGTGTTTTGGAACGGAGACCCTCAATGGACCATTGTGCTCGTAAATATCTGTCATACCTGCCGTCGAGGGTAATCAAGAGAGCAGCAGAAGAAATTGCACAAGTATGGGACGACGGAGTCCATGATGGTCCGTCGTGACCACGATGATCCGTCGCGATTTCCGTCGACCCACCCGCGTTTTGA